>NC_140221.1:26554912-26913026 GCF_951802725.1 Rutilus rutilus | reverse complement strand
TATCACATCACTCCTATCTGTTTGGTTGACCTCTGACTGAAGCAATCTGCGAAAACATTGAGCAAATACAGGACACTGCTCCTCACAGTCAAATCAGTTCTTCTGAAACATATATAACCCCTTTGTTCGGTATGACCAGCTGATCAAAGAGCACATATTTTTGAAAGTAAAAAACCACACTCTCTCAAACACTGGGTACCACTTAGCTACAGGGGGCCAGAAACACCTGAAAGCATTTAGCACACACACACACACACACACACACACACTCACATACACTAATTGCTTTTAGTTCCGAGTGAATGAGACTGTTTGTGTGCAGTGTCGTACTGGGATTTGAGAGTTGACACTATGCAAGTCTGCTATAACTCTCAAAATATCCCCTTACAATAACACATTATCCCCATTGCAGTCACACACACACCTTAAAAAGCTTACACAACTGACACATAGTGCCCCTCTTTCATAATGATATCACAGAGAATGATTGTGCGACACTCTCTTGCACCCCACACACTGTGATTACAGCTGAGCCAGCAAATGATGAAGCTTCAGAATTCACAACAGCTTTCCTGTAGTCTTGGGGTTAATGATTTGGCCTGGTAATAAAAAGGTTAGAGGTTTAAACCTTGCAAGAAGTGATCAAGGTTTTTACTTTTTACAGCAGCATTGCTCCAGTCAGTTTGGATAAATGTGTCAGCTAAAACGATTCAGTAAAGTAGTATAGAAAAAAAGACATGTAGAT
This sequence comes from Rutilus rutilus, assembly GCF_951802725.1. Lineage (NCBI taxonomy): Eukaryota > Metazoa > Chordata > Actinopteri > Cypriniformes > Leuciscidae > Rutilus > Rutilus rutilus. The sequence continues at coordinate 26,912,281 of NC_140221.1, read as the reverse complement.
AAGAAAGATTATGGTTTCATGGGCCAAAGTCATGGGTTTGATTCCCAAACATGCACATACCGATAAAATGTACAGCTTGGTTGCACTATAAGTGGCTTTGTAGTTGCCAAATGCATAAATGTAAATGTCATTGAAGCAACTTGACTGGAAATTCAGGCTGAGGGAGCTGTAAATAATTAGTGGAAAAAAACTGTTACAGTAGTGTAATGTTTTCTTAGAAATAATCTAAGAAAGTTAATGAAGGGAATAAACCTTAAAGACCCACTGAAGTGCCTTGAAACGCACAGCATTGTTCAATGCGTTGAAGTAAACAGGAAGACAGGGCGGGACATATCAAAGAGCTCCTCCCCCTTTGAAAAAAAAACCAATAGCGTTTAGTCTATCACAACACGACCAGAGCCGTTGAGCTCGATGAAGCCACGGTTTCCTCCTCATCTCTAACTGTTTCTTCTCCTAATATCCTCCATATCGCTTTAAAATACAGCATTCTGTGCAGAATTCAGATGGATCCGATTTGTTTTGAGGTCTGCGCCGACTCGCGCATTTGACCCGCTCTGTGCGCTCTGGCGGTTCACGTGACACTAACGTGAAACCAGACTTCATTCGCCCCAATGGAAAGCATATTTATACTGTCTGAATTGTTCCCTATCCCCTAAATAGTATATAGTGCACTATGTGCCATTCACCATGTAAAAAATAGTAAATGTGTGAACAAGTGACAGATTTTAGCCGCAGCTTCAGAATCTATTTTTAAAAGTAGGGGGCGGGACGCTTTCGATTCTAGAAAGCATTTGATTGGACAGAACATCTGATGAGAAGCTAAAGTGCAACGTGATGTCAGCAAAATCATTGATCCATATTGGCGGAAGTGAGAGATTAAGTTTTGAATTCTTATATCTTCAACCAATTTCGTTGTTGTATGGACACGCTAGCTTATAAATAGCAGTAAGGCTAACATATTCATTCTAAAAGCCAAAAAAACTTCCATTTTGATTTCATGGTCTCAGCCACGAAGGCTACTGGAGGACACCCAGAGTTTTTAATCACGGGAAAGGTATCATTTAAAGCAGGGTTTCTCAAACTCGGTCCTGGAGGGCCACTGTCCTGCACAGTTTAGCTCCAACCCTGATCAAACACACCTGAGCAAGCTAATCAATGTCTTCAGGATCACTAGAAACTCACAGCTAGGTGTGTTTGATCAGGGTTGGAGCTAAACTGTGCAGGACAGTGGCCCTCCAGGACCGAGTTTGAGAAACCCTGATTTAAAGGGATAGTTAACCCAAAAATTAACAGTCTGACATAATTTACTAAAGGGGTAAGGGTGAGTAAATGATGGAATATCAAAATTGATATAAATTCTTTTTTTTTTTTTTTATATATATATATATATATATAATGAACATCGATGACAGAATGTAAATTTTTGGGTGAACCATCCCTTTAAGACATGACAGCTGTACTTATTTTCAAATAGAAAGGCACATTCACAAGACTAAGGTAATGAACAACTAAAAACATAGCCTAAACTGTACCATATAGCCTAATTTGTTAAACTTTCATTCGTGTTCTCTCTGATGTTTTAAACACAATGCAAACATGATTATGAGTGACACTGTCCATACAATGAGCAGAATAGTTTCTCTCTCATGCACAGTCATCCGCACAGGTCAAGTCTTTAGTAAATGAGTTTTGTCATTTGGCACCCAGACTAAGAAAATGACAGATCCTGAAAGAACAAGGAATCAAGGAATGAAAGGGTCAAATTAACGTTTAAAGAGTTAAGTTAAAAAGAAAGAAACAAGACATCAGGAAAAACAGAGAATAAGAGGGTGAGCGAAAGATATATGGAATAAAATGAAAATTGTTCTGTCAGACTCACATAAAGTGGCACCTCTCCCCTGCTGAGCTCCATTATAGCAGCAGCACCTGAAAGGAGAAAGAACATGTATAATACACAGCAAAAACACACACACACACACACACACAAACGCCACCTTAAACCAAACACAGCTGTAGAAATAAGCACATATGAGCAGAACAGCCCCTCACATGTGAAAGCTGCACAAGAGACCAGTTCATCTATTCATCACAAAAACAAAACATGACATTTAACTGAACACTGGCACAGAGAAAGAGAATAAAGTACACCAGGAACAAAAAGGCCAAGAGAAGAGTATTGGCGAGTCATAAACAATCAAGCAAATATGAAAAAGAAGGACAATCACAATGATTTTATTTCGCTGACTCATTGAGTCACCTGACTTCTCTTTTAATTAGGCCAAATCCTCAGAGAAGGATGGGAACAAATACTTTGCCTTTTAATTGGGACATGTTCACATGGCTGTGCAGACAACAGAGGGCTTAATCTTTTGATCCTCCAAATGTCAGAACACAGCTTCCATCAAAACGCAGCCCTCTCTCTGTCTAGCTCGCTCTCGGCCCGAGCACTGCTGCCATGTTCTCTCTTGCAGTCAACAGGTTGGAGAGCTGAGCTGATAGGCGATACGTCAACGTGCTTTAACTAAAATTGGTGAAATTGTTCTTTTATCCATTGAGTAAGCTGTGAACATGTTAAAAATGAAACTTGCAATGAGGTTTTTTTCAATTAAATATCCCTTTAATTTGTTATATTTAAAAAATCTATTTTTTAGTTTCATTCAATCTTCATTTAAAAATCAGAGTTAGAATAATTTGCAAAGTTTGAGTTACACAAGTATAAACACTACAAGGCTGTAAAAGCAGACGTGAAACATTTTTGGATTTTGTGCTAACAATAGGGGTGGGAATCACAGGGTACCTCACGACGCGATACGATACATGGCTCATGATACCGATAATATCACGATACAGCAATTCTGCGATAATCAATATATTGCTAGACAATCCTTTAATGATACATCAGGATATTTGTCTAACTTTGAAAAAAATGCCCGTGAAAAGGCTAAGTGCTGGTTCTCTCTCTTTATTCAAGTCCAAACTGTTAGAAAACCGCACAAAAAGTTTCAGTCTGTAAATTCAATTGAACTTTTTCAATGAGATCAGGGTGATGCCGTTGCAAGTGGCTTTGCATGTTTGTGGTATAACCTGTGCACTTTACATTTACCAGGCAGTTCTTGTGAATCGCGTGCTCTTTGTCGATTTTGTTTATCCCATCAATGGTATAAAAGCCGAAGTGGGTCCAGACTTTGGACTTAAAAGTGGGGCATCTATTATTTTACTCACACTGCTGTCGTCCGCCATCCCATTAAAAACCTATTTTTCTTAGGCTAGTTAACTTATGTTCACGTTTCCCTCATTCAGGTGTTGAGCGCCACCTCAAGGAGCCACGAAGACGCTAAGAGCAGGAAAATCTATTTGGAGCGCCTTTTTTTTTTTATTAATTAAAATATTGATTTTTGGCACCAGCGTATCAATTCTTGTATCACACAGAGAAGTACAACGATATATTGCCCTATCGATATTTTGTCCCACCCCTAGCTAACAACATTTCAAGCATTTAACTAAAAACTCATTCAAAAAATCCCAGTGACTTTGTAAAGATGGAACTGGTTCCAGTTCAAAAATAGTCTTTTCCAGGTTTTAGGACTCATGTGTTTCTATGCACAGATGTAGTTCTAAAGAACTACAAAATAAAAAACAAAACAATAAGATTGATTATGACAATATTCCTCAGGGAGGAATAGCATCAGGGAGGCTACCAAGCCCTACTAGTTTCTACCAGCAGTCTTTATTTTTAGGAGTTAATGGTATAGGGTTTTTGTTTGGTCAAGGTCACAATATTTTCAGACATTAGCTCTTTCTACGTCACATAATTTGGTGCGAATCTCAAAGGAAAGTGTATGCGTGAGACATTTAAAAACAAGATTCCTGTTTGTTGTTGTCACACAAACGCTGGCTTAGTGGGTGACTTTTCATTGGACGATGGCGTCACCTGTAACTCAATACAGCCTACTGATCCAATAACGCATACACATACACACACACACAAACACACTGCGAGAAAGAAACCATGCATACTGCATAGTTAGACAGAGACCAAAATCCCTGGTGGACATATCCCAAATGTATGTCGTGTATATTTGTTCAATAATGAATGAGTACACAAGGAAATCATAAGGCCAAGAAAGAAACAGAGATGGTTGTCCAATGGTTTTGCCTAAAGCTCAGAGACTCATCGACTCTGATCAACCATTAGATAGAGACTGAGCTTCTGTTACACACAATCCCAACCAGTCAGGCCTTAAACACTGCTGTGAATGAATATCTTTTCTGTGTCTAAACAGCAGTAATCCAACAGGTGTACACTATGTAAAATTATGCTTCATGAGGTCTTTGAGGCTTACTAGTTACTCATATGTGTTTTTCTTCATTTTATTCATTACTATGATCTCTCTCCAGCATGCACTGGTAGATTCAGTTTTACATGGAAGGTATTAAAGGGGTTTGGAGTGTTATCAGGGCTTTTATGGTATAATTGCCACACCCTAAGTATGAATTAAAGGTCGACTTCACGGTACTAGATAAACAGACTGCTTTTAAAAAAAACACACAGACACACACACACACACCCAAGAAATAGATTTCACGAAACTATCTCTCTCTAAAAAATAAGACACAAACCGAATGAACAAGACAGCAGAGAGACAAAACACAAACAGTGAGTGAGCAAGAGAAAGACAGAGAGGGAGAGAGAGACAGAGAGAGAGAGAGAGAGAGAGAGAGAGAGAGAGAGAGAGAGAGAGAGAGAGAGAGAGAGAGAGAGAGAGAGAGAGAGAGAGAGAGAGAGAGAGAGAGAGAGAGAGAGAGAGAGAGAGAGAGAGAGAGAGAGAGAGAGAGAGGTGCCCTGAGTGACCCTTGTCTGCTTCAGTTTCTCTGGGTGAAATCAAGCTGCCTTCAGCCAGACGTGCTCAGATTCCACCTGCAGTCTACTGACACATGCCAGATGTCTTCTGTATCACTCTGTGTAACATTGAATCATCACAATTACAACCCTTATCAGGTCAAAATGGTGGCAAAGAAAAATATGAGGTTTTCAAAATGTAACTAAAGTGGTGATGGAGTGAAACGTTCGCAAAAACCAGCGCCAATGAATGAATCAGTGAGCGAAATTTAGATCTGACTTTTCAAGTTCAGAACAGTGTTATCTTTAACTAAAACAGTTTTTTTAACTAAAAATAAATCTACATAGATTTTTTTTTTTTACTAATAAAAAATGATAAAATCACATAAAAAATGTTTACTAAAACTTAGACTAAAATTAAACTGAAAACATAAAAAAAAGCTATTTTAAAATATTGATAAGTTTTAAGAAAATTTTCCCCAGTTTCAGACGAGGCTTTAGTCTAGTCCTAGACTAAAACGCATGTTTGAGCTGTTTTAACTGAAAGCATCTTGCACAGACATATTTTAAAATACATTTTAAGCCATTGTTTTGTCTCAAGATGCACACCAGTATTGTTTGTTTTTTTTTTTTTTTTTTTTTAAGGCACGTTTATAAAAGCTACTTAAATGCCCTGATTGAACTAAGGCCAAACCATGGCTTAATCTAAGGCCTGTCTGTGAAACCGGCCTTAATGTAAGTGCTTTTACAAAACTGCAAGCTTAACATTTATGCTTTTAAATCCTTCCCAAAATCCCAAGAAGTTCACTTTCATTGGAAGTGCCACACCATAACCTCGATTTTTAAGAAAATTACAAATGAAATTATTTATGGTAATCAACATTATGCCACACAAACACTGTTGACTGAGCTTAACTCAGCTCAACTGGGAAAATTCATGTAAAATGAGATTTTCAATTAAACAACCTAAATGTGACTAGACTAACATTAGTCTTGTGGGATATTCGCTAGCTACCCTGTAGGCCCGTGAAGCATTCTTTTGTTGCCCCTGTTTGCTCAGTATTCAACAGAGCAAAGAAGAGAGACAAAGACTGATGAGGAGCGCACTTCAAAGTGCCTTTCATGCCAGACCCTCCTATTTCTCTTTCTCTGGCCTGAAAGTGAGGGCTGGGACTCTCTCAGGCCATGTCATTCATGCAGGATACAACAGGGGAAGGAGGAAGTCAAAATCACTCCTCCTGATTACCAGGACACAATGCCCTTGTCCCCTTTTCTCTCTGCGTCCTGCAGTTTGGCTCTACATCCACTAGCCTCAAGGAGACTTCTGTAAGCATAATAATGGCTGCAACCCCAACATTGTACAATCAAGTGCTTAAAACACTTTTGATGACAGCTCTGCTTGCTACATGCCCACAATACTTGGGGTCACAATTTATGTTAGTATATTGTACCTACTAATTCACATTTAACGCTGCCAAAGGTAAGGCAAGAGATATAGCCTAAGTAGGGTTTGGGTTAGAGTCACTGCAGGGCTCCAAATAAAAACAGGATATGAATATTGCATGTAAATTTCACAAGATGTTTTGCAGAACAAGGGTTACCATCTAGTTAGTTACCCACTCCCTCCCTTGATCTCCAAATAGTTTCCACTGTTATGAGATTGCATTTTTTTTGTAAAATGTTACTTAAAAAACTACTCCTTAGTCTCCTTAGTGCTAACCTTTAACAAACATCTTTGTGTGGACACGAACTGATCAATTAAAATCGAATTATGGTTATTCGATTATTTACACGAAATTAATACATACAGACATATACCAGTTGTCTAATTAAGATTTCTTAGATCGTTGACGTTTCAAAAATCATAATATAACACCAGAACATTTTGTGCATGTAAACAGAGTCATTGCTACTGCTATTGTCATTAATTGCAGTAATATGAATAGCAAACACACTGTTGCCTAAAAATGGTCATTTAAAAAAACTACGTAAAAAACAAGTAGCCTACAACTGAAAACTTAAAGTTACAACCTGTGGTGAAAAATTCATTGCACCTTTTCCCACCGCTTTAAAAACTAGAGTAGAAATGGCAGAAATGAGTGTGACAAGTTAAATGGATGTAAACAAAGATGCTGATATAGCCTAATGTTGAAAACATTTTACAGTGCGCTCCAGTTCCCAGTCAACTGACTAAGTTACAAACAATGACAGCTTTCACTGGCGCTTCTTTTTCCGGACAAAACTTCACAGCAATTCCCAAAACGTTTACATAAATATTCGAAGAAAAAAAAAAAAGGGACTAACGTTACTAATTACCGAAAACGACTTCCCTGCGCTTTAACGTAAACGCGTCCGCACCTGAACTACAAAACATGCGAGAACTCTTACCTCACTCCATACGAGTGTATTCTCTTCAACTGCACAAGGTAACGCTTTCCAACGCTTTCACTGCCGGTACATCCGTGTGCGTGACTTGCACTTGCACAGTGCCGAATGTTTTGAATGGACACGGGTTGTGGATGCGACACCGGTGCTCACTCTCTTCAACACCCGCCGTGTGTGATGATGGCCTTGCCCACCGAAGAGCACGTTAACTAATCCTACTACGACGAGGGGTTGGCTCATGAATATTAAGTAGGACACTTGACTGGACCCTGCTGAAATGTAACCAAGCAACGTCAGTATAAAAGGATAAACCTTTGTCATAGTAGGACTCGTACATTCAAATAGGACCGCGAGAAAATCGCAACAGGACACTCACGTGTTTAGGGACCATACATTGTCTCAGGCTGGTTTACCTAAGATTTTTTAATCCTTACTTGTAATTATCATATTCAGGCATGTTACAATCACATTTTGTATAATTATAGTAGGCTACAAACTAAATTTATGCAGTAGGCTTTGTATGTCATTATTATTCATGAATAAACATGTATAAATGTGCTAATAGTATTAATAATAATGTTTTTAAAAGTATGCTCCTTGTCCTTATTAACATGTTTTGGCAATTACATGGCATGTGCATTTGTAATGCCTTTTAAAACACAAAATTGGTGAAGCAAAAAGGTGTCACGCATCAAATAGTAGGTAAAGAACATAAAGGTTATTATTGTTCTATTAGCCTACATGCTGTTTTTAGGACCAAGCCAGTGATGGAGACCACAGTTGAAAGTAACCTCTTTGTTTAAGCCAGATATGATCCATGTTAAATAACAAAAAATCCTGTTAAAACACTTGTGAAACAGGATATACAACCATATCACACGTGAATCCTAAATCATCTAACACCTAACTCTTCCTGGTTGGTATTGATAAAGAAAAAAGACACGTCAAGAAGCGTCACTCCTAAAGTCAGAGGATTGGTTTACCTAAAGTGCCCCTGGCAATTGAACAGGAAATGGAGAGGAAGTCAATCAGTGTGCCCACCCTTCCTGTCTGTTCTTCAACAGGCTGGACTGAGTCCAAGGATCACAGACAGAATTTTACCAGAAAATCCCAGCAGAGGTTAAGAGTCTGTGCTTCAACTATTTACAAGTAGAGTACCACCTAGTGGTCGACAAGCTGGAAACAGAAGCAATATAGTGAAATACAGTCACACTTTACAATAATGTCCCATTTGTTAACATTAATTAATGTATTAAAGGTAGCTACAATATGTAAGAATTGTGTATCAAAATATTCAAAAACCACATGCACAGTGTTATATATTTCTTTCAATTGTGTACTTACATTATCCTAAATGTTTCCAAGAATTTGTAAATTCAGAGAAATTCACAATTTTAAATAGTGCCCCCCCCTTGACACTTGTGGCCTGTCAATGACGTAATATCCGCGTTATCCCTGGTTTCCGCTTGTACTGCCATAGTAACCATGGCGACAGATGTGGACAACTGCGTTACATCTAGTGGCACGCTGTTGTTGTTTCGTTCAAACATTATGGACCATGGCAAGCAGACTTTGGGACAAAAGGAGAAATAAAACGAGGATCAATATCAGCGCGGCGTTTTTGAGATGCCGAGAGCTCCACGTCCGTAACAAACTTTGACTTGACAGAGACGCCGCTCTTGCATACTTTATCAGACAGCTGAGCAAATGTACATAAAACAAATCAATGTTATATAGCTCAACATGATGAAATGTTAGAATATGATCAGTATGTTATTCTAATGTTGATCTAGCTTACTGCTAGTCTCATACAGCCAAGAAACTAACACATAGAATAACATTATAACTTTCAATTCACTCAAATGCAGTTTAGTGTGATAGTGTAGGCCAAGTGAAACAGCGCTGTGTTACCTCACAATTTTAATTTGTTACATAAACTGACCAGTTTGAGTATTAATTCAGCACTTGCGGGTAGTTCGGTAGAATGAAATGTCCTCATTCCTTTCTATCCGCGGGACTTGAATATGTCTCATTAGGAATCGTGACCTGCTTCATATACCACAATCATGTTAAAAAACATGAATGTATTCTCTCATCCATAAACATTATTAGATCCATCGGCATGACGACAAGTTCCATGATTCCGCTTATGCACTGCGTCATCGCCTTTGTAATTGTAAGAGGTTAGTGACCCCTAGCGGCGAAAAAAAAAAATCATTGTAGCTTTAAGTAAAAATTGGTCTTTACAACTTTTACTTGTAACTGAGTAATAATTGACCGTAAATAAGTCAAAATACAGGTGGACAATGTGGTGCTCCCTAATATTTATTAAAAAGCCTTCAAATGTGTATGCCTTAGCAAATTGTGTCTGTCCGAAACGTGTTCATTTTTCTGCTTCTCTGTGAACCACTGGTTGATTTCTGTGTCAATCACAATTGTTAGGCTATTTGATTCTCATTCAGTGCCTTGATTTTTTTCAAGGCAAACAAAAAGACAGAATAAAACAACAATTTGTCGTAGAAAATGTCAGAATATTTGTTGTAGGCCTACTGAAAATTGTTTTGATTTATTTTAAAACAGATTGCTCCAGTTATTAAAGTGGTGAAAATCAAGCTTATAATGTTGTTTATGTCTCTGTGGTGTTTTTAATATGATTTCAGACAAACCATGTACAAATTCATAAGTCAACGCCATTGCTGAGTATTTTCTCCTTAAAACTGCAGTGACCAAAAACGCGGTTTGAAATCGCTGGTGTTTCTGACGTCACAAACTACCTTGTAACCAGTCAAGTCAAGTTATTTACAGATTGTATCAAAGCAGCTTCACAATGATAGCATGAAAATAATACGACAAAGTTTGTTTCTGAAGAAATTTGCGTCATCGTCCACCTGAAGTAAGTAGAATATTAAATGCCCCCAACTAAGCAAGCCAAAAGCCAAGGCAACAGGCAACTTTTGTTGTCATCATGTCAACATGTGATCCTCAAGTGGATCTCTGTGGACGCGGGGCTAATTTGCATATTCATAGAACCACCACATATACTAAACGAGGCAAGAGTGTAGAGTAACATTCAAGCTATTTTAAGGCATGGAGAATTTTTTTCAAGGAAAAAACGTTTAAATATGGAATTTTGGTGATCAAAGATGAGTTTTAAGGGATAACATTTTTTGACTACAGGAAGGGGGACTTTAAACCTCCTGTTATGATTGCAGGCACTGAATAGAATGTGAGTTTACATCGCCACCTTCTGGACATCACTACACAATGCATCTGAGTGGAACCATAAATGGTAACAAGAGAAGACATAGTAGCCTTTTTTAGCCCATATAACAAGTAACGAAGGGTGGGAATCTTTTTAATAAATAATGATGAAGCAACACAATTTGTTTGAAATATATAACGCAGCAAGGGGGAAATTTTATTCCACAAATCATGTCTTAATAACCCATTCTTGCATTTATTTACTCAAATAACTTTGTTTGAAAGAACTATACTACTAATACAGACAAACATCTCACAAATCTCAGTTAATTAAGCCTAGATAATTAGCCGTAGTCAGACATTATTTGGAATTATCTGAAGCTGCAGAGAGATGTTTGTTAAAAATCACCGTTGACATATGCTATAATGTGACCTTTAAAGTGACCATGGATAAAAAGCAAGTGAATTTAGTGAGAATACGGGTTGACTACCTGTCAAAAATGTCTTAATGTTTGAAAGAAGTCACTTATGTTCCGCATGCTGCATTTATTTGGTCAAAAATACAGTAAAAAAAGGATTGTGAAATATTAAAACGTAAAATACTTTTTTTATATTTGAATTTTAAAATGTAATTTATTCCTGTGATTCCTTATAATTATCAATGGTGAAAACAGTTGTGCTGCTTTATTTTTGTGGAAATGGTGATACTTTTTTCAGGATTCTTTGAGCATTTATTCACATTTATTTATTAATATTTTTTAAATAGAAATAACTGTCACTTTTGATTTAATGCATCTTTAATTAAATAATTGATTAATTTCTCTCTCTTTTTAAATCTTACCACTAATGTTTGAATGGTATTGTTTCCACAAAAATGTTAAGCAGCAATTGATAAAAAATGTATAAAAAAAAAAAAATCTTGAGCATCAAATCATCATAATGATTTCTGAAGGATCATGTGACATAAAGACTGGAGTAATGAAGCTGAAAATTCTGCTTTGCATCATACGAGAAATTACATTTTAAAATGTATATAAAAAAAAAATTTTAATTGTAATAATATTTCATAATATTACTGTTTTTACTATGTTTTTGATTAAATAAATACAGCCTTGGGAAGCATAAGAGACTTCTTTCAAAAAAAAAAAAGAAAAAAAAAAGTTTCCAAGAACCGTAGGCCTACTCTGATTTGCGATACGATTTTGGGCTCACATGGAAATTAATAGTCAAAATTAATGTAACCGGACAGTCACTGCATGAGGTAGAAGGGAGGAAATCTCCCACAGAGCTAACTACCATCCTTCCTGTGGACTGAAGCTGGGCCGTGACCCAAAAAGTGCCTTTAACCCTCTGATCTCTCTCATTAGCAAATGCACAAACAACACCAACAAACAAACAAACAAACAAACAAAAACATCAACAACCCATGCACCCCTCCATCACAATGTCTTTCTGTTTGACTCCCTCACTCTATGAGAGAGGTGAGATTACGTCATGGTCCACATCCTTGCTGTGAAGAACAGCAGGGGACCTGAGAAAAGATTGGCCTCAAAAGCTTCAGCACGAATTCTGAATAAAGGAGAAATCCTATTGACCGGAAGAACATGCAAGGGTCTCACGTTATCAGCCTATTCATCAGGCAACTCTCCCACTGCTGCCTCCTTTGGCTCCGGGTTTAGTCACACCATCGGCCCTGAATGACAGATCCCCAATCTCCCATCAGCCCCTCTACACTGTATATAATATATATATATATATAAAAAAAAAACTTGGATGTTTAAGTCATTCCAACTTAATTTGTGTTGAACTGACTTTATATGAGTTGAATCTTGTATTTGCATAGCTTATTTTGATGAGTTAAAGTAATATGTTGTCATAAATTATTGATCATATAATTTTTTACAGTGTAACACACTCTCACATCCCAGAGTACACCGAGACGAAGGGAGCTGGCCAACAAACAGTGTGTGAGTCAATCAGTTCTTAAACAGCACTATCATCTAATTATTTACAAATGACAATATACAAGACAAAATGACAATTTACTATGGTAAAAAACAAAACAAAATAATGATAATAATCAGGCCAATCTGGCAAGTGCACAGCCAGACATTATGCTAAAATACAATTTTGGGTGTTGTTTACTATTGATGTGTGTCTGAAAGTTTTCTGTGTTTCCAAATTTGACCCAGGTGTCCATCAAAGCAAAAACAGCATGTCTGGGAACACAAGATCCCCCTCATTCCATGTAACTAAAACTGCACTCCCGGTGGCCCAGTCAGGTAACGATCTTTGGCTCTCGCTGGCCGGAGCCCTCCATTGGCACAGCAGGGAGCACATTTACAAAACTACACTTCACAAAACCTCCTTGAAACTTTTCAACTACCGAACTCCATCTGAAGTCACTGGAGAATTGCAAAAAGAAGAAATCCCTGGATCAATGATAATAGGAGATCATTTTCTATTAAGATGACACATGAAATGTCATTTGACAAAATCACTTTTGCTTTTTGAATATGTAACACTTTCACATATCATTTGCTAACATTATTTTTGTATCATTATTTGATTCATTTATACAGTAATTTTAGTATATGATGCCATTTTTGTTGTACCAAATGTAAAAACAACAACAAAAACAATTTAAATAAATAGGATTTAAATATTTCTGTGTTTTCATTTTATGAGTTACACCTTGCGTTTCCACAGGGAAAGCCATTCCGTCTTTAACTGTTTCACAATGACGTCACGCTCAGCAAAATTTTATCTCATACTTTTGCCTCATGTCATAATTTCAACTATTTATCTCATAATAATGATTTTATTAATGTCAGAATTTGAGCTTTTACACCATAATTTATGATTATGACTTTGTCAAAATTATGATTTACCAAACCAAAGATTTTTTTGTTATGTGGGCCGTCATTAAAGTAAAAACTCTGATGGATAAAAAATAAAACCAAATTTTAATTTTTGTGATGCATAAAAAATCAATCTAAATTTGCTCACATGCAGTACATGGTGTTACATGTCAAGATGTAATTTTTGTCTTAAAGCCTTTTCCATATGCTGATATTTAATGATTTATGCATTGAAACAAAAGATGACAAGATGAAAAAATATAGGCAAGACACCAGAAACATCAAAAGCTGACTATGTCACAGGATATTCATAATTAAGTGGTTTACATTTACATTATATTTTTTTGAGTGTGCTTTTTGTTCCTGGTCATGACACTTAATGGTCTATCCTAGGCAGCTCACCTGCAAAGTCTTCACATATTTTCAAACCACACTCCATTTATTTTGTCAGTGCCTATATAGCCAAACCTTTTAGCTATTAATCTCCTCAAAAGTTCAGAAAAAGGTTTACAAGAAATACTGCATTATGTTTGTTTGTGTTGGAACAGATTATACAATTTTTTTATTTATTTTTTACTTGGATTAATCCATTTATTCAAATCACTTCTAATTCTACCTAGCACACAAAACAGAGTTTTGATTATTCTGTTAAGTACTGTAACTCAAACAATGCAAATTCACCCTTTCGTATTTGTCCAAAGTCATTAATACCAAAGAATTTGTAATCCATTGGCTCAATCAGCATTATTATTCTGTTCTTGGTAATTACCGAAACAGGTCAAATGTGTATAATTATGCTCTGGAATGCTTTTTTTTTTTTTTTTTTAAGCTGTTATATAGAAAGTATATAGCCTTGGCATTTTCATGTCTTTTTAAAGGTGGTAAAACAACAAGGTATGCAAGAGTGTGGTTCAGTAACTGAAAAGGGCCTCTATGATTATCATTTGTAACATTAAAATTATAATTCAGTATAAGAATTGGGATGAAACTTAGTTTTGACTGAAGCAGGCCTTCTAGTGCCAAAAAAAAAAAAAAAGATTAGTGGACCATAAACTGGCTAAGTCCTAAACAAGAGCTTAAAATGCTGCCTCATCCCGAAAAGTCCCTAATCATGGAGTTAGGAAATCTCCACTTTGGAGCTTTGGAGGCATGTGTGTGAATTAGTCTCACAGTCAACTCAAAACAAACAGAGTTAAAGCCATGAAACACGAGGGGTCAAAGTCAAGCAAGAACCGCAAGCTGCTGAATTAAGATCCCTCAGATCAGCAATCCCAGAAAAGCCCAAGGAGAGCTCAAAGTTCAAGGAAAGCCAGTGAAATTGTTACATTATCTTAAAGCTTTGGCTAAGAAAGTCCATTACAATGTAAAAAAAATAATAATAATAATCGGCCTAGCAACAACATGAACACTTCCACAGTTGTTACAGTTATTTTTAATGGTATGGGATCTGGGTAAACATAATATACACTACCAAAGAGGGGCGCTGCTCTCTCAAATGTGACCCAAAGTGTTCTGCCATGGTTTACAATTCAAATCTCCAATTATGCACAGAAACATTAAACATTACATCTAGGAAAATAGAAAGAGCATTTTATTCAAAAAAAAAAAAAAAACTTTCTACAAAGTACTTTGACGAAGAACAGTGATTATTAGACTTAAAAAGCATTTTCAGTTTCAGTTTCAGATTTAGGGTTAGCCATAGAGGGGTCTATCTGTACAAACAGGGCACTAGAGAGCAAGTGAGAACACAAAAGTGAATGGGGCCTGCTGCTAAAGCAGAACTTTGACAGGTTTGAGTATATCCCAGTTTGGCATTGTGCAACCAGACGGAAAAACGATTGCCTTGTAAATGCACGATTGCAGAGTCAGTCAGTAGCGGAATAGGAAATCATGAAAACCTTCAAAAGCACTGGATGGTGAGGATAAAACAGTGGAGTTCATTTCTTGATGCATGACAAATAATAATCTGACTAAATAACAACACTGCAAAGCATTTCTGAATAAATAAAACATGCATCTCACAAAAAAATAAACGTTTTCCAATCACAACTTCCATCAAGCAGTGACATCCCTTATACTACAGTGAGAAATGCAGCTGCCTGTTCAAATTGCACTGAACATTTCAACTGTACCCAAGCAGAGAATGGAAATGTTATTATGGATATTCAGTGGTTTGCAGTGGGCCAGACTCTAGTCTACTTTGTTTCCTTTTCGCTCAGTTGTTTGGACCAGATTTTACATAAATATTTAGGCATTGCTCCACTCGGTTCTGAGAATGGCTTTGATAGAGGATTACATATCCAGTGACCACTAATTCCAAAATTACACAAATAGTTTGTAATAAACAAATGAAAAGAGCTCACGAGGACACATAGGCCTACTCAAAAACATCACCGAGATGTCATGCAAGCTTTGCTTGACTCTAAACAAACACATTACTATATGTTAGCACATTAATTTAATTCAAACACACAAATAAATAAAACATCTGTATAAACAGAAAATAAGTAAATTATAGAACCTATTATTGTCATAACAATGAATAAGCTTTATGTTTTGGAAGTAGGACAATTTTGTTACAGTAACTGCAGTAGGTGTTTCCTAAACTTTCTTATATGAAGGTCACATTGGAACACATTTTCAAATGTATTTTACCTATAGATTATATTATAACGGCTACTTTGGGTTATGCAAGTCAAATAATTGTAGGCTAATTTACAATACAATGATTGCTAGGTAAAACTAATCTTGATTTTTGGTTGGTAAAGTGTTGCTCACGTAGGCTACAGTCACATGCAACTTCTGTGAGCTCAAAAAGGTAGGAGTGTATTATATTGATGACATAATCACAGCTCTTTTCTGACTTGTCAAACTGACAGTGTTAGTATTAGGTATACTATTATTAGGTAGTCCTAGGTCGTACTATTATGCTATTATTAGGCTAAGATAGGGGTGAAATGAAATGAAATGAAAATGAAATATTGTAAATCAGTTGAGGAACCTTAGTGACAAATATGGTTACCATGGGACCATGGGTAAGGTACAATGTAATTACAATGTATTATTCTCTGCATTTCAACATCCACATGTCGATGAACACACTGGCTGAATCCGAAATCGCCTCCTTTAGCACCCTCAAATAGGGTGCTGGCGGTGTCTGAAACCATTATTGAGTGCACTCATTCAGCATTGCAAGTGTACAACCGATGGACGCTCAACGGCTGTCCGAATTCACTGACTCCAATCCATGCACTCCTTCAAGTGAACATTATTAGTGGACTAACGTAGGGAATAGTGAATGAGGGTTTAGATTCAGCCTGACTCCACCCTCTCAGCTTTTGAAAAACTTTATTTACAATCAACCTCAAGAACAACCCGTCATTTCAAAACACACGATATTAATAAACTCGGTAGGTATTTATGATTACATTATGTAATATAAACTAAGGTTTACTTTTGCGAAAAAAAATGTTCCATAAACGTGTAACGTTACAGTCGTTGTATTTTTTGCTGAAATAATACGACAGTAGCCGCAGCCCGTTAATCCTGCATTAGAAATCAAGCTTATGCTGCACAATGAACTAACCCGGTGTGCTCTCTCGTATCCCGTCTGTATTTTAACGGATAAAATGTACACTCTGGAATTAAGAGGTATTTGTACAGTAAAGGTTTCACTTCCTCTTTACTGGTTAACGGAGTATTTATCTAAAGGTAGTTAGCTGGTTGGCTAACCTTGTTTTGTTCACACTGACATTTTGCACGCTCATTTGTCGGGCATGTATTAACGTTATGTATTTTTGTCCAGGATCAAACGTGCACGGCTAAAATTCCACAATGAAATCTGTTATTGTAATACCATCATAATAACCTTTATGATTCAGTTGTGGGTTTATAGTATTGCTGTTATGGACTCAAACTGTGGCACTAATGTCACCAACACGGTAGCCTTTGCGGTTACGTTTACAATGTTGTCATACGTTGATCGTTCACATATTTACTTTAATGTAAATATCTCTATATCCCAGGTACAAAAGCTTTATTCTGTATGGGAGGCAGACATCATCCCCCAACCATAAGGGTTTGATTCTATTTATGGAACAAGCTCAAGATCATTTGTAGCTTCTGTGGAATATAACAGATCCTGTGTGGACAATGGCATCGGAGGAGATGGAAGGTTTGTGCCCATTACCAGAGGTGACGGGCATCAAGGTCGAGCCATCAGTCAGCATTGGCTCAGTGGAGGATGCCAACTCACAGAACGCCATGGGGATAAAGTTTATATTACCCAATCGCTTTGACATGAACGTATGCTCACGCTTCGTGAAGTCGCTGAACGAGGAAGACAGTAAAAACATCCAGGACCAGGTGAACTCTGATCTGGAGGTGGCCTCTGTGTTATTTAAAGGTAAAGCAAATGAATGGAGGAAAATGACCACCTTTTTGGTGAATATCATTGTCAGGGAAGTCTTTAAGATGTTGTGTTTCTGTTTCTCTCTACAGCGGAATGTAATATCCAAACATCTCCCTCACCGGGTATTCAGGTTAGGCATGTGTACACGCCATCGACCACCAAACACTTCTCTCCCATTAAACAGTCCACTACACTCACCAACAAACACCGTGGGAACGAGGTCTCATCCACACCGTTGCTTGTTCACTGTAAGTCTTCTCATTTCTCATTTCATTTGGCAAAACTATCCAATGACATTTGTCAATCTACTCCGGTGTTGTCCAATCCTGCTTCAGGAATGCCACTGTCCCGCAGAGTTTAGCTCCAACCCCAATAAACACCCCTGAGGCAATCAAGGTCTTCAGGATTACTAAAACCTTCCAGGCAGGTATATTGGGACAAGATGGAGCTAAACTCTCCAGGACGTTGGCCCTCCAGCTAAAACCATGACTATAACTTCATGTTCACCTTTTTTCCCTCTTTTCTAGCACTGTCTATACATCAGTTGGCGGCACAAGGAGAGATGGTGTTCCTTGCAAGTCGAATAGAACAAGGCAAGTTTGTAAAATTGATGTGAAGCAAAAGTGCAGTTTGGTCTTAAATACTGTTCAAATGTTTGTAAATGTTTTTGAAAGTTTATTATGCTCACCAAGACTGCGTTTATTTTATCTAAAATAAAGTAAAGCAGTAATATTGTGAAATATTATTACATTTAAAATAATTGTTTCTATTTTTATATATTTTAACATGTAATTTATTCCTGTGATGGCAAAGCTGAATTTTCAGCATCATTACTCCAGTCTTCAGTGTCACATGATCCTTCAGAACATTGCTTATTATTAATGTTGAAACAAGTTGTGCTGCTTAATATTTTTGTAGAAACTGTGATCTTTTTTTTTCCAGGATTCTTTTGATGGACAGCTTTTGCAACATTATAAATGTCTTAACTGTCACTTTTATTTAATTCAATGTGTCCTTGCTGAATAAATGTATTAATGAATATATATATAAATATATATATATATATATATATATACACTGACCCCAAACTTGAAAAGTGGTGTAATTATTATCTCTTAGGTCAATTATGTCTAAACTTGTGATAAACGAGGAGCTGACTTCTGAATTATCTTCCTTTTTCTCTTTAAATTAGAGTCTGTGATAAACCTGCAGGATGAGGAAGGATTCACCCCACTGATGTGGGCAGCAGCTCATGGACAGATTGCTGTGGTGGAGTTCCTGTTACAGAGTGTGAGTGCAAAATACTTGACACTTCCACTAGATCACTTCTTAAAAGTTATCTTTAACTGTGTCCAAATATACCTGCACAAAGCAGTTTGTTATTCTTTATACTTTCAGCCTTCTGTCATTCTTTTGAAATTTTAGCTAAAAGCCTCAGTAGGTCTGAGCCGCCTGGGACACAAAGCAGAAGTCAAAATGAATGGCTGAATTTTTAGATACTCACAATCCTTTGCTTTCAGGGTGCAGATCCTCATCTCTTGGCCAAAGGGAGAGAGAGTGCACTGTCACTGGCCTGCAGTAAAGGGTACACAGATATTGTCAGAATGCTTATCGACTGTGGAGTTGACGTCAATGAGTATGATTGGGTAAGTGGTCACATTGTTGATTTCTAAAAACATCTAATAATTTCGGTGACTGTAGTGCAGTATAGTACTTTGCTAAATATGCTGGTAGTTTAACAGCAATGTAAATGGATTTGACGGGTTTGTTTGGTGGGGGTTAAATAGTGAGATAAATAGTTTTTCCTAGTATTGTTATATGGTGTGAATATACTTTTTGCTACGAGGTGTAGAAGTCAGAATCAATGTTTAAGCAAAAAAATGATCAGTGCTTATGCTTTTTCAGAATGGTGGTGCTCCGATACTCTATGCAGTGCATGGTAATCATGTTCGCTGTGTGGAAATCCTCTTAGGTAAAAGGCTTACTTTGAATTCAGATCATTTCACTCCAATGCATTCCAGTGTTTAGTTTTTTTTCAAAGGTTTGGTGCACTGTAATGTAATGAATATGACTTCTGATCATTGAACAGAGAGTGGAGCTGACCCAACCATGGAGTCGGACTCTGGGTTCAACGCTATGGACATGGCTGTGGCGATGGGCCATAGAAATGGTAACACTAACAAGATTCCCATCAGTGTTAAATAATACCATACCTAGCTTAGCTTTCTTAAAATATGAAGAAAACCTTGTTGAAAACCATTAACCTTGTCATGTTCTTGTCAAAATGAATGTAATTGTAATTCTTCATGTTTCCCAGTCCAACAGGTCTTGGAGGCTCATCTTCTGAAGCTACTGCAAGGTATCAAAGAATAACCATGGCATGTACAAGACAAATTTGAGTGAATATTTGAGTGTTACGAGTGTTCAATATCTGCCAACTGATGAAGTGAATTGTCATTTTTGAATCCACCATTGAATGGACATAAACCCATGACAATTGCTGACATCAGAAATTGATTTTTGAATTTAATATATTATACAGTATATAAATGTATATGTGTGTTTGTGTTTAGTCAATGTGATGTGTGTTTTAGGCAAATGATCTTTGCCGGTTTGCAATGTGTACTTGAAAACGAAGCAGTTTCACATTAAACTTGACTGGTATTAAGAATGGTTCATAAAATGAAGAATCTAAATCAGATCATTTGGAATCAATGGAGTGCAAAAGAACATGGTGCAAAACAGATTTACAGCAACAGTTTACAGTGAGAGATGTCCAAGTACTAATTCAACTGTCACGTTTTGCTGTTGCTCCCAGAAAGAATGTGTTCAGGTTTACTCTTTGGATTGCCCTCTTTTTATGGCAAATTTTGTTCTACAAAACTGTAAATAAACTTTTACTTGTACTAAAGGATGTATCTGATTGATATCTGAAAACCCACTTATTTAAAAAGTGCACTGCATTTCTAACATAAGTTCTTGTAATGTTTTTTGTACCAATCCCTGAAGAATCGTAGTTGTTTGTTAACAGCATGGAGTGTCCTCATCCCCAATTAAACGCAACAACAGTGTTTAATAATCTTTTTGTCAATAGCAAATGTTTATTTCCAGATATTCTCCAAATGAGTGAGCCTCAGTAACAGGGAAGGTGGAGGCAAAGATGCCTCTTGGACCGCACAAGCAAACACACATACCAGTAAAACTGTGCATGAACTTGTGTGGTTCAATCAATCTCACACTCTCAGCATGGACACATGAGGGCCACAGCAGTGCACGAAAAAGATATTGTAGATTCAGGGATGCAATACATTTATAAAAGAATAGGGGAAAAAAGTCCCACAAGTCTCCGCTGAGACCAGAGATCTCACACGCCTTTCCTTCCCATGATGTTAATTTGCCTCATTCTTTGAAGCCTCATCGAAATTCTCCACAAGATCTGCAAAGAGAAAAAAATGTGGATTCAGTAAAACAATATAATGTCTACATGTAGGCAACTCAAAGGGGTTACAAAGACTTAAAGGGTTAGTTCACCCAAAAATAAATTATTTTCAACGCTCCCTTGTGTATCAGTGCAAGCGCTCGGTGAAGAGCGTCATTGATGTATATTTACATGTTTTTGAAGCGCTGATCATTATAGCCAATCACAGACATATTTGAGAAGCGCATGAGCACAATGGGCAATCAGGTGTTTATGATTCCACTCAGAGTCACATTTTTACATTTTCAGTACCAACTTAGCACCGAAGTCGGTACTTTTTAACAACACTACTATGGAGGGACAGAATGCTCTCAGACTTCATAAAAAATATCCGTATTATATAAAAAGTATTCCGAAGATGAACGAAAGTCTTACAGGTTTGGAACAACATGAGGGTGAGTAATGATAGACCTTTCATTTTTGGGTGAGCTATCCCTTTACTATTTGTAGGTAATACAGGATTATGAAGAAGCATTTAATCAATGTGAGATTGATGACAAAGGGGCTGTTTACACAACACCATTTTCAACTAAAAACTTCTGCATTTTGGCCATTCGTGGAATATGGCCGTCTTTGTATAAACTAAAAAAACTAATTTGTGAAAATGCATGATGCGCATGCATATTACGTGTTCAGTGTATAGGTGCATAGCTTTTCTTTACAACTACTGGCCTGGAATGCATTACAGCGATTTTTAACGTTTTTTGTTTGTTTTGTTTTTTTACGAAAAAATGCAATGGAAAAACGTCTCTATTTTTAGTACATCGTTGTCATGTAAACGTACCCTAAAATCTCATCTTTATGAAACGCTGTCCGAGTGTTTATAGACACGATCTGGAAAGGGCAATTTCTGTGCTTTTCTTTCACTTGAGTGAGCCCACGTGTGCAAGTAATTTCCATAGAGAACATAAACGAGCACTGGGAGACTGAAAAGTCCACAGCTGTAAAAATGAAACCGCAGAGGATCAAAGCAGGTTGCCTTTTAGGAGATGAAATCTGATAAATGGAATATCAACTTTTCTGCTTCAGGGCATCAGAAAGGGAATCACTAACAGAAGGCTGGACTTTGATTGTTTTCAGAGGGGACAGAAAAGGTTGAATCTCTGTAATGGGCACAATGGCACAAGCTGTTAACCCTTTTTGTCATCGCACGGGTGAGCTAATTTTGCAGTGTCGGAGATGTAATCATACTGTACATGTGCAAGACTTGAGTTACTAACTGGAGTTTGCTCAGGAAGGAGAACTGGGGAATTGTAATGGCAACCGTATGTGTTTGCCCCCCTCTCTCTTTAAAAAGAAAAGCAAACCGAGCTTTCAGTGCTCATAAACAATAGAGGAGATTTTAAACACTTGTATATGTTGACAATGTAACAGCCTAGACAACCTGCTGAAACCCTCCTTTTTTGGACATTTCCACAACAAAAGCAACTATGATTTGCTTACATTACCACACGCACAGAAACCCATATGGTAATGATTGTGAAGCTCAAACTAGGAGGCATTTAAAATACACAAGGAATAATAAAAAATTTACACCAAAAAAAAAACAATCTTATGGTTAATGCGCAATTGCAACTTAAGATATGGTTAAAGCGGATTAGGGAGGGGGGAAAGTTTCACATCAACATACTGACCTGGAACTTCGTCATCATCTTCCTCTCCACCAGCTACCGGTGCCTTTCCATCACCAGCTGGAAAAAATTAGGAGAAAAATGTGAATGTTTGGACATTTTACCATTTTAAACAACACACTGTTAGTTGGAGATTGGAGCATTTACAGTGATCATTTATAATACTGTCAAAAGAGATCTTTCCATAATAGCATGGCTAAACATGCATCTGATATGGGATGCTTCAGCTCAGATTAACCATAAGCCCTAACAAGATATTACTTCTAATAATGAACAGAATTAAAAGCCTTCAGACATACATTGTGACATACATACAGAGAGAGAGAGAAAGAGAAAGAAATCATCCAATTTTGCATTTCCAAGATAAATATGTATTTTAGTCTTCCTTTAGACCAAGGTTTTCCAAACTGGGGTTTGAGAGTTAATTCAAAATATTTAAATTAAAATACAAAAAAAACCTGCACGTGATTTGACCATTAAATGGATAGTTCACCCAAAAATGAAAATTCTGTCATCACTTGCCCTCATGTCGTTCCCAACTCGTAAGACTTTTGTTCATCTTCAAAGCACAGATGAAGATATTTTAATGAAATCTGAGAGATTTCTTTCTCCCCATTGACAGCTACGCAACAGCTACGAAACTACCACTTTGAGGCTTCAAATTGCTTGATGTGATAAACAGATTGAATTTAGGCTTTTATTCACATATAAAAGTTCTTCAATGCACACTTAAGTTAGGGTAAACGGAAGCTCAAGCATGCTTAATTCTCGGTTTGTTCTCGCACGTCAAGCAAGTACTGTTGAGCTTCTGTTAATGATCAATGTTTAAGAGAATAAAAGGCCTAAATTCAATTTATGCAAAGAATTTTAGACAAAACCACTCAATTCATAAGGATTAGTTTTACTATTTCTTTATGAACTTTTTGAAGCATCAAACTGTCAGATTTCCTTAATGTCTTCATTTGTTTCGAAGATGAACAAAAGTCTTACGGATTTGGAATGACATGAGGGCAAGTAAATGACGACCATTCTTTCATTTTTAGGTGAACTATCCCTTTAACCATCAAAGAACTGATAATAGTGACCCTGCTGAATTGAAATGTTAGCTTAAAATCTTTCGGGGTTCATTTCAAAGAAATGTTTAGGTCAAATGGGTTCAGCTGACAAAAGTTTTGATATTCCTGCTTGAGACACTCACTCAAGTCTATGCATAAATAACCAATAATAAATAACCAACTAAAAGTCTATTTTAAAGTATAGCCTACTCTCTAGGAACAGACCAGCAGCAATGACACACCCCTCCCCCAAAAATACGCTTACACCTGTTTGCAACACACACTACTTTGTGGGTTTAGTTAGTTCACTATGCTGCTATCTGCATAAAATGAAAGAAACAAAGAAATGTGACACACTGCCTCTGTCTGACTCGTGCGATCTGACCCATTTTGAGAACAGAACACACCTTGTTTGGGCAGGGCCTCTGCGAGTCTGCGCAGACTGGTCAGGCTGTCAGCGCCCAACTGGTTGAGGATAGAGGGCAGCATCTCTGTCAGCTGCTTGGTCTCGGCGTGGCCTGTGATGGTGAAGGTATTGGCTGCCAGTGAGGCCTGCACTTTGGGATTGTTGAAGTGGATCACCGTGCCCTGGTTTGTAAACATGTTCACCTGCAAAGCAACAGCATGACAATTGAATGAGCAAAATAGAAAGATTTCATTTCATTTGTAAATGTAAACTTGAATTTAGCTGAGCCAATCCTTACCTCCTCAATGCCAGAGATGTTATTTACTCCCAATTTCTTCAGGGAGAACTGGAGCTTTTTGTCATCGGCAGTAGCCGTTCTGTGGACCACCTTCTTCTTTCTGCGAGCGGTGCCCTATCAAAACGGCATCCATATGTGAGGAACTACTCTTATTTGGCCTGATATTTATGAAGTACATATACATTACCAAGGTTTTAATGTTTGTTTGTTGTGTTATCAGCCCTTACCTTTCCACCGATGCGGACTTGTGCCTGCAACTTGGCTAATTTCTCCTGGTTCATTATCGTTTCTTTCATCTGAAAGACAGAAGGATGTCAATGATAGTGTGGAGAACGGGATGAAGTTACAACACAAATGTGTTTCGGGGTGCGGTCTGAATGACAAATTCAGCAGACAAACTTATCTTTAGCCTACAAAACTTCAACACACACATGCACAGCCATTCATAAAACGACCGAATTAAGTCTTTAATCATTTTCATACACACTTAAATCAGAAAACGACTATTTTCTTTTAGGAGCAGCGGACAGTTAAGAGCAAAAGATCGAAGCTTGCTGTCAAGGCCTGTTGAGAAAGAGCGACCGCTTAACTAAAGTAGCAAAAGTCATGTGGTTGTTACACCGCAAAATAACACTTCCAGACCGACAATGCTATTCAACTCTTCAAAGTTTTCAACACAAAACTCTGATTAAACAGATGTTATAGTCCACAAAGAAAACCGTTAGCCAATTTATTACACGAAAACGATGAAGAAAAAGTCGTAAATTAAAACGCTATTAGCATTCTGTCTGTAAATATAAATGTAAAACGCATTAGATCAATCTGTCGCGTGCGAAGACTCGTGGAGTTTGTTTGCAGTGCGCTAGCAGCAATGCTATTTTCACGCGCTCTCAGGCCCGGGTCTCTCCCGGCAGGGCCGAGTCTCACCCGAACCAATTCAGCCATCTTTCCGCGGGTGATTCTTACAAAACAGCAGCCGCTTTTGGTTAATGAGGTACTTATTTACCTTGAGCCTCGGAACCAGGAGTGGTTGTGCAGGAAATAGAGTATTTTAGAGCTCCTCACTGACCTGCACGCTAGCAGCAAACACACGCGGAGAGCAAGATGGAAGCGAGAGAGGAAGACGGAAGTGACGACAGGGCTGAAATGCGACGCAGTGGGCTGGATCCAGAAACCAGCCTGCCTGCCTGCCCTGCACAACTCGGGCCAAGAATAGAATCGGCCAGCATTGTCGGGTCTCTTTTGTGCGATATTGGTGTAATGTTATAAGATAAAAGATAAAAGTGAGTTTAAATTACACAATATCAACCAGAAATTAGGTCGTCCCAATTTGTTTTTTATTTGAACACTTGTTATTGAAGTCCTGCCCTCGCCTCAAGTATGGTGGGCTGCATGTTTAATAACTTTGTTGAGTTATATATGATGACTTTGTCTCAGATCCATATACAATCTCAAATGAATATGCATTTTTATAACCATTAATAACATCTGTTAGTAGTAGGCTATAGCCTGATGTATTTAAAATTGTAAGACTAGGCTACTGCTAGGAAACCGTATATTAAAGAGTACAGCTATGAAACAATATTTAGCATACACAATTTGTAGGCCTAGAAAAATAGTGTATTCTGCTGCATATAACAAATGATAAAAAAATATATATGAAAAAGAGCTGAATAAAGAAATGTAGCCTATGAAAATGTGAATTTATATCAGAATAAATAATCACATTGCATGAAATTATGAAGTCTGGATTTGCCCATGTCAGAAATCCTCAGAGAGTAAATTACGAGTGTTAGGTTATACGAGCTAGAATCGCTGAGCTGTTAGCTTTCTGAGCTGGCAGACAAGCCAGAAACCTAACTAAATGCAAAAAAAAAAAAATATATATAATTATATATATATAAAAAAAAAAAAAATCTTTTTTTTTAGCTCTCGCACAATTTTTGATATCCTGCCAATGTATAGGCTAATCGAAATTTCCATAATTTTTTTTTTTTTCAGAAAATACTAAACTATAAAAGTAACTAAGCGTTCCACATTGCAGCGGAATAGCCTATTTCTAAATAAATGATTTTCCACTTTTAGAACTCGAAATATTAGAACACACAACAGGAAAAAGACTGCATGAGATTGGTATAGCCGGGCTACTGTGTCAGTGTGTCATATAGAACTCCTTGCAGCTGAATTTTTCAAGCACTTCTGAAACGCACACGTTATAACATTAAACATGTTTTATGCCGTGCATGTGAAATTAATTGTAGAGCACGTGCGAATCTCTGCAGATGTTTTAGTTGTTACAATTCTGATTACCGGTGCATTCACGGGACTTGTCACCCAGAGCAGCCGTGGCAGGGAAGTGCTTTCATGGCAGCCTACCCTGTGGCACGGAAAGCGTCACCCCTGCGGGACTTTAGAAACACTTTAGATGTGGTTTAACCACACACACAAGCCCTGACCCGTCTCACGGCGCCCCGGTTCTCAAAACTCGATTTCATTCACTCGCACGCGCAGCATAATTAAGCCACAGCCAATAGGAACATCACTGCCAGTTATTATGATGTCCTGAGGATCTGGATTGTGCGTGTTAGCCTACGCACAATCCAGATCATCAGGACATCACCGTATTCCCCAAAAAAATGGCCTATAGCAATAGCCTACTATCCAACCAGTAAGTGTTCATTTTTAAATAATGACTAGCCTATACTTTTAAAGAACTAACCTAGATTTATTTTTTAAACCAAGTTAATTTAAACAATTTATTCTTTACCAGTGTTCATAACTGCATTGGCCCACTAGTTTTAGAATTAATAGGCTAATGTCCTGCTGAAAGTTTATTTTGCCGCACAGCACGCTTTCTGACCAATCTTCAGAATTGAAAGTGTGCTTCTTTTAAATTGTGCCGCAACGATGAAACAGCTAAGGTTGGTAGTTAAAATTTATTCTACTGCCAAAATTGTTTCTGATCAGTTTCTGATGTAAACAAACAGCATATCAGAGTTAACTGGTTTCACTAAATAGTTTAAGCAGCTTATGATTGTATTTTGACTTGACGATTTTCTATAGGCTAATAATTCCTCCTCATTTTGCAGCACGAATCACGTTTAGCTAACTGTGTGAATTAAATATATTAGCTATAGCTACAACCATGATTATGGTCCCTATACAGGCTACCTTTTTTCCACAAGTCAAATAGCAAAAAATACCAAGTAAAAAATGGACCAGCGCTATTAGCCTATTTAAAGACTTAATTAGCCCAAAGATTAGGGTAAACTAATTAACGACTAAATTAAAGTTTTGATTATGAAAATGTTTTTAATACTGAATATATATTTAAATATAATTATACAAATATTACTGAGTTATGCATTACGAATTAACCTTAAATTAATTTCAATTGATTCCATCAATTAGCCTACTTGCTTGCAAAATAACAGAATTTTTGAAAGTTTTTGTACAATAATAATCCCGTGGAAATTTAGCTAAAATTGAGATAAACCTGGAAAGAAGGGTTAATGGCTATACAGTGTGATCTGAACTGCCGCGAGATGGCACTCTCACAGCCCTTAATAACTGCTGGCTGAAGTAAATATATGTTAATACACAAGCCTGACCACATGAGTTACCATAAAACGGCCATCAAACCGGACCAGATGTTTTTGCAATCATACAAAAATACCCCTTATACCCACTGCATCCTCCAGAACCAACATGAAACTGTAATAAAGAAGGAAAAGATAATTCATTTTGAGGAGTTTGAAAATACCTTTTTTTATGTCGGGGACACGAGTTTCTATGGGTCAGCGGTGTGTGTCTTTTGGACAAGTGTTTTCATCACTCCTAACCACAAGTTGTTTTAGTAGCCAACTTTATATACAATTTTCTATTTTTTTTTTCCTTTCTTTCTTTTCCTTTTTTTCATTTAAAAATTTAAAGCGAGCTTCTTGACTGTGTTTTTTTTTTTTTTTTTTTAAGGCCTAGGCTACTAAATTATTAGTAGCCTAGCCTAAACTAAATTATTACAGAAAAAATATATGATTGTTATTAGTTCTAATATTATTAGGTTATTACAGTAGTAGTAGTAATAATAATAATAATCACAATAATTATAACAGTGAAGTTAAGATTTTATGACGTGAATATACGTTTATTATATTTGATAATTGTTTATTCAAACAAACAAATAACAAATGAATGAAAACATTACGCCTTTAAATATTTTAATGCAGTGTTTGTAAGTGTTTTGTTAACCACAACAAATACTTGATATAGCCTAGTCTTTATTTAATATTCAGCTGTCGAGAGTAGCTAATACTAACATTCGGCTTTAAATATCACACACTGTAGGCTACAGCTGAATGTTTTTTTGTTTTGTTTTAAATACAAAAAGATTTGTAATCCTAGTTATGTTTTGGCTAATTATGATGAGCCGTGCAAGGATAGGGTAGTCTACTTTTGGTTTTGTATTTTCAAGCAGCATAAGCTTTTCATGGACTTTTTAATGCTTTTAATTATTGTCATGTAGGCTACTAAACTCGTTTCGATTAAGGCCTGTTTTCCCGTTGGACGCATATTAATATGCACTTTGTCAAATGATACACACAGGCCCTTTTTCTTATATATTTTTTTTCTTAATTGGAAGCGTCCAATATAAAATCCAGTAGGCTAGCCTTCACTTACAAATATCCTACTTCTTTAACATTTTAAAAATGACTCTTGCCAGACCAGTTGCTAAAATTAATTATGAATATGACAATGTTGGCCTCTCGGGATAGGGCACATGCGCATGTGCCCTGCTTTTTCGCGAGCTAGAATGCTCTTTCGTGATCCGCGTGACTGATGCGAGTTAACAGCTGACTTTTTTCCATTACCAGTGGCTCGCGGATGATCTAGTGCACTCCCGTGTCACGCAAACTGCGATGCGTAGTGAGGCAGACATGGAACCGAGTGGATGTTTTGAAGCATTTCTGAAAATCAGCTACAATTCCATTATGTCCACATTAAACGTCATGCTCAGCACCTGAACAGATCTAAATATGCTATTAGGCTAATAGGCTATTATGATAAATATATAACAATAGCAGGGAGGGTCCTACCATAACGATGTGCTTAGTTTGCTAAGCTTCTTACATCTTCGAGTAATTAAAGGCTATAAAAGAAGAACCAGGAATATCCCACAAAACCAGTGGATTAAGCGGCGGCGATGACCGCCAAAGATAGAACCTCACCGTTCTTTAGATTATTTTCAAAGACTGATTTTTTTTTTTTTTATCTCTTCAACAGCAGCGGTGACGCTTTGTTGTCATGTGATCAGCGAGCTGGTATAAAGCGCAAGGGAAGGTCCGCCCTCTTTGGAATCCTGATCTGGCCTTTAGGAGGGTCTCCCCAGACAGAGTAAACGTGTGGATGTGGGGATCTGTGCAACCTCTTGATTCCATGCCGACAGTAATCCATTAAAACCCTATGGCACTGGTGACACACTGGCACGTCCTCTCTGCATCTGCTCGGCGCGTCTTATGAGTTCCCTCGATTGGAGAGCGCAGGTAACACGCAGGCTCAGCTCGCCCAGCGCTCTTCCGCCGTAGCCCATCAGGGACCCGAGAGAGCCATGACTTTGAGCTCCGAGATGTCGGATGCGTCTGTGCTCTCGGAGGAGACCGACATCGACGTGGTTGGGGAGGGAGATGATGGTGACGGCCATACGCGCTCCTACGTGGACGAGGTAGCTCAGATGCACGACGAGATCCTGCTCAGCGGCTCGCCGTCTTGTGTGGATGGCTCCGCCGCACGGGACCCCTACAAGCCAGCAAGTAAAAACACCCTGGTGAAGCCCCCATACTCCTACATCGCACTCATCACCATGGCAATCCTCCAGAGTCCCAAGAAGCGCCTGACGCTCAGCGAGATCTGTGACTTCATCAGTAACAGATTCCCGTACTACCGGGAAAAGTTCCCAGCTTGGCAGAACTCTATCCGGCACAACCTGTCCCTTAACGACTGCTTCGTCAAGATACCACGGGAGCCCGGGAACCCCGGTAAAGGCAACTACTGGACACTGGACCCAGAGTCCGCCGACATGTTTGATAACGGGAGCTTTCTACGCCGCCGGAAACGCTTTAAGCGCCAGCAGGCACCTGAACTTCTCCGCGAGCACGGAGGCTTTCTCCCCGCGGCCGCTGCCTACGGCTACGGCCCTTACGGTTGTGGATACGGTCTGCAGCTTCAGTCTTATCATGCACATTCCGCGCTCCTCGCCTTCCAGCAGCATCAGCCTCCCCCGTCCCGGCATCCTCACACCGGAACTCTCATCCCCGCGCCTTCCCTCATGCCAACCACAACGGAGCTCACCCGTTCCCGCTTCTATCCTCCTCTTAGTCCTGGGCTTTCTTCCCCCTTACAGACAGCGGCTAAGTCCCCGGTTCACCGCTCACCCTTTTCCATAGACAGCATTATCGGGAGCTCTTTAAGCCCTACGCTCTCGCATTGTGCCTCACGGACTTCCACGGTGGTCCCGGTGCTGCCGCCGACCCTCGCGTCTCAGCACTCCCCAAACCAACTACCGGGAGTCTTGCACGGACCGACGTCTTTACAAGAAAGCTACGCAAACCGGATTGTGAGTGGCACTAGCGGCTGTTAATTTTTTTTTTAACTAAACGTCACATTTTTAAAGCGATACACTCCTTAAGGTAGGATTATTTTTGTACTGTTTTGTTTCACACAGCTGAATGGTGAACATTTACACGTTCGTGCCTATATTCAAGCTGTGAAATATAAATATATATTTATGTTAACATTTTAGTTCAATCTAATTTTCGCCCCCACGAACTTTTCGTTGTCAGTGTGATTGTGGTAATCACTGCATAGGGCGTCTCAGGACAACATTTTTAACAGGCTATAAAATAAATTGTCAGATGTCTACAATGATATATTTTGTGTGAAAGCACAGATGTTTTCTAGTTTGGCAAATTGATTTTATTATTTGTACTTTGTAATGAAAATTCACAAGGGTGAAAATCGAGCATTTTTATACAACGTGTACTTCTCAGTAGCCTAATAAACAATGTACATTCTTTGGTACTGTATATTCGGAGTGTGCTATTTTTTACACGGTGTTTTTCATTAATAATAAATATTGTTTTGCAAAATAAGTTGGAGTGGAAATGACCTCATTGATAATAGCTTTAATTGTGCTTTAATAGGATATCACTCTTACATCATGAAAGGTGTTTATATTGTCTTGATCCTTTTAAGTATCCTGAAAATAAATACAAGCACAGGATTAAAATATAAAGCCACTTCTAACAATTAATTATCTACTAACCACTGCAACTGCCATCCATATATTTAAGAAATTTAGCCAAAACAAAAAAGGTCAATGACGACAAAATTAACTGCATAATAAAAATTATATTTATGTAATATTGTTACTACTACTATAGCCTACTACTAATAATGAAAAATGTATTTATAAAGAAGGAGCTGTTTTTACTATTCATGAAGGGGATTGAAGTTTTTTGCTGGTGCAGCATTTGATGGCGTCATGCATTGCTTGAAGAAAAACGACTGTGTGTCTAAGAGTCTAAGAGCGAAACGAGAGAGAGAGAGAGAGGCGAGATAGTGGAGGACCAGTTGAACCCTAATGTAAAGGTTATATTGGAGTTTTGAAATGACAAGCAGCATCATGAGTATTTTGTATCAGCCATGTGACGAGATAAACATGGTCAGTAAAGACTTTTACTCCAGGATTACTGTTCCACGATGCATTTTGGAAAAAGATGTAGCCTGGCTGTCCAGTTCAACTGAGGCCTTTGGCAGAATGGTTATGGTCATCTTTCCCCCCCCTTCAGAATACAAACTAAGAGGTTTCAGTGCTCCGACACTCGTGCATTTTTCGATGAAATTGCAATGTTAATTTTGCCTATCCAAACACTGTAAATTTGACATGTGCTTTGAAGGTCGAGAGTGATGTGCATGTGCTTGATTAAAAGATGGAGAGGAGAGATAGCCTATATAGGCTAAATTATGAATCATCCAAGATAGGCCGCTAAAATGTAGACGTAGCCTAAATCACACACACACACAAAAAGATTAGCAGTCAGAATAAATATTTCTGCCTGTAATAAAACGAAATGCCTCATAACGTGGTTGTAAAATTGCACTTGAACGTTTTTTCTTTCAGATTACGATTGAGGTGATGTTCTTTTGAATATTAGTATTAAACTGTACCCTATCAACCGAATTTCTACTCGATAAATGCGATACATTAAGAAGGCCAAGGGCCTAATTTTAAGAAGATAGCCTAATATGATTTTTCTCATCCCGTATTTCCAACATTCTTGTTAGCCCTGTATTCACTTCTCATAACAGATAATGTCGGTTCCTCATGATATCGCTATACGCTGTTTCCCACATTTATCTGCGTAATTGCTACTCAGAGACAGCACAGTGTCACTGGGGTGAGAAACGTGGTGTTTCCCTGCCCTTAGGTCGATGATAATCGGCGTGATCTGATCCAGCTGGCCCTGTCCATGGGAGTACACTGCTCTAACACTTTTTCTTTTTGTCATCTGGTGTCATTTGTAAGGACGAGTATTCAAATGTACACAGTGGGTCAGAGATAATAAAAGAAATCGGTCAGTTTCACAGAGGGCGCGCGTGTGTGTGTGTGGAGATGTCGAGGCTAGTTCGCTGAACTTCAGCAAATGCCATAGCCATCATAATTAACTGCTGTTGGGATGCTTACTACGGGATAATGGTCTATAATTATAGATAAACTTCTTCAAAGGGACGACAATTAAGACCACAATAGAAAATGTTTGAGACCAACCCAGCTGAAAAATATTTTAGGCAATCAAAGTGCATCACGGACGCGGTTTAAAATGAGCCACGATCATAAATAAAATAAAACCAAATCACTTATTTCCAAACTGTATTCAATGCAACACAGTGTGTGTTTGGTGACTAGTGGAAATCCGGAGTAGCCTAGAGTGTACGAGGAAACAGAGACATAGTTCAGTAGGCCAATGGAGCATCCAAACGCGCGCACGCTTACATGCACACAAATACTGTGCCACTATGATGTAATGCTACTATTGGCTGGGGATAAACGTGATAAAGTTAAATACGCTCTATTCTATTCTTTATTTATTTGTTTCATGAATTTTATGCAGACAACTTGTGTCATAGATAAAATGCTTGAAAAAGCACATCCTAAAACAATAGAATAGTCTATTTTGGGTGAAATATTCCACAGTAAAATTATGTGATAAAGCAGATGTACACGCATAAACAGATGCAGTTTTTTTAAACGAACGTGTAGCATCACTTATAATTCCCCCATTGTATGTTTAGGCTGCTTAAATATTGCGCATCAGACATCCTTTAGCTCGTGAAAAGACAAGGACTGTTCGCGTGCTAAACTCTACTATAGTGTTCTAACCTTGCCAGCTAGGTTCATAAATTATAGATGGTTACTATGCGAGCGTCCTTGTGTTGGGTGTGTGGGCAGAATGTTAGCGGACAAGCTAAGGGATGCTATCCCGAGTAGAACTCACCCGACCAAAATAAAATGACACCTTTCAAATAAGCTAATTAATTCCAAGAGTTAGTAGCTGTTGTATAATATATATATATATATATATATATATATATATATATATATATATATATATATATATATATATATAGCCTATATATATATATATATATTTAAATAATAGGATAATACTTCACCTTTAATGCGCGCACACACACACACATATCACCATGAGCGTTGGAGGAGGAAGAGAAATAGGGAGAGGCATATCATCTCTTAATTCTGTCCTCATTTTTCCTCGAAGATAAAGAGATTCAGCAATTACACATGCATGCGCGTAACGCACAGACAAGGTCACCAATTATTATTATTATTTTTATTTATTTAGGCTAGCCTATGTATAAAAAGTCGATAGGACGGTTTAGACGTGATTGGCCACAGTAACCGAACACTGCAAAACATCTATTCAGTATAGCAGATAATGTGGCTATACCTGTAATTGTCTACATTCTGCCGTGGCTGTACATTATATAGCCTATATATATATAGCTTTGAAATCAGCCCACAATCTATTTCCATTTTTAACAATTCTATTAAACCTTTCATTATGTAAATAAATGATTATGTAAATAATTTATTTAAATCGCTGTTAACAATGATAATCGCACAACAACTTTTCGTGCATAACACAAAGAGTGCTGTGCTCACATAGGCCCTAATAAAATTTTGATTTAGGCCTATATGGTTTCACAACGATTTACTATAGGCCTATCTAATGGTGCCTGTAGCTCATCTTTTGAAATGTGTTTTTTTTTTTTTTTTTACTAAAGACAAGCAGCCTATAGGCTACAATTGTTGTCGAAATCTAGGTAATAATTGCATTGATTTTACTTAAGATATACGCCTTTGATTGACGAAAACCACTGCAATTATGTGCGATAAAAAAAAATAAAAAAAAAAGGCTAATAATAATAAAAAAAAAAAATAGTATGGCCTCAAACGCACGTAGCCTACTTTTAAAATAGGTACTTTAAACAGGAGATCAGTTCTGCAGCTTAGATAAATGGCTATAGTAAAATCAAATAACACAAATTACAGTGATATAACAAATAGCCTAATATCAACGACACTAGGTCTACTACTTAAGTAGTTATAATAATAATAGGCTACTAATAATTCTTATTATTTGTATTATTATTATTATATTTTGCTGTTGTTTGCTTGCTCATGAAATTATGAAAATCAGCGTGTTTCGCCATATGTGCTCTAAACTAATATAATAATTGCTTCAGAATGCAGAACTTAAATTGCGGAGAACGGAAACGGCACAGATACGGAGGGAAACAGCTCTTATAAACATGAAGACACAGTGTTTAAAGCGTCCAAATATACCTCTATAAATTCATATAAGAGTTTTAACACTGTTAATAAATTGTATTGTTCTTTCGACAAGCGACAAAGCATAACAAGGAAAAAAGGCAGGAAGTTAAAGATTGAGTGGACTACATAGTGAGTGAATGTCTTTGTGGCCAGCACCAGACCAAAGAACAATACACAAACATTGGTGGTCATCATTTATGTTGTTACATCCACAATTCTAAACCAATTTAAATATAAAGAACAGAAAAGTGAGTGAGCATGGAGGACCAGTAAACCACACCAACACTGGAGTTTACAAAACCTAAACAAACTGAAGTTAGCAAAACTGGAAACAATCAAAGTCCTGGAAATGTTCTTCTTTGTTTTCAAGTGTTTAGGGTCATGTGGCAATGCTGAGTTTGACCCAGTATCCCCAGTCAGAAGTTTATCAAGCATGGTTTAAGAGAACAGGGCTATAGAGCCGTAACAAAGTGGCAGGTAAAGCCCAAAGAACTACAGTTTATGCTGATAAGTAAACTCCATTCAGATTTTGGTACAGTAACAGCACTTACAGACAATTTAATTATACAATAATATGTGTATGATTGCATGATTGGCCGTGATGCAGATATAAACAATCCCTAAACTAAGACGAATTAATTTGGGTTTTATTTTTTTCGTTTAGTAAAACTGTGGAGTTACCATAAGGAGATAGTATATCTGATCTGACCCTCAACAACGACTGTTGGTGTAACAAAATTCTGTCAGTTGGACTGAGTCATATAAATTATATATTTCATTTAAATGTTACCATATGAATGTTACCTGCAAAAGTTTTTACAGTGTGATCTGTTTTAGTGAAGAAGCCAGGGCAAACAATAGTAAACAATAACATGGTAAACTGTTAAAATCAAACACTGTAGAAAGTGATCAGTTGACTTAACTTAGGGGACATGTGAACTTGACAATTGCACAAAACACATAATATTTATATTACGCATGGAGTTTATTTACTTAATAATTTTAAGGCAACAGGTTTTCTAACTTCTTTTAAGTTCAGTCAACTGATCACTTTTCACGTGAAGGAACGTAATGCTTTAGAATTACTTGGCAAAATAAAATATTGAAAACAAGCTTTGCAAATAAGTTTCACAAGCTTGTTCCATTTCAAAAGCAACAGCTGATAGTTGCACACAAACACACACACACATTCACATAAGCAAGAGAGGTATTACGAGGAGAGATGTAATAAGGCAGTGAATGCCCTCCATGGGAGGTGTTGAATCCCTTTCTGATCCATTCACATTGTAGCCCAGCAACACTTATCCTCTGTAGCTGTATAGAGACGAACAGTGTGTTTGTGTGTATGTGTGTGTGAGTTTTACGCTCCATTAGCAAGTTTGAGAACTAAAGGCAGGTCTGAATACAGCTCCAATTAGAGAGAGTGAGAGAGCCCACTAACACACTAGTCTCTCTGCCACCCAACTTCAGTCAATTACTTCTCTCTTCCTTTCATGCTTTCTCTTTTCTCCTTCTCTTTCTTTCTGTCTTTTGTCAATTCTGCTTTATCTCTTGGTCTCTTTTCTGCTTCTATTTCTGTTTCACCATTATCTACTTTCTCTATTTTCTGTACTTGCTTTAAAATGCTGCCCATTGCTATATTTGCACAATCCCATCTTGCCTGTGTTGTCATTGCATTGAATGGATTCCTGTGGAGAGGTTATGAAAATAAATCCATTTGCTTTGCTCAAAACTGTTTTTATGCTCACACATTTTTTCAAACGATGATGCTTAAAAATATAATTGACAACATATAAAATCCTCACCTTAACCCACTGTAGCTTTTCATTTGAAATAAGCACGTCTTATTTCAAGTGTTTACAAACTTCCACAGCTATTGTGACATGCACAACAGAGGAAACCTGCTGCTTTTGTCAGAGATGATGGGTTTAAAGCACCTGGAAGAGAGTCAGCCACTATACAGACATGATCAAGCTGGAGAAGCAAAACAGCAATGCTACAATATTGCATAAGCACAGCTATTATTTCATCAGCTTTGATTTGGAACACCTAATTAGTCTTTATTTCCTCTAAATGAGTAAATTATTACTTAATTGCAATATTTTTCATATGGTTCACATGGTACAGAAGGTGCAATAAAACATTCTTAACAGTGGGTCAAATGTTGTTGGCTATACTTTCTGAATGAGTACGTGTTTTTATATGTACATGCTCACATATATACAGACACACTTCCCTACCTTTCATGTCTCCTATAATGACTGACTCAATCGTATTTCCCCAAACAGCCTGATTGTGGACGCCAGTTACACGCAATAACGCCACTAGAGCATAAACATTTTAGCACGCTACACCGGGCCATTCATCACAGTGACACCCATAGGTAATCTACACCGTGCACTGCACTGGACTGGACGTTAACCAGAGGCTCATGACTTCTCTCTCTCTCTCTCTCTCTAATAGCCTATGCTAAACATTGAGTCATGAAGTCCATTTCTGTGACCAAGTCACTGTAACTGAATATGGGCATCTGTTTGCTCAAGGAGCTAATTCTACGTGATCTGACTCTTAAAAGTGATCTAATGTATTTTTTTTTACATAAAAATATACCACGTGAAGTATATTTTTAGGTTAACTGACAAAACATTTTTACAGTCTTTGTTGGCCAGGCTAAAGTGGTCCAATATCTGTTTCACAGGCTATCAATCATTTTTATTATTTTACCAAACGAAATTCAACAGTCGTAGGCATTGTTGGTAAAATAAGCATTTTGAGGATGTCTGTCAAAAATGCGTATGTATGAGAGAAAGCGCACGTGCACGTGTGTGGCCAGTGAAAGCAGACATTTAGAGTTCCCGCTTGCTCTCTGAACTTCGCATTTGCATGACGCCCTTGTCAGTCATTCAACTAAACCAAAGACAACAGAGGGAACCACCCATGAAGACTTGCTCTTTCAGCCTGCCTCTCACTCTATTTCTCAATAGGTTTCCTCCCTTCTCCTCTTCCCACTTCTGGAATGAGCATGACGTTGTAATTTCATCAGTCATTGACGGTTTTCTGCAGGCAGTGGTGAAAGTTTCAGTGTAACACAAGGCTGAGGCTCACATGCAAACTATATACTCACACTATCACAATCTGACAACAGCAGCTCTTTCACTGCCACACTTTGTTCCATTTAGCTATTAAGAAGAGAAACCCCTCTGAACAGCACTGAAACATCCCTACATGCCCTGAAACAGATTGGTGTTCAATAGGCCTTTGATAGTGTGCAAGATAGTGATCAAAAACTAAACAGTAAGAGCATTACGAGGTTCAAGGTAAAGGCCTGAACCTCCGTGTCAGAGTGGCTTATGTAGTACGATGGAGCATGAGATAGGGAAGAAGTGTGCAAAGCCTTCTTGAAGCATTTCCACGGTTATGCGGTCTACTGAAACATGTTCAGCATTAGCCAAACGCCAAAGCACACACCAAGTTACTGCTGTCCTTGACTGGAAGCTATTGTGTTACATCATGACACGCACAGATTCTTTAAATCTGCACTTGCTGTGTTTGATATGAAGGAAATGTAAATGAAAATTCTGTCATCGTTTACCTACCCTTGTGTCATTTCAAAACCATATGACTTTCTTTTTGGAACACAAAAATAGTCAGTAGAGGTTTTGAAAAATGTTTTTGTTCATTCAATGAAAGTCAGTGTTGTTTTGGACCCCACTGACTTTCATTGCATGAACAAAAAAATGCACATTTTAATGGAGTTTATTTTGTGGTCCCAAGTCTACTGAAAGTATCTTTCTTCAGTTTTCAGTGTATTGTTCTGTTCATAAATTGATGAAAAGATGAAAGATTTCTCTCACTTTTGTGCTCAATGTCAATCTCTTTCTCTCACTGTGGCTGCGGCCTCTCTCTCTCTCTCTCTCTCTCTCTCTCTCTCCCTCAGGTAAAAAGTGAGCCTGTGCAATAACATTATGTTTCCCGATGTGGGCCAGATGAATGCAGGCTTTTGTTTTTGCTTATCCCCTCTTCGAATGGGCCCGTTTTAAACGTCTGTGTAAAGCACCTCTGACCGGAGCGGAATCTCCTCCTAAAGTAGAAAAAGATGCCGTTTGATTTGATACTTCCTCCCAAGGCAGCACATGCTTCCTGTGTCCTGTCACAACATAGCTGGAACTGAGCCGGTCCTTGAGGTCTGCAAGACGACTGAAGGTTGACGCTTCGGGGTGGTCAGAGTGTGTGTGCATGTCTTTGGATGTGTTCTTGAGGAGTGTCGATTTTGAATGGATCGCAGTGGAGTCTCTGTGTGTGTGTGTGTGTGTGTGTGTGTGGGTGGGGGAATATATATGTGAGATGCTGAGTGGCTGAAGGCCTGTTGCTCTCTCTCAGTGTCCTGTAAATCTATTTTTCTTCCCAAACAAACCCACTGCCAGATCTACAGTTTAACTCTTAAATTATATCTTGGCTATAGCAGACCCCTATTCTCCCTCTCCACCGCTCTCACTAACACATTGATTTAGTCATCAATCTACCATTTGATTTGCTTTGTCACACTATCAGACACTGAAACATTATTTATTTTTTAACTATAAAAACACATACGTACACTACACACACACGTTGAGTTTCCATGTTTTATGAAGACTTTCCATACATAATCATTTGAATATGTAAACAAAATGTATATTTAATCCCCTAATTCTAAATCTACACAGAAAAGTTTTTGCATTTTCACATTTTCAAAATATATTAATAATTATAAGCTGTTTTCCTCATGGGGACCAAAAAATGTCCACACAAGGACGTGGATTTCGGATATGGCCATATTTGTGGGGAGATTTTTTCCCCATAATGTAGGGTTTACCAGGCCGGACACACACACACACACACACGTAGGATATACCTGAACAACACACACACACACACTAGATCATGTGACTTACATACAAGTTATGATGCTGAACATTTGATTGTTATTGGAATATTTAAAAATGTACTTTATTATTGTGATGGCAGGAATACGTTCCATTTTAAAATAATACAATATAAAACCTTTAAAAAAACTATTTAAAATTTCAATAATATTTCACAGTTTTCACAATTGTTGTTACTGTATTTTTGCATAATTGTATTAACAATTTTATTAAATGAAATGGTAAACTAAGTTAACCAATAAACACTATACACACACTTTTATTAACAAGTGTCTTGATTTTCAACAGTGAGATCAAAAAACAAAAGGTAAAGCAACTGTCACTTCAATGTACAGACACACACACATATAAAGGCACAGAAACACACGGTTGTGATTTAGTCCACTCTCTGCAGTGTTTTGGCTGGAGGGCTCTATGGGTGGGTGGTGAGCATTAATTACACCGGCTGCCCAGTGTAATGCACTGCTCTTTAACCCACAGCTCTCTTTGAGAGACCCGCTACTCTCACATTTTCATTCCATTTTTATTCCTCCCCGTTCTCTCTCGATCCCTGAAACATCCAGAAAAAGCTAACCAGAATCTATCCCATTTGTAAAATGATGTGAAACGATTAATCGCGATTAAAAGTTTGTGTTAACGTAATATATGTGTGTGTACTGTGTATAATTATTTTGTATCAATATAAAAATATACACATGCATGTGTTTAAATTTTTTTTTGCTATTTATATATAAAATATTTATATTTGTATGTATACATGCAAATATTTGTTAAATATATACATGCATGAGTGTGTATTTATATATACTAAACAATTATACACCACACACACATATATTATGTAAACACAAACCTTTATTTTGCATGCGATTAATCATTTCACAGCCCCCAAATATTTTATTTTGGTCACATTTTCATTCACGAATCACTTGGTTTCTGATCTCTGCATGTTTCTGGAATATATAGGGAGACCGAATTAAAACATGCTTTCTAAAAAAAAAAAAAAACATGAAGCCACTGCATGTTCTCTTGTAAATGGATAATAATAATAATAACATCATTATAAAGTATTAGAGGATGTTTTGTATTTTAACAAAAATGTACCTAATGTGGTTACATGATATAAAAGTTTAGTCACACCAGGAAGAAATACCCCCTTAAAGTATGCTTTTACTTTTTACAGTGTGTGAAGAGAGACTATTAAACACAGCATAAAAACACAATCTGTGCACACTTAACCTATACCTGGATTAACTTACACACCCCAATAAAATAAGTGTTTATTGGTTATATATTGGGCTGTAGACAAGGTTAACCTGGTTAAATTGTTTGTCACAAGTCTGTAATTATGAATAATGACAGCAAAATATATAATAATAATGATCAATCATTTTTAACAGTTATAAATAATCTTATTAAATATCCTTTTTCTACATGTTTGTGTTTGTCTCTTGGCTACCGTATAAAAAATGTGTCTTTCCCCGAGCATGTTGTTCCTTTTCCGACAGCTGTTTGTGTGCAGATTATATCCACTATCCTGTGTTTGTTTTTGATAATTCATCTATAATTCTTTATTAGGAGGTTTGGACCTCTGTTATTTACCAGTGCACATGCCTCTATTCATCTTCGCATTGAAATAATATTTGCACAGCGTTTCTGACATGTTCCACAAAACATATGCTTGTCCCTCACTAATAGTTCAGTACACCAGAGCCTAAGACAACATTCTCAGCTTTGTTTTACCAGAGTGTTTGTTGTTTTATCCAAGAACTCATCTAGGCTGAGAAAGCGCACGAAAATCCTTCATTATAGGTATGACATAGAGCTGTACACGCAGACACATGTATGCGCAGTCAGTCCATACACATTTACATACAAACACGCACACACATAAATTGCTGTTGTGCCAAAGGAAACACAGTGAACATGCAGTTTTTGAAGTCATTAAATTGCACTTACATTTCTCTGTTATTGATGTATGAATGATCTATTTACACTGGATAAATGACCAAAAACAAAATGTGCACACAAGCACGTAACATGAGCACAAAAGCATATCTAACACACACAGAGCAGCATCGGGTCAAACGTTTTTCAGTGCAATATTGCCTGTTTTGGGGAATTGTAAAAATGAATTCATATATATAGTTCATGTAAAGTTCGTGTTACACCTATACACGTGCTGAGGAACAGTGGACATTTTCTCACCCTCATGTTGCCCCAAACCTGTACTTTCTTTCTTCTGTGAAACACAATGTCTCAGTGTTTTTTCGCCATGCAATGAAAGTTAATGGGGTGCAAAAATTGTTTTTTAACTGTCCCTTTAAACTGTGTATATCTGCATAGATGAAACATAAGTAAAATACTTTTAATTGCAGTCATTTGACTTACTGAAAGACTTACAAAAAAAACAGCCTATTACTTGCAATCATGCAATTATGAGAGACGGTCAATGAAAATTCATGCAGCCTTATCTCATTCACACACCGCAATGTAGCGGGTGCAATATGTGACTCACACTCCCACAATATGGTGATATCATTTGATTATCTTTCCATATGGCATCCTATCAAATTTTGATGTCAGTTATTTCAATAAAACCTGTTGTTTTCCTTTTTCACGTACTGAGACTTTTACTAGCTGAACAGCAAATAGTTTTCTATATTGTCTGTGCTGATTTTATGATATATTGCCAATATGACCTAACAGACTTTCGGTGTCTGGCAGTAGAACACACACACACACACACACACACACACACACACATTCCTGACCCAAATCAATGTGAGACATTCATACTTTGTTTTTCCAAGGCATTCTCTACTGGGACGAATTACATCCCACCACAGCTTT
The DNA here is from genome assembly GCF_951802725.1 of Rutilus rutilus. Lineage (NCBI taxonomy): Eukaryota > Metazoa > Chordata > Actinopteri > Cypriniformes > Leuciscidae > Rutilus > Rutilus rutilus. The sequence goes on along the minus strand of NC_140221.1, from coordinate 26,869,025 downwards.
ATGGACCTGCAGAAAGAAGGACGAGTGAGAGAAGGAGTGTGTTAGAGAGAGAGAGACCGTGTCTGCCTCATCTCCACAGTGGCAGATTACATGCACATTCTCCACAGTCATGAGCAGATCATTTGCTTTCTGTGACCCTCAAAGTCTTCCATCTTCTCCTCTGAAAGAAAAAGTACCGCGCCGGGTTGTGACCCGTTTACGCTCTCCCTCGCACACGGTCATAAAACTTTAGAGTGGACGTAGTGAAACGGAGTTCAGAGAGACTAACTCTGCGCAACCACAGTTTGTCCGAAAAGATTCAAAGTAAACGGCCACATGTATAATAAAGCTCACACTGTGAAACGGAGGGTTTCGCCAAAACAGAGAGCGAGGCTCTCGTTCCTGTTGCGCACACACACACACAATGTGTCAGTTTTTCCAAAGGTGCTGCTGTGCGTCCTGTGACATTTAACCTGTTGAGCCTGAAGGGTGTATGACTTCCTTAAATGTGCTCCAACTTCCACAAACATCTGGATGAGTTACACCTCTGCTATCCCCCCAAGGTCTTACACACACAGATGGAGGAAGAAAAAAAGCCCAGCAGCTTTCACCTCACCCACAAATTTTCTGTAGCAAGACCCGGAAACAAGCAGAGACGGTTTGTGCAGTTGTTAATAAAATTCTGCGGGAGAAAGAGGTAAACAGTCTCCGCTAATAACTCTTTGCTCCACACAGATGTCGGTTTGAAGGTTTACAGTGAAGAACTTGCAAAGCTAGCACAATTCCCCCAAATACTGGGGTATGATGATTCACCGAGTCAGAGCTCAGTCAACAGCAGACATCCTGAAGTCAAACAGGAAATTGGATTTCTAACACGACAAGAGCTTCAAATGTTGCATTTGCCGCACTGACATCTTGCAGACATGAATCTATTAAGTCACAGTTTTCTATAACTGAACTGGAGTGTTTTAATTAATGATGGATTATTGTGTGTGTGTGTGTCCTTTTGCACATCTGTTTAACCTAGTGGGAGGACAAGCAGCTCAATACCCCCCCCCCCCCCCCCCCCCCCACACACATATAAATGGACACAGATAGGCACTGAAGTGAGGTTTTTCTGCATATCATGAATATCACATACACATATCAAAACAATATCAAATCCTTGCATTTATTTTCTAATAAGATTTCACAAAAATAAAATATTAAGCAATAGAAATCCTGTTCAAAATTAAGACAAAAAGCTAATTTTGTTAAAATCTCTAGCATAATTTGTGTTCATTAAATGCAAATAAATTCAGATATTTTTAAATGTCACTTAAGTGTGCAAATGTTTTGGGACCACTGCATATATTCAAAAGAGAGAACACTCTGGAATATTTCATTTTTTTAATGCATGCTTTACAAGAACTTATAATTACCCAAACTCAAACTGTAAAGCAGAAGTGAGTTTGCTTAGAATTTCTGACAGAATCAGCATTTATTGGGGTCAAGCCCACATAAGCATTGTGGTCGAATGTAGTACACACACACACACACACACGTTGTGTTTTATGGGGACTTTCCATGAACATAATTATTGTTATACTTCACAAACTGTATATTCAACCCCCTTGACCATAAATCTACCCTGAAAACTTTTAGCATTTTTACATTTTTAAAAAAAAAACATCATTTGGTATGATTTATAATCTGTTTTCCTCATTTCCCAAAAAAAAAATTAAAAAAAATTGGGGGACCAAAAAACATTGTCCCCTCAATGTAGAGTTTACAAGAACTACACCCACACACAAAAGAAATAGAAAGTGCAGACTGGAGTGCAAGAGCACACATAAATACACACATACAGAGCTTGCGTTGCGTGACTATAGCTGAGAGCCACGGCCCCATTGAAAACACTGCTGTCTTGTGCAACCCTGCCATTCATAAGCATTAGATATTATTAGGCTGCGATCGCCAAATCAGTCAAGGCCAAACAGACAACTGGAAAAGGATACTTGTGAACAGACATAATGACAGGCTACAGGACACTTTCCAAATCTCTTAATTTCCCTCAAAAGAAAAGCACACACACATAAGGACACACAATGTTCATGTGAGGGTTTACTGGAGCGAGAGGAATATCACCTCCTCCCTGTAGGATTTCCTTGACAAGAAAACTCCAAGGGCAGTTTTAGAGGATCTGTCTTTTCTCTCTCTCTCTTTCTCTGTTTTAATGATTGAACATGAAGGCAAATTTCAAAGCGTTGTAAATCACTTAATCAGCACCACCCATTTTGTTACGAATTGAAGGCATAATCAAGCAACACAATCATTCATTCAAAACATTTATGTTGTCCACAAAAAACTCCAATATAAAAAAGTCCAGAAGAAACACGGCAGACCTTTTGCATGCAATTTATCTATATCCACACTAAAAATAAATAAATAAAACAAATACAAAATAATAATTAAAAAAATTACATTTATCTGATGTAGGAATTATTATTTGAAATACTATTTCCTGGACAAAAAATCTTAATGTAAACTATTAGAAATCCATTGATGATCGATATGCATATATTGGATAATGACTACAAGCAAGCGAAATGAATGAATGAATGAATGAATGAATGAATGAATGAACAAAGGGTTTGAATCTGGAATTTGGGTTGTGGGTTAGAATATTGTTGTAAATGATGATCTACAATCATCTTGTCATCTTCCATTTATGAGAGTCTGTGTGTGTGTGTATGTGTGTGTGTGTGTGTGTGTGTGTGTGTGTCTATAAATGCATGAGAGCAAAAAGGAACTGACTGAAACAATTTGTGGAACATTAAAAAAAATAAAAAAAATAAAAAAGATAATCTCATTTGAGAAAGAAGTGCAGCCATTGTTTGGAACTATTTAATAAAATAAAGCAAAACAAAAGCATCATTTGCAAACACCCAACACAACTTCAGTCACAACAGACAGACAGCAGGAGGGCTGATGACAGACTCACTGTGAACTGTCTCTTTAATGATGGATTCACAAGGGAGGGTGAACACCCATTATATCAAAAAAGACTGAGTTGGGTGTTCTTTAATCTGATAATTGGCCAAATATAAAAAAGAGCCAAGGAGAGAGAGAGAATGCGGAGACTATGTGATCGTGAGTGAGAGAGAGAGAGAGATGTGAGAGAAGCAGAAAAAAAGAGACCTCGACAGGCTGAGTAGATAGAAATGAAAATGAATAGGACACCATAGAGAGATCAGAGAGTGGGGAAGAGAGAGTGAGCTACTGAAGTGATGGACTGAAAGAAAAGCCCTTGTGGGGATTGTGTGCTCCCCTTCTTTGAAAGTTTGCGTGAGGCAGTCCAGGGCCGTTTTTCCACTTGACCGCTTTCGGCCTGAACTGTAAAACCGAGACGACATTCCCTCATTAGTCCCGCCGCCCTGCCAACCACATGGCCATTTAGTGTACCCAGAATCCCATTGTTTGAATTGTAGAGGTTATGTCAAAGGTCGGCCAAAATATTGATGAACTTCTCCATGGAGCACTAAGACTGTGAGCGGCAGGGGTACGGGGTTGGGGCGACAACACAGCTGTATATGGGCAAACACTGGAGACCTTCTGTGCACACATTAGCTACAAATAACACATGCAAAATCACACGTTCGCTCAAAGGCTTATTTCACTTTTCATCACTCACAGCCTTTTCTCTCTCTCTCTCTGCCTTCAAACACACATAGACTCTGTCTGTTAAATTAAAGTGTAGGCCCAGGCGTTTGAAGTGAGATAGCCTTGTGGATGGTGATTGACTTGGACAGAGATCGCACTTAAAATGCGGACTTTCTTGCAAAAGATCTGCTCATGTGTGCACATTGAAGCTGGCATGAGTCACACAACATTATCAATACACATCTGACCCCCAGCCTCTTGGAGGACTCACAACTCAGCACAGAAAGGTGAGCGGATGTTCTAATGCGGAAAGAAACAACACAAGAAAATCTAATGTTGCCTTCATTAACTAAATGGCTGGGTGTAAAGAACGGAACCCCCCTGGCAGAGTTAGCAGCTAACCTCAGGCAAATTGTTTCAATAGTGCGATGGCAGCGCGGCCCGGCACACGGTTATCCTAAATCTTAACAGCTGTTTTTTTTTTTTTTTCAGTCACAATTAAGCCCTAAGATCTATTCTTGGACCAAGAATCTGTTTCAAATTGATATTCATCATATGTTCACAACCTTAAAGCTAAATCTCGACAAGATAAACACAAAGGTCACGGAGGACCACGATAATGCTGCTTAGAGCACTTGTTCACATTTTAGGCATGTTTGTGTTCTTAATGATAGCAATTTACACCTTTTTACTACATTTCTGGATATTAGAACAACTATTTTTGCCATATTCATTTTCTCTTAGTGTATGGATTTGTATGCAATCTAGAAAAAGAGAAATCAAACAGCTGTCCTGGCTTAAAATATTGAAATGACATAATCTGAGAGATTGTTTGTATATGATTTTAAAAATTATAGCGGAATTATAGAATTATAGAGGGGTTTAATTCATTTAAAGCTTTTTTTTAAATATGAGAAATTGAAGATGTCGCCATTTTCTACAACTTTTATTAACATGTCTGCCCTTGTGATTTAAGTAGATTGTGATTGCATTGTTTTTTATACACTCTTAAAATGAATCGTTCTTTGCTGCACTCTCTCATGTCAATAATTATCTTGTTTGTTTTATTGGGTTGTTGAAATGATTTTCTGGGATTAAAAAAGTGACTGATACATTATAGGCTGATTAGATCAGTTTTTTTTTTTTTTTTTTTTAAAGCACCAGTTCATAAAAAAAAAAATCGACAATAAAAAGCTCTTTGCAGCACCCACAAAAAATGATCCTATGACATCAGAATGACGAAACTCCTACTTGTTAAATGGAATATTTAATTTTAAGAAGACAAAACAGGTTATCATAACAAACCTGTGTTTTGTGCAGGTGAAGAGTAGATAAATCTAACATATGATGTATTTGAAATGTTGTAACGACAACAGTTTTTCATAAGACTAGACTGACAGCAAAAAGTGCATGTTGAATGCACTGGTGCATGCTGCAGTCGCCGGCCTCGAATAACCGAATTTCTCAAACGTTTTCTTTTCTTGTGCTAAACAGATGCACCACAGTTGCCTTAATGTCACTCTTTAAATTGTTGTAATGAAGAATGAGAGAGATCGGGATATTACTTCATTACCATTTTTGACGTCCCATCTGGTTAATCCTGCACTTTCTCACGGATTCACTCACAGCCGAGCAGCCAAGATGGGGCTACATAAGTAGATAGATAAATGCACGTAAACAAACTTAAATAACAATTAAAGTCAAAACAAATAAAGCGTGACATGGCGTTAAATTGCCAGGAATGTCTCCAGATGTTCCAATATGTGTTTCAAATTGTGCACAAATCCACAAGTTCAAATTGCAGAGTAAAGAGCTGGAGATAAGGTCAGGGAACTGCCAGTTACCATTTGTGTTTGGCGTCTCCCTGAAATGACAAGGCTTTCATCAGGTGTCTTTGCTAAGTCTTGCTTTGAGGACCGTGTGATGCATAAAATCAGCACATTTCATTCCTCTACAGCTCATATTCAGACTTGTGAACCTGCTCAAAGCAAAGGCAGTGAAAACATATGACCATTCAAACCCTCTCTGTGCCTGTTTTATGGGAAACTAGAACTTGTGGGAGACGCTTACACTCACATTGCCCCGGGAACTTTTCTGTGACATTTTGCAGCGTGGAGAGCTATTTCCTCCACCATGCAAAGCAAAATGCCCCTAATTGGTCTGGAAGTCTGCAGCAGTTTGGGAAAATGTTTGTGATATACCATGCGCACTTCTTCTATTGATGCTGCCGCCCTGGCTAGTCTAGTGTTTACAGTCCGGCAGGGAAAATTAGTTTATTTTTTTGGCAGGATTTGCAACGTGACACCAAAGTATTCCCTTGAACTATTGCGCTCAATTGAAAAAGCTTTGTGCACTATAATGGCTATATTTATTATGGGTGTCACGATAATTTACACAGAAGCAAACATTTCACCAACGGGGACTTATCTGTAGGCAAAGCGTAAAGATACAACATTACTGAACTTCATCTGATATCTGGACTGCCATCTGTGTGTTAGCCAAAGCAGCATAGCGACCTATTTTGACGATTACAATCTAGAGAATTTTTCCCTTTTGTATACGAAAGGAGAATTACTGGGATACTCTCCCGATGGTATCCCAGAGGAACGGTCTGGAATTTCCTCTCGGTTTATCATGCCTTGCAGTGGGTTTGTCAAAGTACAGAAGAGGGAACTCCGTTTAAAGGCGCGCGCAGATGTTAGTCTACACTTCCGGTGCTTTTTTTAAATTTCAATTAAAAAAACATCAGTAAAATACAGTGACATAAAAGAGAGATATAATTAGGCCACCAGTGTGTGATATCAAAATATACTTAAAAAAATATCGCGATAGATAGATAGATAGATAGATAGATAGAGTGGACGGTGTGTGAAAGAGAGCGCATGGGGTCCCTGGAACGCAGCATCCGTTGGGAAGAGAACCTGGAGGGGCAAAGGAAGCAAGGGAGATTGTTCGCGCAAGGAGACGGATAAGGAGGCTAGCATGTGGCGCTCAGATGTTAGTGACAGGTAGCCTACCCTGGGGAGAGGGATAGACAGAGCTACGATATCACGGTAAACCATGGTAAAAGTTCCTGTAATTCACCCAGAGAATTATCCATGTGTCAAGATGAGCCTGCCGCCTACCTACTCCCCCGAAGAAATGAGTAAATACACAATTATCCATCTCAGTCTGCATTAGGGCCGCTGAATGGCGGTAAATCAATTACTCGGTCTTCACATCTGGTCGCGATTAAGGGCATGGGGGTGCGCTGTATTTTTGGTTCTCTTGAGCAGATGTATGCGTAAACTACGATTTGTATATTGTGTGTAATTTTTTAACAAAGATATCTTAATTCGGAGCACTGTTATATGTTAGTCCGAATATACGGCATGGTTTCCCCCCACGTTGGTAGGCTACTTAAGTGTGTATCTACAATTTTCCACTGAGTTCCATTTTGCAATTTATTCTTAAAACGTGTTATTTGAAAAGGAAGTAGTGCAGATTTACAGCTAAAAATAAAACATTACTGTAGTTGACATGAAAAGTATAGGCTTTGGTTAAATTGCTTTATTTGCCATAAAGGGCAAAAAAAGTAGAGGCGAGCTTTTTAACTGCATGGGGAGTTGTGGAAATTTTATTTTGCCTGCAGCACAAGGACAGACTTTCTGCTTTCTCCCATGCACCCTAGTTAAAGTGTGAATGAGATGCCTCTAGTTTTTGCCATTTCAGGATGACGCCGCTCACGCGCTGTAGGCTGTCACAATCAGGATTAAGCGCTCTAGATTTTCACAGCATGGAGTACAGACCGACACAGCTGTATTGAACTTTTTACAAACAACTGGCGAGAAATAAATGACAATCACCAGTAGGACCGAGGGAGATTGTAGGATAAAGGATAAGTTAACTGAAAATATTTATTTAGATCTATTGATCAGGTGACTCAATTATGCCTTTTTAAAGAAACGTTTATGTTTTATAAGATACCCGCTACGCCACCTGGTTAATATTTTACAATACATTTAATAATTATTATAGGCTAGCCTATATCAGATCGTTTAGCTAGAAATGCATAAAACTTCGATTGTCAAATTTTTTATTTATATTTGAATATTCGTTTATCTTTCGTTGATCTGGTTAAGTTAGGCTATTATACCGATTCAAGGAAATATTGAATGCGTTTTGTAACAAGTCTGCACGGACCAAACAAGTGAGTAGGCTAGCCTTGTGACAAGACTTAAGATTATGGAGTCGTGACCACTAACTTAACCAGACGCTTGTGAAAAGGAGTATGAGAGCGACCTTTAACTCAACAACGCTCACACAACCGTACACGGGTCTCTGTTACTGACAGCCGCACACACTGACAACATACATAGACAACACACACCATCATCACTTGTGCACATGTGTTCAGAGAGCTTTTCGAATCTCTTGCAGACCCGGCTTTCATTATAACACTTTGCGTCTGTGAGGGTGAGATCATATAATCGATATCATAATAAGCTTCTTCTGCGAGCTGAAATATGAGAAGAATGCCCGTGTCACAAACTTCTCTCCAATCATTTGAACTCTGAGCATCAAAAAGAGAAAGAGACATGATTTAACATCTGGTTTCGAGCTCACAATATCCCGAGACCCGAGAGCAAGAAACTCCAAATATGACAGCAAATTCGAACCGCTTGCAGAGATAAATTATTTCTGCAATAAGGAACGAGTTTTCTGCTACCAGCCCAGGTTGTTTTTCGCATTTTAGAGATAACGTGGAATTTTAGCAGATTTTTCGAAATGTGCCTCTGACGAATTATCTCACCAATTTCATTATATAGCCTATAGGCAAATTATTTGACATTAAATTATACAGGGCTACAATATTTTATATTTGCAAAATTTTCTATTTTAATTTAGACTACCGATAAGTTCAAATTTACATTTTGTATATTCTAAACAGTTCATTATAGGGCTCAAATGTCATTCAAACTTGCTGTTTCGGTGGCGTATGAATAAATAGTTTTGTCTTCACATTTAAAATAACATTTTCTATAACGCTGGAATGATTGTCTTGAATTAATTTCAGATATACAGCATTAAATAAACGTATTTTCATTAAATAGAACAGTTTACTAAACAATTAATTACAGCAATTTTTTTAAATCAAAATAGCCACTATACCCAAGCTCGTTGATATGAGGTGGTTAAAATTGCTTTAAGAAATACACAAAAATGTTTCAGAATCTGCTATTCAACTCAGTTTTAGGCTCCAAATATATATATAGTTTTCTCACACTAAGAACCTTAATTTTAAAAAGAACCTACGAATTTAATTGTAGAACATCGCAGATCTTGGCGGCAATGCAGGGAAATTCACACAGCCTATTGGTAAAATAATAAATAACACCTGCGTGTCCTAAAATCTACCATGGCCGTCTTGATTCAAATTAGACTATATTAATATATCGAGCAGCCAAGTGATCAACAGTAAGGACAGATGATAGGAAAAACAAATCTATTCATCTAAACAAATTATCTTAATTTTCCATCCCTGAATTCCTCCTCAATAAACTATTATAAATATTTTACTATAGTCACTAGTAACATGAGTCTTTTTTTCATCTCATATCAAAATATGTATACCGCAGAGGCGAGAAACAATGTCATTCAGATGTGGAGTATTATGCAAATTGATGTTGTTGAAGAGTGATACACATAATGATGAATAACGACAATATTTTTTTAGCAAGCAGTTGCTTTGAATTAATTCCACAATGCTATTATTTAGTATTGTTGTTATTATTATTTGCTTTACACCAAAATATAAAGGATTTTGTGTAAGATTAAGTCAGTCGGTTTCTTATCATAGCAGTCAATGCAAAACAGAACAGAATTAATGCAGCCATGCCATTCAAAACTTCAGTGTTTCAGATGAGGTGTGCCAATAGGCACGTATACGAGTGTCTGTGTTTTGGGAGAGTTGATTAAAATCGGTGTATTAGAATTTAAATGAAACTCCAAGGTTAGTGAGTGATCCTCTCGTTATTAAGGGAATCCACCTGTCGCTATAATCTCTCTAAAGTTTGGATGAAAAAACTTGTGTGGTATTATGCACTGTCTAAATATAGCCTACTAAGAGGTTGGCAAATATTCCCAACAACATGAAAGGCGCGAGTGATTTAGCTATGCCAGCCACTTACGCCTCAGAGGCCCACCAGAACGCCATAAAAACTGCGGATGTAACATCGGAACCAGGCCCAAAACCTTACATCACTTCCAGCACTTCTCATTAACATTAGGCTAAAGCTTAAATAACTCCCGTTTTCAATTCCACAAAGCCCCCCCCCCCCCCCCCCCCCCCCCCCCCCCCCCCCCTGTTATAGTTACCTCACTCTGCCATCCAAGTGAAATTGCAAGCCTGAAAAGTTTGATTAACCCTTCCTTTTCATTTTTCACTTTTTGCAGCAGATGTTTCGGTGCAAATGTGATCTGCACATGGCAAATAAGTTCCTGAAACCAATTATATCCGACGACATAAATAACTCCCATAAAATCTCAGGTCGTCTAATTGTAGTTGTAAACTGTAACTAGATAATGTCAATAGCAGATGCCAACATAGTATATATTAACTATATTTCACAGCGCGTATTCATTGAAATTTTTGTCGTGGAAACCCGAACAATGATCCAAATGATAGGCCACGAATACATTGGTTGGGAGACCGCCGTGCAACCGAAATGAAACTGGGGAAATGAAACTGGAAATGTTCTTTTTAAACTGCGTGTGGTCCAAAGTTCTATTCTGGCTGTAACTGCCCTGATTCAAATTTAAGCAGAGTTTTAAAAAGAGGAAGAGAAATGGCAATTTTACAGTGCAAACCTGCAAGTCTATAATATAATATAATATAATTATTAAGACGAATTATAACAACTACGGTAATATTTCTACAGACCTAGGCATGTGGCTGATTGAAATGACTTTTTTTTTCTGCTTCCTCAATAAACTTTGAGAATCTTTGTTTCTCTGGTTTTCAGGATAATTTGGATGACATTGCATACCGCCAGTCCCCTTAAAATACCATAGAAGTCTTTCCGACGGGGGCATGTTTTCTGAGCAAACAAGGTCTCTGTATTATTTATGTACTATTGAGGATTAAGTTGAAGGATAAAGCGCAGGAGTTTGACCCGAAGGGCCAGTCGACCCTGCCAGCGGAAAAATTCTTCAAACGTCCACCAAAAGCAGGTCCCCTCTTAACGATATTTCTCACAATGGAGTTATGATAATATTTTTCTTGCAGATTTCCAGGCGCTTTCGTAGCACACAGATCGAAACTATTTGCGTGGCGAAATCCCAGAGTGGTGATTTGAATGATGTGTGTTTTTAGAACGCGAATGCTGTACAGAAAGTCGGAAATGTTGTCCTACAAATCCCAATTAAAATCACTTACAATAATCTATTCCAAATAAGCTATATATGCTACGTCTTTACGTGTATGCGTACGAAAGCAACTGCATTCATTTTTGTAGATGGAATAATTGGACAGCTATGGTGGCGCAAACTGTACAAGAAACAGAAATCTGCTAATATATATATATATATATATATATATATATATATATATATATATATATATATATATATATATATATATCCCCTCAAGAGGCTAACTGGAGCAAAGGAAATGCAGCCACTTGAACTTCTAGTCAGCGAATAAGCTTTCAGAAAGGTGATGTCAGACTTTCTCCACATGCGTAATTAACCTCTCGCGCTCTCAAAAGGCGAGCTCCGGGCTTTGATTAGCTAACCGTCATCATATCACCTCCACCTCCTTCGCTTTCTCCTTGTCGAATAAAGCACTTATGTCCACATACTCATTCTTTCATGCCAACCCATGGCCAATTAACACCTAGGCCACCGTTAATGAGACAGAGGAACCTTCCACTCCAAAACTTTTCAGGCGTCCGGACATTCAAGAGGCCGCCCTCAAACCAGCGTTCTTTGCCGTATGGGTTCTATTGACGCGGCTTCAACCAAAACACTTCAACCAAGACCCTGAGGATGCTTGAGAGGTAAAAGGAGAGCCGATTTGAGGCTTCATTTCAACCCTGCATCTACAGCCCACATACACAGACAGACTACAGCTTCAGAGACGAGTCCTGACTGGGTTTTCTTAAATCATCTTAACAAACGTCGTGTGCTGTATTTTACGATGGATTAGTGCCTGTTTCCAACATCAGCACATAAATCGTACGTTACTAGAACCTACAGTGCATCTTCACGGGAGCTGTCAGGCCCAAAGGTGCTGAACTAAACTTTAGCCAGTAGCCCCCGCCTGGACTCTGGAGTTACTTGCACAATATTTTAGGCCTACTGTGGTTTTATATTTTATGTTAGAGGTACAGTGGGATCCAACGGTGGAAATACTTACATACTTTTTTATTTATTCATTCATTCATTTATTTTTTGAAAATGACAATGTGGTCAACTGGATTTTAGTCTGTGATCAGGCAGCTGTAGTGTGAAAGGTGCATGAGCTATATGTAAACGGTCATGGCTGCATATGTTTTACATTACAGTCTTGATTTCCCTGCAGACTAATAGACCACACCTGTGCTTTAAATAACTGCATATGTTTTTACATTTCTTGGATTCTCAACAATGGCACCTAGACTTTTGCACTGTAAATGTAACAACAGAAAACACCAAAAATAATAAATACATAAAATAAATAATAGCCTACATAAAAAAAAACCCCACTATTCTTCTGATCCAATTTTGAACAAAACAAATGACCAGTGCATTCACACCAGCATCTCTCAGAGTATTGGTAAGCATATACAAATACAAAGGCCTTAAATGGCGTAGTTTAATTTCAGATGTATTAACCGAATTTAACCTGTTGTTTTGAGAACAGAATGTGCTCAGTTACCATAAAACTAAAGCAGATATGATAATCATGCACACGCACACACACTAAGACAGCTGGTACCACAACAGAAAAAGAGGGAGAGCGGTAAATAATATGTTTCTTGTTTTCAGTGAAGATTTCTAAAGTCGTGATACAATTTTGTAAAAATCTCTGCGCTTGAAGTAAATCATTTTCATTGCCTATGTTGTGTGTTACTGGAAAACCACAGTGATTAAAATTATTATACAGAAACTGGAAAGAATCCTGGATACAGTGGTCTAATGTGTGTTTGTGTGCGTGTGCTTACATCACAGCAAACACATATACAGCACAAAGTGCAGATAAACAACAACATCAGACTGTTCCCTTCTCACGCGAGACCTCGAGTGATTCAGGACTTATGCCAATCTGTGAATAATCTGCCCAGTAATTGAGGGGAGATACTGATGATGTGCTTATGGGAGTCGTGCAAACACTTCACAAATCATGAGAAAATTCCACCACTTACACTAACAGTGACAGAGGAATCCCAACACACGAGACAAAACAGGATACATACACTCAATTCCTTTCAATGTATCTTTACTTGTGTCCATGTCAAACACACACACTTGGAATGAGATGAAACACCCCTAAACCATCAGTGTTCATGAGGATGTGTTCATGAGTCAACAAGAGAAGACTTGCACAGTGAGTAACACTCACGAGCACATCAAAAGACCTAAAAACCCACGACATAAGGATGCAGAGAAGGCATACACAATTATTTTGCTAACACGCAATGCATAACATACATAAGACCAGAAGACAACAGTAAAATATTGGCCAATTGGGAAGGGAGGGGTTACTCGGCCTAACAGAATTGTTGGTCTTATCTTATTTTCTAGCAAACTCAGGGAAAATAACAGTATAGGGATTAAAAAATCCACCTTTAAACATAGGTAAATATTTTAAGTCGTAACAAACCTATCAGTTTCTTCAATCACAAAAGTTCAAATTAGTGGTTTGTTGCCGGCAATTGCCATTGGTTTTAACCACACAGCAGCATATCCACTTATTTTAGACTAAATAAGCCTCTTTGGCTTCACAATGTCAATAGTTGCATGGATAGCTTTGAGTGAGAAAATGTTTCAATAAACCGAATCATACACACACACAATTAAAGATGCAATGCCACATAAAATCAGACCCATCTCAGTCCTTTATCAAAGGTGCTTCTGATGCTGCTTTGCTTCTGTGTAAATGAAAGCATCAGAGCAGCCTTTAACTGAATCATTGTCATGACAAGGTCATTCTTCATTTCTACATTCATTTTAATTAAATAATTCAATAATATAATGACTGTTATCCAGGTAAATTCAGTGTTAAACAGTGTAAATGCGTATATTGTGCTATATGCTGTTTAGATATTCCAATGCAAAGACAGACAGGCACATTATACCCTGGCTATTTGTCATTTAGTGATCATCTTTTATGCTCTTCAAAAGTCTGCATCCCCTTCAGTGCATGTGATTATATTTAATATGTAATTTAGAAAAATGGTTCGCCACACGCATTCAAACATTTCCTCACACTGTGGTCTCTCTCTCTCTCATGTGTTAAATGCATTTTTATCTGTTTGATAAATGTCTTTTTTTTTTTTTTTGAGAAAACTTGATAAATGTCTTGTTTCTTAAACATGCATTATTGTTCCTAGTTACACCATGAAGGAGAAAACTGCTTTTGGAAATTGGTTTATGTTACGGTCGGAGAACTAACGCAGCTCTCTGGTGTGGGGTTCCCCCAACCACACACACACTTAAGAGATCTGGGATGGAATCATAAGTGCTGAACGCTTTGCAGGCCTCTCCAATTTTCTTGGTGATTTGCTAACTTCAGAAAACCTAAGCCGGGTGAATGATGGTGGGCAGCTTCACGCTGCAGTGATAATCATGTTTTTACAGAGGGGTGAATGTGTAGCAAATTTGGGGGTAAAAGGTTCTTCAAGACAAAAAAAAAAGAAAGAAGAGTTTTAACACCATCACAAGCCTCACATAAGCAGGCTAATGTAAATCACAGTTGTACCTTGCTTTTGAAAATGAAAGTTCTGTAGAGCATTCACTCTCACTGAATATGTAAATGCTTAGACAAACTTGTCCAACAAGTCATCTCATATTCTCTCTCTTCCAGTTGAAAGGAATGACAACACACTGAATTCTTCCAGTGCTTTTTTTATGATCATTGAGTACATTAAAGGCTATGTTTAGAGACAGAACACTGGGGCAAATATGCAAACTAAAAAAGAGATACAAAGAGAGAACAGAGAATCAAATAAATCAATGGAAAATCTGGCTCATTTGCGCAATCCAAACTAGTATTTTTTTTCCTACGGAAGTCAATGGGGGTACATAAACTTTAATATATATTAAAATAATTATCATAATTATTGTTTGACATGACAAAGAAGACTGTAGAATTACACAATAAAGGAAAAATAGATATGTGTTATTTCTGAAACATATTTTTTAACCCTTACTTAAAACCCTCTTTTTGACCTCAAAGTGTATGCTACATGTTTATTAACAAACAAAACAATCATGACAGCTGGGTCTTGTCAAACTGAAAGTACATCAAAGCATCTCGGTAATGGCCGGTTAAAATGTTTTACATTTTTCATCAGCGGCAAATGGCAGCCATGACATAGCTTGTGCCTGGGGCTGCACTCAAGGTACGCTCTCCTTCGCTCGAACACTTTCTCTCACACACAGGATTGATGACTAGGACTATGTCTTATTGAACTCTGTGTCCCGAGAAACACTGGGTCTATAATGATCTTGGTAATGGGCTCCCTTGTCTCTGATTTCACACACACAGACTTAAGCGCTGCTTTTTGGAGAAACACATAAAGGGTTAATGTTCTCAATGAAAACAGTCTAAATATCTTTCCTCTGTTCCTCAGAAGGTTAAACCTTTTGTAATCAAAGCCAATAGCACTGAGTACCACCCTCACTTAAAACAATAAACACACACATACACATACACACATATTCACACACTCAAACAGTCAGGATCAAAGACGGCAGGACCACGCTGCACCTTAAGCTACAATAATAAAGCAAGCTGCCGTTGAGTCAGGACCTGGATTACTCATATTTTCCTATTTGATTAAGCCAATATATCATTCCGTTACAGAGACACACACACACACACACACACACACAGATGGGTTATGGTTGGAATTTCTGAAATTAAATACATCAAGAGAGGAAGCTCTTTCTGCTCCTGCTCAACACACACACACACACATATATGCTGAGCAGTAGGGATGAACCGGTATTAAAAATCTGTATGATATTGATAAGCCAATAATTATTATTTATTGTTTTTTACTATTTTGTAAAATATATATTTATAAAGTACAATCCAGTAGAGGCCAAAAGTGATATTTGTTTTTAATGACCCTATACAATTTTGATTAAACCATCAAAATATGAGGAAAATGTTTTATACTTTTAAATATTTCGAATATGAGGGAAGAACAAAACACTAAACTTGGTTATAAGGCATTTATCTGACAAAAATTGTTGGCAAAAAAAAAAGACAAACTACAGCTACGGGATGCATAAAAAATTGCATAAACAAAAAGCTTACAGGAAGAAGCATACTCCATTGGTTCTCTCTCGTTTTCCTGTTTGTGTTATATATACAGTGATGAACAGATTAACTTTAAATGAGCAATAGAGGTTAATCTAAATTAAATTGTAATTAAATGTCTAATATTGCAAGACGCATATGCATCACTTAACAGTGCCTATTCAGCAAAGAAACTCCTTTCAGTATAACATTATCTGCTTGTGTTGTGAATGGAAAAGTGTGGTGAATACTGGCAAAGACTCTTAAAAACATAATTATACATGCATCACACTTATTTCCAGACAATAATCTGACATTCAGAATACTTATGTTGTATAAAAGCTATATATCATCACCTACTGCCATTTATTTTCAACCTCATGTGTTTCCAGAAAGCTGTCTGCTCAATGTCAGGCACTAAGCCGATGCAACAGGTCTGTGTGGTGCTGTTTCTTTGGTTTATTACTGTTGAGGTCTATCAATCAAATACTCATCAACCTTCATTAAACATCAACATAACTATAAATCTCACTGATTCATTGTGAGGAAACCGGCTTCCATTGACATAGTGGATGATCAAGACGTGTGTGTGTGTGAACGTGTACATGTACATGTGCGAGAGCGTCTTTATGTGTGTGAGCGTTTTTAAAGCTGCAGGTGTCGGTGTGGGTGGGCTGCTGTGTGGCTAGCAGTGGCCTCTTTGAGAGCTGTCCCTGGCGAGGTTAATATCTCTTTCCCATCTTTCCCCCGGGCCCCTCTAAATATCGCGGCTTTCCCTCGTCTAAGCCCTGCGCAGAGCTGGGGACCCTCACTTATGAAATTACAAGCACTTGAAAAGATCTAATGTGCTTTTAATTGTGTCTCTCCATTCAGAGGAGAAGAAGGAAAGGGAGAGAGGGAGCAAGGGAGGGGATGGGCCTGGAGTGTTTCATATTACAATAGAGAACAAATGCATTCGTCTCACAAAACAAGCGTATGCGCTGTAACCTTCCTGACACAAGGAGGGTGGAAAGGGAAGTGAGGAGGGGGTTTGTTGAATGGGACACACACACCATGAGAACTTCAAAGAGACTCTGGCTTCTGTGACCGAAGTGATGTAGTCTCGAAATTGTTGTGTTTTCTTTTTTTTCCCCCGCTTTTTCCACTTCTGCCTCTTTTCAAATGAGTTAAAGGATTCTCTGGATAACGTCAAACAGAGAGTCATCATTGCTCACCATACAAACAAAACATAACGTAACTGCTACAATCAAACAGAGACCATACTATAGCTACTCTTGCTATTGCTTATGGAGAAAATATTCCTAACGCACTCTTTCCATTAAGTAGGAAGCGAGGATTAACCTGCAGACAGTATTCCTACAGCACGAGGGCACACCGAGTAATTGGAGACCAATCATCCAATCACAGGCTCCCAGTTAGTCCTACAGCAACAATGCTGTGCATTTTTTAACCTTTCGACCCATAACTCATAAACGTGTGTGATTACCACTCAAAAACACTTGGTGAGTCTAAAGGTTAAAGACATAAATCTCTGTTTACTTTGCTATAGCCCCTCCGTGTCAGAGGGATTTGTGCCGAAGCTCCTTTGTGGGAAAACAAGAACACAAAGACCCCACGAATCCCCACTGAGGAGGGGACAGAGAGCTGGTCCAGAACACCAGATAGCTATGCGCTACATACCTGATAACCCTGTCAGGGTTATGTATATGTCTTTTTATCTTTAGGTTACGTTTATATGACAACGATGCACTAAAACGTGGGAAAAGTTTTTCCTTTGTGTTTTTCGCGTACAGACGACAACGTTGTCAAAACGATCCCCGTACATGGATCCTCGAAAATTATTAAAAACGCTGTGTTATGCTGCCAGGCCAGTAGTTGGCAAAGTCACTTTGTAAAGAAACACTATGCGCCTATGGACTGAACACGTAATACGCATGGCATCACCGTTTTCACAAATTTGCGTTTTTTTTGTTTACACGGAGACGATAGCGGCATCGTTCTCAAAAACTCGCTGTTGTCATGTAAATGAACAGCCAAAACTAATAAAAAGTTTTCCGTTTTTAGTTGAAACCGGTGTCGGGTAAATGGCCCCTTAGTGTGTTTTGGTTCTGTTTTCCCTAATCCTGTTTTGCCCGTGTTCCTGTTCATTAGTTTCCATAGTTTCTAATTAATACCACACCTGTTTCTGTTCAGTTCATTAGCTCTCCCTGGTATTTAAGCCCTTAGTTCATCTCAGTTCTTTGTTCGGTCTTGTGTTTCTCGTGATCTTCTGTGTCGTGTGCTCCCAGCAACCTGTTACAACAGCGGCAGTTATGGAATTTTAAAAGTTAGGGCTAACAGAGGTGTCCCTATAATATGTGCTTTATAAATTGCTTTATGTAAATATATAAATTAATTGTATGTATTTTTGAATCAATAAAAACGAGATATAGATATAAATATATATCAATACCTATATCTACACTTTTTTCAAACTGACTGTGTAAAACACAAATAATAGCCAATAAATTACTATGTGCACTGTAGTTGTCAATCATTGACCACCCATTGTGTTTACTAGCACTGATAACCAATTACAACGGCTTGAGCTAATTAGCCTTTTCAGAGATTTTACGAATTCATAAAAAATGAGTTTTACACTTGTGTGCACGTTTTGTGGCATATACACCCCAGAACACACAGACACACTCCATGTCTTGGCAGTTGAATGCCCTCTGAAGCTGGGCTGCAAACAATAGGCTCTCCAACTGTGTGCAGCACAAGCTCTGTTTGGGTGGTGCTCACTTAGCAACGCCAACATGTGTGCGACAAGATGCCACGATTCATGTCAGAAGATGAGAACACACAGGAACAGGAGAACGGCTGCCACCCAAATGTGCACTGACGTCTCCGCGTGGGAAAGTTGAGGGAAACGTCGAGCAGCTTGTGTGAGCCTTTCTTGGCAATGATTTCAAACTTCAACCGCGTTTTTCGTCCCCCTAATAAATCGGAAAAAATATCTGATTACTAAAAATTGGATAAATGCCTCAATTATGTGTGTGACTGACTCTAACTGTAATCTCTCAGTGGCTGTATAAAGTGCTTTATCTTCTGAATATGAACCCTCGGAGCAAGGTTAATCCTTTAATCGAAGAGTATAACCTGATGGATGAATAAGTGTTGACAAGAGATGTGAATGTTTTACCACAAACCCTTTGTCAACCACTTTAAAGAGCAATGAGATAATCCTTCTATTCACAGACAGTCAGCGCCTTTCAGTGTTTACCCCCCACACACAAACCCACACACATTCCCTCTCGCTCTCTCTGGCTCACTCGCTTTCTCGCTCACTACACGGACAGATTTCCTCATTAACACTTGCGCTCACAGAGACAGAAGCTGGTCAGTCTTTGTGGCAGGTGCAGTGACCATGCTGAATCTGTACAGAGATCAGGCCTTGCTCACTGACACCATTATCTGCATTCACAAAGGAGTGCTTAACTCTGTTCTGGGATCAGTGACCCTGAATCTGTTGTAATCAGTTTCTGATAAACAATGCGTTTTCACTGCCCTGAGATCTGTGGTATAAGGCTTAATCTAAAACATCTAACAAGAGACCAGCACCCTGAGATCTGTGTGTAGCACAGTGATCAGACAGACCAGACCACCAACTCACTGTTAGTCTGGAACCACTGAACCGGATTGTGTCTTCTCAGACGCTCAGTGAACCCTTACCGCAGAGAGAGATATACAGATAGACAGGGATAAATGGTGGGTGTCTGTATGTTAAATACAGCATTTGCAGGGGACTGAAAATACAGTATATCTTTTAACAAATCTGAGAGCCTGCACGCAAATGCAGCTGAACGACTGGGTTTTAGAGACAATTATTACAACCCTAGTAATCACATGGGAATCTACAACACTCATTACGTAAAGAACAATTAAGGAAAAATTATGCACCACTAATAGTAGGGTTTGGGCTGTGATTTCCCCTCCTATGAACATACATATGCAGATTTGTTTTAAAGATTTGGGCTGGTAGGACTGTAGATTTAAACCCCACATGGGTAAATACATCTATCACTAATGAGTTGCAAAGTTCAGGTTAAAAATACCCATATATTACATATTACAAGATATTATTAAATATCATTTACACAACCATTAAAAAGTTTGGGGTTTGTAAGATTTTAATTAATACTTTTATTCAGCAAAGACATGTTAAGTTTATTTATTATTTAAAATTTTACAAAAGATTTATATTTCACATAAATGCTGTTCTTTCCATTCATTGAAAATATTGGAGGTATAAACCATATTAAACAGTTTACTGATTATAAAAATAAATGTTTCTTGAGCACCAAATCAGCATATTAGAATGATTTCCGATAAATAAAGTGGCACTGAAGGCTGGAGTAATGATGCTGAAAATACAGCTTTACCATCACAGGAATTTTTTTTTTTTTTAAATATCTTAAAAAAGAAAACATTCATTTTAAATTGTAATCACATTTCACACTATTACTGGTTTGATTTTTGAAAGCAGCCTAAGAGATTTCTTTCAAAAACATAAAAAAACTTAACAACCCCAAACCCTTGAACGGTAGCGTATTTGTAAAAAGATTACTTAATGTATGATAAATGAAATATTAATAACATTAAATAAGCCATTATAAACATTTATACACGTTAAACTTCTTAATAAATTAATTGTTGAGTGTAAAGTGGGCCACAAGTCATAACATAAAACTTATTGAGCTCCAAATACTAAACTGAGGTATAGTCTGTTATAAACATATTCACTCCATATGAATGTGTATAATGAGAGAGATGTTATGCATTCTGCTAGGGTCAGCACCTGCACTCTGCAGCTAATTTCACAAGGCTGCATTTAGTGAGAGGGAGACTACACTGCTTTCACCCTCTCACTCACTCATGCTCACATTGTCACACTTCTATTGTCTCTGGGAACACTAAAGCCTTGGGTTGCCCTCAGCCTCTCTGGTTTTGGTAGAATGCCATAGGTAGATCAGTCAGGTTGCCCTGTTTCTGTGAATGTAGGTTGCCACAATGGCTTCTTAAATCTGTACATTTCAGCTAATTTGTGTAAATAAAAAGTCCCTATAAAGCACTCTTCAAGAAATAGTACTCTTAAAAAGTGAAATATCAAGCAATATCCCTTTAAGCTAGTGCAAAAACAGGCATCCTCAAGTAGAATCAATGTTGGCCGATAACTATACAGCATCTCCTACACTCCCTATGTCCCTGTCCTTCTCACACACAAACAAACATAATATGATTTATGATTGGATGAAACTAGTTACCATAGGGATGTTCAGAAAACTAGGTATTGTGCATTTAAGGAATTGGATGGTTGTGCAAACAGAAGAGTGTTTTTGTGAAGGCAATAAATCACATAGCCTGTGGGGCAATGTTTCAAACGATGATCATTCAAACCCATCATCTCAAACCCAAGCACTACACAACACTTTTTGGCAAGCAAAAGTGGAGTTTTCAGAGTAGAGTACAATAGAATAGAATAGAATAGAATAGAATAGAATAGAATAGAATAGAATAGAATAGAATAGAATAGAATAGAAGCAAGCATTTATGTATCCAAAGCATATTATCAGGCAGAATGTTCTGGTACAAATGTGTGTTAGGGTCCTTATTATTGGCTTTGATACGTATGAATGCCACACAGAGATTTGGCCTGGGGGAATAGAACTGGGTTCAGTTCCTATCCAAAAAATTCTCATAGCTGCCACACATGTAGCAAAATGCCATAAAAACGATCAAGTTAATCGGCTCCAGACTTAAAACACACACTCACAAAAACAGGGTATGCCTAGTTTAGGAAGGAGACGTGAGGACAGAGCGCTCAGTTTGGAGGAAGTCTGCCAGTCCTCACAATCATACAAAACAGTCCCGTAATCAAATGCAACCAATTCATCACATTAAATGCAAGTTTGTACAGGAACCTTATATTCCTAGATTTTTCCACAATTAAAATTTGACTATGCACTTAATTTAACTTAACTGATAATGCACAATTCATAATTCAATATTTTTTAATCTGATTAACGAGACAATTGTAGTAAACAGACCAGTAATAACCGTAATATCCAGTTAAAATGGTGATATAGTATAGGCAACTTCACAGATTCTGTAATGTAAGACTACCAGGAGAAAATGACAGGTGGGCGGGTCTGGGTGTTTCCAACCCTCTGTGTTGGTGGTAAAGTGGAACCTCCCAAATAGCTCAAAAGACTGGTGTGACACTCTATGTGTGTGTGGGAAGGAAAGATCCATATCTTTTAAATGAGAAGGGTGTATTGTATGTGTGCGCATGGCCATGTGCATATATTTATCACAACTCCAGTAACTGATGGGGTGTTATGATTAATGATGTGGTGGATGAAATGCATCCTGCAACTATAATCACCAAGCATGTACACAAACACATATAGTTATGAAACAGTGAGCGTTGGTGGTCCTTCGGTGACATAGTAATAGCTGGAAGAGTGCATGTTGGGGTGGAGTGGCTACCACTGACGGGGGGCCCTTGTTACACATCCTTTATGGCCAGCGTCATGTGATGTCTATGGAAAACACATGTGGTCTGGTCAATGTGAGAAAAAATATGACAGCTCAAATCATTTGTGGCAATTTTCAATTTTCAAGTGTAACCTAGCCAAGCGCGCGCGCACACACTGGATCTTTTTCTTTTTATATCTTACACAGACACATGCATACCAAATGCATCTATCAGATGAATTAGCTGAGGACAGCTACAGAACAGATTATTTAAGTAAAACATAGACATGCACCCTCTCTAAATAAAAGTCCACTATCTCCCTGAATGAGTGTGTCTATGGAATGCAGATAAATTAAAGATGCAGGAGATGTAACAAAGATATATAAAGAGTTTGCCATATTTGTCTGCATATTTGTGTATGGTAAACTGCTCTTTTAATCATAAACCAAGAACTGGAAACTGTATTTGTAGTGCTGTTTGCTAAATGGATCTCTATTGAACTATACTGTGGGGACCACACACGCACAGTCACCACAGAGATGACAAACTGCCATATACTGACCACTCTTGGAGTCCTATAATCATACAGCACATAGTGTGATTTATGAGAAAGATTCTTCAACACACCCTTACTTTCACTAATGCCACAGAAAGAGAGAAAGAGAGAGGCAGACTCATGTTCAGGACACGCACAAACAAAAACAGCTTTTTCTCACACACAAAGATAATTGTCTGTTTATATAGATCTACAACATATAAAATGTTTTATAAAAGTAGAAAAATAACTGCTTTATCAGATACTCTAAGCCAAAAATTAACAAACTAATAAAATAAATAAACAACCTGATAGCTTGAAGATTTCTTTTTAATAATGTTCAAAAACAAAAAATAACATTAAAACATATACCCTCAGTTTCACAGACAAGGCTTAAGTATAGTCCCAGACTAAAATGTATTAAGGCAAAATGCATTGAGCTGTTTTAACTAAAAGTAACTTGCACTGACATACCTTAAAATATGTTGTTGTTTTGTCTAAAGATGCACACAAGTACATTTTGGTTCTATATAAAAGCTACTTAAATGCCCTAAATGAACTAAGGTCCAATCCTGGCTTAATCTAAGCCCTGTCTGTGAAACCAGGCCATAATGACAATAACTATTTTATCTGAAAAGGGGAAAATGCTCAATCTAAAGGGGGGGGGGGGGGGGAGTTATTCACACTGGTTAATGTAAATCACAGATGAACAAAATAATGTCTACTTTACTATGGGTCTCATTATTTAAAAAACTCAAATGTGTATCTTTATCGACACATTGTCATTTGGACAGTCAGAATCAGACTAGTTGCACTATGTGTTGTTTCCCTTTTGAAGGAATTCCACGCTGCGTTTGACGTCAACGCTATGAGGGAATGCCTCAGTGTGCAGCATGTGTGGAACTATTCCAATCCTAATTGGCGCAACTTCACCCTGTGACGTGGGATGACATACCGCAGAAGCTATAAAGGATACCCGGAGCAATGCAGCGTTAGCTTCTGTGTCTTCAGCAAGAGCTCTGTGTTTCATCCCACCCTATTCACTGTTTGTTTGTCCCATAGGCCAAATGAAGAATTTAGATGGCAAATTAGTTTAGATCATGTTAGATCGTGATCATTCTGGCCGACCAGAGTCTGGTTTTCGGACTTGATGATTCACCAGGACAGCTCTCCTCGGGAGATTACCGTCAGGAGGGATCTTTGTTCGCAGGCCAGTGGCACCATCTACCACCCCTGGCTGGAGATGTGGAAGCTTTGGGTTTGGCCCCTGAGGGAGACCAACTCGTGAACTAGGGTCTCTCAGCCGAGGTTGTTGAGACCATCCTAAAGCTCCCTTCACGGTTGAAACTTTACAAACTAAAGTAGAGAGCCTTCAGTTTATGGTGCAGAGAACACCGGTTGGACCCAGTTAACTGCCCAGTGGCTTCAGTGATGGAGTTCATTCAGGGTTGTTTTTCTGCTGGTCTATCTCCCTCTTAGGGGAGACACCATTTAATAACCTGTTTGTGGCACTTTGAGGTTAAGTCCTGCAGTTCATGTGAGAGTTCCGGCCTGGGGTTTGGCTGTGGTTCTGGAAGGGTTTTCCCTGGCACCCTTCGAGCCCCTGGTCTGAATTTTAGAGAAATTCCTAACACTAAAAATGGCATTACTGTTGGCTATTATGTCCCTTACGAGGGTAGGAGATTTGCAGGCTTCTGCCTGGAATTTGCCCTGGGTAGGTTCAAAGCCATCTTACAGCTAGACCGGGCTACATGCCTAATGTACCCATGAATATAGCATGTTCTGCAGGCTTTCATCCTCCTTTCATGTCGGGAGACCAAAAGAAGCTCAATCTGCTTTGCCCAGTTAGGGTCCTTCAGATTTACATTCACAGGACTGCCTAGTGGCATAAGACTGACCAGCTGCTGGTTTGTTTCAGTTCACCCAGACAGGGTTCCCCAGCTTCCAAGCAGACTATCAGAAAATAGACTGTGGAGGCTATCTCTGCAGCTTACGAGGCACGCAACTTGCCCTTGCCTCTGCTTGTGAGGGCCCATTCTACCAGGGGTATGGCAGCTTCTAAAGTTTTATTGTCAGGAGTGATGCTGCAGGTTGGTCTTCCTTACGCATATTTATAAGGTTTTATAGCCTGGACCTAGACTATACCCCAGGGTTGCAAGTGCTCTCGTCCTAAGTTGTGCCTGGAGAGCCTCCCACCAGGACAGGCATTTATCAGTATGACACAGTGAGAATTTCTTTCCCCATAGCGTCGAGGTCAGATGCATCACGGAGTTCACTCAAAAGGGAAAGTCTCAGGTTACGACTGTAACTATGGTTCCCTGAGAAGGGAACGAGAAACTGCATCGCCCTGCCACACTTCCTGCATGCCTGTGAGCGACTTGCTTCAGCCAATCAGAAGCTAACACTGCATTGTTCCGGGTATCCTATATCTTCTGCGGAACGCTGTCATGCGTTACAGGGTGACGTGACGTTTTTGATTGAAACTCAATTTAAAGTTGTTTTTTTTGCCATTATTGCACGATATACAGTATACGCCACAGTCTTTTCATAGTAGCCTATAATGTTCAACATATATATTGAAAATATTCACAACTCAGGTATAATATGAATTCTTTTGTTGAACGTCACGCTACTGATTCAACAGATTGCTGAAAAGCGGTGCATGAAACAGAAAGTCAGAGGTATAATACATCAAGAAGATCTGTATTACCTGCAGTAAGCTGTCCATTAGCATTCCCATTAATGTTGATTGCTGTTGTTCCACGAGATTAATGCTGCCTTCACGTGCAATCGGAATATTGTAAATAAGAGTTTTGTAGTCGGAAATTGGACATAAACAACCTCTCAAGTTGTATATACTACTGGGTAACTCTGAGATTATTTTGATACTCGAGTTTCCGAGTTGGACGTGTCATAAACTTTAAATATAGCGGAGGGGAGAATAATTGATTGTGTGACTGGTATTCTTATTTAACATCTTGTCATCAGCCTTGTTGTTAAAATAGTGCATATTTACATAAATTAATAACCATCTATTTAGCATGTACATTGCATGTATTTGACCAAAATTCCAAAATCATTAGCAAGCTGACTATTCTAGATAGTGAATGTTTATTTGGTTTTCAAAGTTATGGTTGTCGCTACATCTTATTCAAAATTGAATATCTTTAAAACACAAGATTTCCCCAAGAAACAGGCAAGAAAAAAAAAAAAAAAAAACTGGTGTCCTCCATGATTCCTATTCAACTTCAGAAGTGGGAAGTAGGAACTTTCCGATAGCATGTGAAAGTGGTTTGGCTGGTTAGCACAAGAATGTTTAGCATGGCCCAGTTATTCTGCTGGTAGATGCCATGATTTGCTACACCATAATATATAAATCGAAGGGAATATATCGCCATCAGATGATCCAAGGCTTTTGAAAGTGTGAAATTAACTTTTTTTCCTGTCTATTGCTTGCAAAAACAAATGAATAAAATACTTGATATAAATGTGTGTTCACATCATGTCGTAATTAGGAGATTTTAACTTGTAAAACGCGTTCGTCGTAGAGCTCGTAATTACAATTTGTAAGCTGGCAATTTTCTGGGAGCTCCTACTTGTACAACCTGACCACTTTCATTTAGGTGTTGATAGTGTTGCCATAGAAACATTTAGGCCTAATTTCCAGGGTAAGAATATGAATATCTCCAAATAGAACATCACGTGTTGTCATCTCGAAATTACGGTAAGTACAACATGGCATGAACACAGCCTTTGGGTAGTCTAGTACTTACCATGAATAGCCAACATAAACTGGCTTTTTTGGCATTTTCCAACAGGGGCAAATTTAAAAAAATGTAAAGTTTTTGAGAGTGAAAAAGTCATTGTATAATTTACAGTGGAAACCCGTAAATTTGTATTCCCACATTTCCCTGCGTGACACTTCACATTTGATGTATTTTTGTTGAAATTACTACGTTTCTTCATAGTTTTTTCTAATCAGTTATGTACATTAGGGTTTTGTTACATTTAATGTTGTTAAATTAATGTTTATTGCATTTTTAAAATGTCATGCTTCTAAATATTACTACTAACTTTCTTGTGGAAAAGATGCTTGTGATGACCTTTGATTCATCATGTGACTCTCATCATCACTGTGATTGGTGGTTGTCAGTGTATTACAATGGTACAAAACAGATACTTCAATAGATCGGAAAATTAACATTATATCAGATAATAAAATAAGTTTTTTTTTTTTTTTTTTTTACTGTAAATTTAAGTTAAACCTAAAATGTTGCTACCGTATTGTAAATTACTGGTAATCACAACTGGCAGTTGTTGTTTTTTTACATTTTTTTTTACTGTGCAAGTTCAACCCTGCACTTTAAACAGATTTGTGCCATTCACTTAACATTACATAATGACTTAGATCTAAGTTTGTCTTTTGGTGTGCAATACAGTACTTGGCCGCATGTCCAGAATCAAATAAATGACCTATCTCGCAGTAACATTTGACGTGGAAACAGGCAGACTGGGTTCACTGGAAATATATGGATCTGCCAACAGACTTCTAAGGGCAGACCAAGAGAAATGTTTTCACTCTCGTTGAGCTCATAGGATTTGGTTTGTGTTCGCGCGGAGGCGACGGAGTTCACAGAGCGCTAATTAGTGAAAGAGAGCCGGGAGAGCCACACCGTCATTTATCATGCGACCATTCAGCGGCCAACACTAACGAGCTCTGCCAAAAAAAGAGAAAGAGAAATAACGTCAGATTAATTATTCATTTTGAGGCATGTGTTGCATCTGCATAACCCCCACTAACGTTACTCCTTTCTCTTTCTAACTGCTTTGCTTCAGAGGATTGGGGAGGTATGGTCGAGTTTCCCGGGCCTACCTCATATACTTCCTTAATCCACATCGTTTATTGTGCAAATACAATTTAAAAGTTATTATGAAATTAAAATCATGTTTCTCTGCTGAAAACTTCAAAGGAGAGGCCGTTTCCGTGGACATAGTTTGCCGCTGATGCAATAATTTCCCTGGGATATTTAAAATAAACACATTAGGCTCCAGGAATTCAAAACTTGTCTCAGAGTATAAGGCACGAGCGCCTTGATTGGCGTGAGTAACTGACGCCACGAAGCGGCTGCTCAGCGAAACGGTTCAGATATAGCCTACGCTGTCCTGATGGTCGGAAAGTGTCAATTATACCTATGTAACGACTGAGACGATGATTGCCTATGTTTATTAGGACGATTTCTTCACACCAATTATTCCTAGTAGCTTCTCTTCTTTGTCGTCTTCTCTTCATCTTCACTCTCTCTCTCTATCCCTTAGCCTACTCTCTGTCTCTGCAGTACAAGTTTGGTGGTCCTGCGATCCGACTGACCTTAGCCATGTGTTTTCACTTTCTCCTCTGATCTTGCCTCCGTGACCAGCGGGGAACGAAATACAAATTGAATAGTAACCATTCACAGACCCGTTCCATCATGCCGACGTTCAGGTCACGTTGTCTTTTCATTTGAGGGTAAACTACATAAAAGTTAGGCCTAGATGCTGTTATAATTCCTCCTGAGAATATTTTATACTGTCTAGCGATTGAAATGTTTTGATGCTGCTTTAGCCTATCTTTAAACGCGTTTAAAAGCGTGAGCACTGATAAAAATCACTTGGGCTGTTTTTCTATTCTCTCAGTAGGCTTATACTACGGATGACCAAGGAGCTTGTTAAATTACCATCACCGAAAAAGGATCACGCTGTTCCCGTGAGGTGCATTTTTTTATATTTGCTGTTCTGTGGTGTTTTTTTCTTTTCAGTGAGATCTCCCCCATCCCCGCGCGATCTGTTATGGTGCCGCGCGCTGGACACCGCGCGGTCGCCGGTGGCAGGTTGTGTTTGTTCAGCTTTTATTGAGATGTGGTCTGAAGAAGTTAAAAAGAGCCCAGTTGTTGTTTTTAGGCTGGGTGTTTTCTCTGGAGTGTGTCCACGAGCGGTGTGTTCGCTCTTCACGTTGAAGGCTTTGTTCCAAGGGAAAAGCCACGGCTTTTTGAAAGAGGAAAAATCGCCTCTCTTGGGATAACTGATAATAGTATGCAAAACCGTAGGCCTACAACACATAGAGACTTGTTTGTTAAAATGGTTAAAAGGGCCAAATTTTGTAATCAGTCTGCTGATTTTTTTTTAATGGCTAGAACAAGAATTTTAAAGACACAGTAGACAAGTCAAACACATGGGGCATAGGCCTACTCTAAATATTTAAATAGCATGCAAAGCTATCAAAACGTTACATTTTCAAATAGCCTACAGCAAACTTGCATTTTACTCCATACTTAAAGCAGGCTAATCACCTGCTGTTCATTAAAGTTTTACGCATTTGTTCGTCTTACATTTTTCTCCTATAGTCTACTCACATAAATAATTATTGTTAACTCTGATTCATTTACTTAGCTTGGATTTCAGTGCAGCCGTTTTGCACGTTTTACCTCTGTTTGATTTATTGGCTTATAGAGGTTACCTTGCCAAAACATTCAGACCTGAATACTTTGGCTTTAAGTTTCATGGATTGGCTCCTTGAATGTTGCCGAAATGAGTGTCAGGGTTTATGGTATGCATTTAAGCGTCATGGCTGTCAAATAGAAAATGTAGAACAATAACTAATTAACATATCTTTTAGGCTATACAGCCTATGTGTAATTGACACACATTTCACGATTTGATTAATCTTGAATCAATATTGATTTATTTGGATATGTAGCCTAACCTACAGCCTAATGTTACTTTTTCTAAAGGAAAAAAATCTTTAGATCTTTCAACTTTCAAATGTTGTAAACTATACAGGGAACCATGGCAGCATAGAACATTATTATAAAAGGTTAATTAACAAGTGATTTGTACAATTATAAGGCAGTTTGTAGCCTAATAATGCTATAATAATAATCATTTTTAATGGTATTAGAGTAAAAATATAATGACTATGTAATAAAGTGCTTGAATGGCTTTTCTGATAGCCTAATGTTAAGTGACAGGCAATTGTTTACAAGCTGTTTTATCCAAGGCTGAAGCTGATTGAGCGGTTACACGAGACATCCTACATCTCAGTAAGTTGTATAGCCTATACTGGTTCTTTCAACATACCCTCTGATGTTTATTCATGTTTATTTTGTGCTGTACCTAGTAGAAAAGAGGAAGAGTAGGACCCTAAACAGGCGATACGGTAGGCCTATATTGTTTTAATTTTGTAATCAGCATTCTGAAAGCTGAGATTTGTTTTATATCAAAATATATCAATATAGCCTATATATATATAACTTCTGTCTTGTCTGCGAGCCGCATGCATTGTAGTCTTTGTTCCATGATGTTTTTTCACTGTGGAGTGAGTGTCAATTGCGTGACGGCTGCCCTGCAAAATCATTTTCAACTTATTGTATTTTTGGTGGCGTGTTGGCCCTAACAGGTACGTTGTTGAATAGCTACACAACCCCATAACATAACACTAAGCCTAAATCTAAATTCTGAAATGTGGCATATAAAAAATACCCAGCAGATGTGCAATATAGGTCTTTATTAGGCTACATGATCCATCACATATAATCTTTTGATTTTGATCTCTTACTGAGCCAAATGCATGCTAATAGCCTATAGGCTATTATTATTTTATCAGCACTGTATTTGTTTCCATATTCTTCATAAAATATTTATCAAATAGATGGATAAATGTGTCTGTCTTTTTTTAGTCAGGGTTTAGCTTTGAAAGTTCAATTCAGCTGTTTGCGATTTCAAGCTTTCTATGATGCCTCAGAGCAATGCAAATTTAATCAGGTCATATTAGAGAAGAGGCGATAATGGTGATGGGCATCCGTGAACTATCATAATTTTATATGTAAAATCCTGAGTCTGATCCAGCTATAATGAAGCCCAGATGTTTAGGAAAAGGGTTGATTCAATAAAACACAGATTTTAGCTCTGCAGTAAGAACTCGAGTGTTTGTTTATATTAAATGTTGTCCATATCAACCAAGCAGGATAGTTAATTTTGAACTCTGTGTTTAATGTTTATTGTCGTAAAATATTTTAATTGACACCTATTGTATTCTACAAAATTCGAACCATGGGCGGATTAACAATATGGGCAATTAGGCAAGTGCCCAGGGGTGCACCACGCAAATATTTCTTTCTCTTTTAAAACAAGCGATTCATTCTCAAACGTATTTCTAGCCTAGGCCTTTCATAAGAACGTTATAAATTCCCTGAATGTTTTGTTTAAAGTTTATTATTTTCATTATTATTATTATTATTTTAATTTTTTTTGTGGACGCACGATCTACCACCAGATTCACACTTCTGCGTGAGCATGCGCGTTTCATTTCAACGTCCATTGCACTAGCGTGTCCACTGGCACGGAGCAGAGCGAGTGTTTTCAATGAATTCCAATGGAAGTTGAGCTTTAAGCTCGCACCTGAGCGTGAAGCTAAACTTCTATATGAACTGAACTGGTGTCAGTGCATCTAGCACTCTAGGTGTCAGTGCCGAAAGTTGGGTTGACGTCAGAACCTAACGTCAGACTGACGTCAACATCCGACGTCGGATATACGTTGGAAATGAAAGTTGGTTTGATGTCACAACCCTAACGTCAGACTGACGTCAACATGTATCTCTAGGTCCTCTAGGTATCAGTGCCCAGGGGCACCAAAGAGTCTTAAACCGCCACTGATCCGAACAGCTTGAAATAGATCATTTATTTCCTAATGAATTGGAAAATCTCTCAAAATTATGTCGTAGAATATTTTTTGTTGAGCCTATTGAATAGCAACTAAGAATATTCAATGAATTCGACAACTTAAAAAATAATCGTATAAAAATATATTACGTGTGTCTTACAAACATTTCTCTCAGTGACCTTAGTAATGACTATCTTAACACTAATTAGCATATTTCTTCTCTCGCAAATATATTTAAGTCATTTTCACTAATATAAGTATGGTCCATTGCTTTCTCTCTCATTCCCAAAACACACTCATAATGAGCTGTAGCAGAAATTACCCCCATTTGCCTTGGACCCTGAAGCACAAAAGCCGTGGTCATCACAGGTGTCAGGGAAAATTTAGCCTTCAGTCAGTCAGAAGAAAAGGTTCATTCTCTTCTCTTAGGGTTCCCTAAGAGAAAAGGGAATTCTAAAAGGGTTCCCTTTTAGAATAAATGAACATTCATTTTTTTGGGGAGCTAAAACAGTGAGTAAAACTGAAATAGTGAGTAATAATTCAAATCAGTCAAAACATTAATCGACAAATAAGAAGGTAGCAGCATTACTCAAATAAAAAAATAATTTACTTACTGGGTAAATGACTTATTACAATGCAACTCAAACATGCTTATCTTGAGGAATATGGTCAGGAGCTCTTCATAGGTAAAATCACATTACACTTTTAATTCAAAGCAAAAACTATAAGTGTTGACAGGCTAAGGAACAGACATCTGGTTAGGGATAGGAAAATGTGTGGGACGCATGCTGATTTGCTCCTGTGTTTCAGTGAAGGTGAGTCTTTCATCATTTTACGAGGTGCTGAGCATCGGTTCAGTGCTGCTGGTCATTCGGCCTCCGCAACTCAAACACTGCTTAGCCAAGCTGTGATTTATAGAGTGTAACAGCAAAGCATTCTCACTGTCATACATTATTAGATCAATTATTTATCTTCAGTCGGCACTAGTCAGATTGTTAACTACATTTTTGCTGCCTATAATTTGTTTCTTTCATAAATAATTTTCCAAAGAATCTAGCGCTAAAGCTGTGCTGACATAATGATGTCATCACGGCAGATGTCCCATGCAGGAATCAGGATATCAGACCCCATTATGTCACAGAAATTGTATATCCAAAAACATGCATTATTGCACTATTTTTTAAACAATCTTCATGCCATCCAGTAAATCTGTTTCATTTACAAGTATGTGCTGACCAGCCGAACAAACACTCCGCTCTTCATTGAAACCTCTAAGATTGCCAGGGCTGGCAGCAGCCGTTCAAAACCATTTTGCTTACTTTCTGACTGTTCTTTTGTTCTAATGTGTGTTTGTGAAGCAATTGTTGTTTAGTCTAAGAGTTTACAGGTTAGACGTGTTATTTTAAAACAATTTTATGATGGGCAATGAACTACATTTTACCTGAGGAAATCCTTTGAGCAACCACAGCTCCAGTGTTTAGAGTGAAGCCAAGACCATCAAAGCTTCTCCCATTACGGAAACCAGCAGGGTTCCTTTATGAAGAACTGGAAATCCCCAGAGAAGTAAAAAGACAGAGCTCAGAGATGGGGAGGGGAGCAGAGTCGATTGCAAATAATAAGATTGGTTTGCAAATAAGTACTTAAGAGTTTAATCTTTGAAAATGTCACTGTAAAAAAAATGATACTGCTATTTACTTACTTAAGATTATGGTAAAAATATTGCACATTGTATTTTTGAGTAGTTAAGGCTTGATTTCTTTCATGGAATCTACCTGAATAAATATTGTAAAATCCCCTACATTATTTAGTCTATGACACAATGAATTAAATCTTTTTAGTGAAATATGCTTTTTTATTTCAAGTTGACCCTCAAAAGTGTGTGAATCTGAGTGAATGGAAATAACCTGTTTATATTTGACTTTGAGTTATATTGTATAATTATAAGACTGTAAATCAGCACAGAATTAAACTTGTAACTGCACTAGCATTATAGCAAAATTATTGCTCAATGAACAAAGCAGCATGCTTCAGAATATCAATACTTGCAGTCATTCACAACCTAACCATAAGCTCTACTCTTCTGCACAATGGTAACGATCAAAACTTTTTTTGCAGCATTATGTATTTGTCATAGGCTTGGTTGAACAAATTGACTGCGGTCAGATCACCTACCAAAATAGTTTTTCCATGCATGTTTCACTCTGGTTTGTTACAGCCTCAGTTTGTGACATCACTGTTACAGAGGGACTTCCAGTCGGTTCCGGCTGACTGATGAGTTCAAATAAGCATCTCTCTACTCAGCTGAATAATCTGCAAGAGACAATAATTCTTTGGATTATGCTTGTTGATGTCACCCAGCATTTCATAAATCCACCCACTGTGCAGGTCTTAACACTGTAAAAAATGATCAGTTGAGTTAACTTAAAAAGTTATGTGGAATTGTCAAGTTCACATAAATACATTTTTTCAATATGCATGAAGTTTATTTATTTTTTAAACGGGTGATTCCCCATAGGCACATTAGCATACTCCATGTCAACCTTTGTTGCTCATTGTGACAACTAACCCATGCCACTCTCACTCCATACACGCGTCAAAGTTGCACGTCTAATCTCACAGACAGTAACTGAGCTGGGCCACCTGGCCAGCCATGGCTGATCTGCATTTTCTTAACAATCTCACCAGTTTTATTGTATATTGACTCATTTTAAAGCTCAGTTTCTCCCTTACAATTGCCTTTACAAAAACTTTATGGCTCGAACACTAGTCCAGAATCAGTGGATATCATCACACACACACACACACACACACACACACACACACACACACACACACACACACACACACACACACACAGTTTGTATATAGTGAATCTGTTATCATGGGACATGAGATGAATCTACTAAACGTGTTTGATTTATTTTCCTAGGCCTACTTGAACTGCTGTACATAATGACTCAAGTCTTTACAAGGACAGTATCTGTTCTTTCCTTCCTGTCAATATAGGATGTGTCCACAAGATAGCAAATACCTTTCTTTTAGAGATCCGTGTAACTGGGACATCTACATGCTTTTTCCTCCTTCATTCTCCCTATCCCA
This sequence comes from Rutilus rutilus, assembly GCF_951802725.1. NCBI lineage: Eukaryota > Metazoa > Chordata > Actinopteri > Cypriniformes > Leuciscidae > Rutilus > Rutilus rutilus. The sequence continues at coordinate 26,834,065 of NC_140221.1, read as the reverse complement.
CCTCAGATGCGCCACAATTCACACTTGACAATCTGTATACAAGTCAAATATATGCGTAAAGATAGAAGGGAAGAGAAGAAGAAAGTATGCATGTGTGAGAGAGAACAGGCGCGTTCTTTCAAAGCAATGTAAATGTAACCCAAGCCGCAGTGTAGGCTGACTAAACACTCTGAGCCCAGGTGGCTAATGGGAGACCAGGATGACCAAATGACCACCACCATAGTGGATCTATTCTGATGTCTCTCCCTCTCTCTCTCCCTCCCAGGGACTCCAGCTCACTCTCTCTCCTTCTCTCTCGATTTCTCCATCTGCTACGTATTACACTCGTCAGCTCTTCTGTTTGTCCAGGCAAGACTCGGATGGGTGGTCTTCAGATAACAGAACGCCAGGGGCCTCCCGTGTCACCAAATTACCCAGACCTCTCTGTTTTTCCTTCACTCCTTTCAAAAACATGCAGGACTTTGCTGCAAGGGCTAGAGTGGATGGCAGACACACACTCATCACTCGATGCTGAGGTAAACCTCATCAGGAATATCAAACTGTCTGTGCATGTAAGTGAGTGTGTGTGTGCGAGAGAGAGACAGCGAGAGGAAGGGACTCCCATTTCTAATCTGAAAATGCTTTCATTAAATCTGTACAAATTTCGTAAAAAAAATAAACTAAAAAGATTTAGTAGATAGATACTTCCCAAGGGTGCATTTCTCAGAAACAAATCCCCAATGGTCATTTTTATGTCCCAATTACAGATTACAAAAAGTATTTATAATGCACAAAAGTATCTATTGAAAAAATTAAGGTGTACAAGAAAGGTCTATTCAAGAACTTGTTACACTTTATATAATTATGTTTGTCTCTTTTAGAGAGAGAGATTCATGTAAAAAAAAAAAAAAAAAAAAAATTGGTAGTCAATCAAGTAATATAGTCTTTAAAATATTAAAAGACACAAAAATAAATTTTTCAAATGATGTGTTGGTTGTATTGAACAAGCATGAAGATCTATAAGGTCTCCAAAAAATTAAACCATGAAAGATGTTTGACAGTTTGCTCCCGGTCAGCGGGGTGCAAGAGCAAGCACAGAGACACAGTTATTATGAAGTGGTGCTAGACAAGGACATCTTTAAACTATCAGGTATTAGAGCTTATTTGCATGTGATCCCACCCCCCAAGTGTTGGTAGGTTAAAAAACTGTGAAGGAATAAAAAACAAAAGGAAACCTAACAATAAAAAAAATATATATATATATGTTTTTTCATGTTTGTGTGTACATTATCGATCAAAGGTTTGGAGTCAGTACGATTGTTTTTTTAAAGAAATTAATACTTTTATTCAACAAGGTCGCAGTAATGCTAGCTGCTATAAAGATTTCCATTTCAAATTAATGCTGTGTTATTTCTATTCATCAAAGAACCCTACAATTTTTTTTATATGGGTTTCCACAATAATATTAAGCAGCACAACTTTTTTCAACATTTATAATAATAAGAAACGTTTCTTGAGCAGCAAATCAGCTGCAGCAAATCAGCTGAAAATTCATATTTGCCATCACATGAATAAATCTCTCTATAAATTACAGAAATGTCTGTCAATGTATGTCCGTCTGTCTGTCTGTCCGTCTGTGTGTTATTCGCATATCTCTCGAACTGTTAGACCGATGGATTTCAAACTCGACAGGTGTCTTGCTACGGGCACGAGTAAGTGCAGTGCCAAGTTTGACGTTGTTTGGATGAAAAATGCAAAATATATTGTTAAATATATCATTTTTAGAAGGTTGTGGTTTAAAAATAAACATTCTGACATTATGGGTTGTATCAGTCAAAGAAGCCCCAAGAAGGTTGTGGTTTAAAAATAAAACATTCTGATAAGCTACACTGTTTACTTCTGAATATTATATTTTATTCACGATTTTATTCACGGCCATCATTTGTAGTAACCTATTCACAAACTGTTTGCTCAAGCGTAGCATTTTTTGGAGTTCACTGTATAGCCTGCTCCCTGAAATCTGTAAGTCACCTGCGCCGTTTACTTCTGTATATTATATCTATCTATAAATTACGTCTTTCTGTCTGTCTGTGTGTGTGTGTGTGTGTGTTAGTCGCATATCTCTCAAACCGTTAGTCCGATGGATTTCAAACTTGACAGGTGTCTCGCTATGGGCATGAGTAAGTGCAGTACCAAGTTTGACATTGTTTGGATTAGAAATGCAAAAAATATCGGTAAATATATATCGATAAAAGAAGCACACACTCGCTTTTGCCACTCTAGCCACTGACCACTCCCCCTCTCACACTGCACACTGAGTGAGCACAGCCCAGGACCAGAAAAGCAAAAAAAAAAGAAAGCAGCGGAGCTTAAGTAGCGTTTTCTCAGAGTTCACTGTGTAGCCTGCTCCCTGAATCGTGTAGTTCAAATTTCCACATTTATTGTATGTCATTTTGTCATTATGTCAGTATCAGTATTTGCTTTCTACCATGCACAAATAAAAATGTCACTGAACTTTTGCTGTGTAATTGTAACAATGAGCACTCAAATACACCAAACCAACAATTACTAAAAACACACACAAAAAAACTGATTTTGCACGGGCACTTTGCACTGCTCCCTGAATCGACGCGCTTATTCATTTGTGGATGTTAACTGAATCTGTAAGTCAGCTATGCTGTTTACTTCTGAATATTATATTTCATTCTGGTGCGCTTAACGTTATCGCTACTGTGTAATAGTAGCCTATGCTATTCACCAACTAAACATATCCTATTCAATGCGTTCACAGTCTCTTTCACGGGCACCAAACCAACAATTACTAAAAACACTCACAAAAACTGATTTTGCACGGGCATTTTGCGCTAGTTACATTTAACATCAAAATAGAGTTATTTTATAACAGTTACCAACGTACTAATCAACTATTTAAGCTGCTTCTTCTGAAACTAAATTTTAAACAGTGTCTCCTCCTATGGAGTTTTCAAGCTACAACCACCAAACTCAGGTCAGACCTTCAGACTGTTCTGACTCTGTATGCTATACATCTTTTCTAAATGATCGAACTTACAATTTCCGATAAATCTACAAAAAGTCCCATATACTTTTATTGAGTGTGTCAAAACTTTTGTACAGTTACACATATAGAGTATTTAAGCTGTCTATCACTAGGAAAGCTTACGACTATCCTAGGACAACATGCTAAAGAATGCTAGCAATATGCTAATTCATGCTAGCAATGTGCTAAATCATGCTAAAACATGCTAACAACTTTTTAAAAAAATGTTAGCAACTGTCAGTCTTTTAATAATCCACACGGTACATTCCAACAGAGGTAGCAGTCCAACGAAGCGCAAACATAGACGAGACCCGACAATGAAACACAAAGAGAGCTGAACTTAAGTAGGGGAGATAATGACACACACACACTTGATCAAATCAAATGAACAGCCATGACAACAAATTAACTAAGGCAGAACGGTGAAAACACAAACAGAGTTAATGTGGTGTGACAGCAACATGCTAAAACATACTGTATCAACTTCTTTGAGTAAAATCTTCAAAAGCTTTTCAGATATTTCAAATGTTCAGACAAGGCTTTGTCAAGCCAGCATTAAAGCTTATCATCAAACTTTACTCATCTAGTTTTTAATTATAATATTTCACAATATTTTTTATCAAATAAATGCAGCCTTGGTGAAGATTTAAAAAAATTACCGACCCCTAAACTTTTGACCAGTAGGTTGTATTACTTCAAAAATGCTACAAAAAGACCATGGCTAGATATAGACTTTTTAGAAGACCAGAGGATTCCTTAGAGATTCCTGTAAATAATAAGATGAGGCCATTACAGGGTCTTGTTGACTTAAAGAGCCAGTGACAGCATCACAAGAGAAGCCTAAGCCTCATTCTATCTGCATAAGTACATAGACTCATACACACAACAAAAGAGCACAGGACTGAGCTGCTGTAATCTCTAAACTGTGTGCTCATGCAGACAGAAAAAGGGTGAGGGGTCATGGGTGAGAGGTCGTACTACTTATGGCTGGGAGTGATTGGAGAGGCTGAAGACATGCACAGATCATCTCTTGTAATTTAAGAGAGCTAATCTCCTGATCAAGTAAGTCTGATAGAGAAAAATTCATTTATTGCAACAAATTTCAACTCGACAATAAGCACACAGTCCTGTGTTTGTGTGTGGATGTGCATGTAGAATGAGGGTGGCATCTTCAGCCCAGCTCGCAGGTGGCCGTGTCACTGTGCTCTGGGCCGTGAGCTCCAGCTAGGTCGCAGGTCAGCTGCTTTATTGGAGCCTTACTGACACACACTCTCCCTCTCTTTTGTCTCCCTCAACATTAATACTAGACTTTCAAATCTGCTCCTAACAAGACACACTCTCACACCCAGCATGTCTGCCATTCTTCATTATAGAGAGAGCGACAGGCTCAGATAGCACATTTCAACAGAGACTCTTTTAATAAGGCTACATGATGACGATTAAAACACATCTGTGCCAAAAACACTGCATTAAACTGCTTAGTGAAATGTTCAGGATGTGGATGAAGTTACTGTACACCCACACATATACAGGAGGAGAGTATGACAGAGAGAGAGAAAGACATCAAATCTGTGCGTCAGCTTGAGGCGAGACTAAAAGCTAGGGTCAGTGTGTTTTAACAACTTTCAGCGGATCATTAGTTGCAGGTGGAAGGAATAAATGACAGCATACTCTTCACTGTTATTTTTTCTCTATCTTTTTGTCATATTTCCACTTCCTTTCCACAGTTTTCTTCAGTAAAAACAGAGAAAAGAACAGTGCTAGCTACGATTTGGGACCACCAAGGAGACTGTTTCTCTGTGATTAATGAAAAGGCCCCAGAAAGGTTGCATTGAAGTTTGTGTAGAATAAGAAAGAAGAAAGAAGGGCTGTCACCAGAATAAAATAATTGCATGTAATCTCTTTGTTGGTGTTCAATTCATAAATCTTGAACTGCGTTTGAAATTTGCCTATATACAGTAGTGGCCAAAAGTGATGTCTGACCTAGGGAAATTGGCTTCTTCGCACTTTATTAAAATTAAATATTTTGTATGCATGTTGTAAAGTTGTGCCTTGAATGTAAAACCAATGTACACATTCCAAGTTTCAATTGTATCATTTGTCATGAGTGAATTGTGTGGATGTAATTTTTGGCTAAGTGGACATATCATTCTTGCACTCATTATTCCCAGCCTATAATTCAATAAATCACTTTGTAGCAGGTATTAGCTATATTGTTAGAAGTTATTTTGTGGGGTGAAAATGGCCAGATGGAGAGAGGTGTCCTCTGCAACCAAGGAGGATAATGTTGAAAACGGTTTTAGATATTGCTCATGTGCAGGATCTGAATGGTCACAATGTCCACAGAATAATTTCAAAGCCTAGTGAGACAACTATTAAATGTATATTTACTACATTAAAGGTGACATATTATGCCCCTTTTCACAAGATGTAATATAAATCTATGGTGTACCCAGAATGCATCTGTGAAATTTCAGCTCAAAATACCACCCAGATCCTTTATTAGCGCTTGTCAAATTTGCCCCTTTTTGGATGTGAGCAAAAAGATACATTAACAAAACACACGAAAAAATTAACCAGTTGCAAAGTGTAGCCTTACAGAGATACTCAGGAAGAGGTTGCAACTTTTAGACTGCACCTGGACGTTTCTGATTGGTTAGTGGATACATTTATTTATGTAGTTGTTGTGGAGTTACATTGATTCATCTGTTTCCGGGGGATTTCCATTGGAAATAAAATGAATCCACTGCTCTCTTGTCTCATCTGAGGCTGGGACTCTAAATAGTGTACTGTGCTCGCCAACGACAGAACAGTTTGCAATGCTTTGCTTGACCTTTGCCATTGCATTAGAACTGGTTACTCTGTTGTCGCTTGCGAAAACCAAATGGCGGCGCAGTGGGTGGAAAAGTGCCGATTAAGGGGCGGTAATATTATAATAAGATCCCCTTCCTCCGTCAGAAGGGGAGCGAAATCTGATCGGCTTATTTTTGACATGCTTGCAGAGAAAGGCTTACCAAAACAAAGTTACTGGGTTGTCACTTTTCACGTTTTCTGGGTTGGTAGATGCACCGTGGTAGTGGTGGGCAGATCGAGGCTTCCTAGATCACTGAAACAGTTGAAGCAAATGTGCCGAGGCTTTGAAACAATCCGACACCAGTGTCCACGGTAAACCCTAGTGGTCAGAACAGTGTAAATGCAACAAAACCAAACATGCATAAAAACACCTTTTACAAATCTATTGCACATTTTTTATTGAAAGTAAAATCTTTAAAAATCTAATCATCTAATAAGATTTTCAAGTGTCTATGTTATTGTATCAATTGTAAGGGTTTGTTTTGTTTGTTCTATGAATGGCTCAGCTAAACGGGCCAATAAGAGACTAGTAACTACCATTGTTCATTTGAATTATACTGATGTCTAATTAAAACGTCTACAAATGTATAAAACTGATCAGATATCAGGTAAAACCCACAGATACTTGTTCATTGGTTCTCAGTGACTCCTCATGATTCATGGGTTGAATCCCCCAGCGGTGAATATTGAATGTTTTTGAAGTGTTTCGAAACGTTCAAAAAAAATTACGTAATGAAAGCCTCGTTTACTGAAATCACGTGACTATGGCAGTTTGATACACGCTCCGAACCATTGTTTCGGAACAAAAGATTCGTAAAGGTTTCGAAGCTTCATGAAGCAGTGTTTTGAAATTGCCATGACTACACCGTGGATCCAATTATAGCACTTAAACATGGAAAAAGTCTGTCACCTAATATGTCACCTTTAAGTTTAGTGTATTCTTCTCCTTAATATAACATGCTCCTCATATTTGTTTAATAGAACCTGAAGTGTCATTAAAAGGAAATACTGAGCGAATATCCCCCCCAAACATCACTTTTGCCACTACTATATGTGTGTGTGTGTGTGTGTGTGTGTGTGTGTCTTTTCAAAATTCATTCAGTTCCTTAAAAAACTAAATAATACATGACAAACATGTTTGCAAATTTTGTGTCATGATCATAGACTGGTGGTGTCTATATGCCTATTAGCTGTGTCACCTTTGACCCATCAGAAATTACAACTTTCATTTAGCAGGCAGTAAAAACTTTTGCTTTTTATTTTTATTTGGTTGGAGTGGGGGAGATTTTTGTGAATTCTAACATTTTAAAATACATTAAAACAGCAAAAATAAAATAAAAATATACTATATTACTTTTTAACTGTTTTTGGTCAAATAAACACAACCTTTGTGAGCATTAGAGACATAAGAAACATGAAAAAAATCGTACTGACCCCAAACTTTTGACCGGTAATGTATTTTTGATCAGTTGACATACTTTTTATTAGGAATTAGTACAGGCAGGTCTCTTCTAGTTAAATACATGTCCCGATTTCTACTGTGCATAATGTGTCGTTGCTGTCATAAATATCATTTTTGAATATTTGTTGTAACCACAATATGCATCTAAACACAGCGATCACATTTAAATATTAATGAGACGGACAAGAGAAAAGTGAAAAAGAGATGAGCAGAAATGAAGGGTTGAGTATGCCCACTAAAACCACACTGAGTATCTAGCAGCAGTTTCTTTTAAAGTCCAGAACATATAAAAGGTCTGCCATCAACACATATAATCTCTTATATAAAACGCCTGCCATCAACACATATAATCTCTTAGCTGAGCCCATTGAAAGCCAGGGCTTTGGGGTTAATTCACCCATCGCTCTGTGTTTGAATCAACTCCAGACTCACATTGAGATGAAAGCCCGAGAGTCCCACGGACGAGCTGCACCATGGGGCCCGCTGGGCCTCTTCAACGAGGCCGGATTACTGCATGTTGGTCTGGCTGGGACCTCCATCAGGACAGGGAAACTGAAAAGAAAAACAATAATTAGAGATAATTGCTTGTGTCCAAACATGAACATTAAAGCCCCCTCCCTCCCTCTCTATCTCTCTCTCTTTCTTTGACCCCCCCCACCACCACCATCACTACCTACACCCCCGCACCACCATCACTACCTACACCCCCCACCCCCCCACCCCATCTCCCAGTCTCTCTCTTTTGGTAGTATATCGGGTGCAAAGAGAAAAACACACCCCTGTTTTGACAGCTGGGCAGGCGAACATAATTTGTGACAGCTGAACTGAAACGTCTTTAAACAAGACGGAAAAGAAGAAAAGGGGGGTTTGAGTGAGAGACTGCGGGGCAGAAGAGGGAAGAGGATGGAGGAATGTGGAAAGAGAATGAATTATTGAAACAAAAGAGAGAGGACAAAAAAATTGCTATTCATGCAGGGCTTCATATGCATCCAAAAGTTGATAAAGTAGACCTAAATATGGGGAAACAAAAGAGACAAATAGAATGAGAGAGAATGAAAATTTTAATGATTTGCAACATTTTGAAAAATCAAAAGCTAAATCAGTCAGAGTGCAAAATAGTTTCACCCGAAAATCTCACTTGAACATGGTGTCACGGAAAGTTTGACGCATTGGGTTAATTTGCTGCTTTGCAACTGTGACCTCTGAACTTTGAGGTCTAAGGGGGTCAAACTGAACCCAGAATGAGGCAGCCAAAATCATGTCAGTCTGAGGGAGCAATGTCAAAGGTCACCGGTGAGATCTTGGGGTATATGGGCCAAAACAAGGACCATATGTGAATAGATACACATTTGAAACCAAAATAACCCCTTATTTTCCATCCCCTCTAACCCTTATGTAGGCACACGCAGACAGACCCACCGCAGACATACTGCATCCAAATTGAATTAAGTCATAAATAGAAGTGCTACACTGATGCTAGAGAGGCATTGACGGAACATTGGCTGACCGCCCTGCAAAATTGACAGTGACAGAAGTTTTCCCTGAAGGAAAATACTAATGTAAACAATGGAATACGGTTTCAAAATATCCACACTCCCAATGCTGCTTCTGTTTATATTTCCTCACCAAAACTATTCCAGTTTGAGCACGAGACAGAATTATGTTAGGAAGAAGAGGTGGGATGAGGCCAAGGCCAAGATGCCACCTCTGACCATTTCGTTTAAATAGGGAAATATTTCATGAAAATGTCGTGGAACTTCGATCAGGTTAACATGCACGACATCCCAGACGTACAGTCCCCCGTTACAGAACAACTCCGATTCACTTTCTCCCTGTCTCACACATGCCATTCATTAAACACCACCAGACCCATAAATCTGGTAAAGTACTAATTCAGTACAACACCTTTACTGGCACTTTAACGTTCCTCAAACAACCTGCAGTGAAATCCTCTGGACCAACAAAGATTCTGTGAGGAACAAGGCTTGTGAGTGTTTGTTTGTGTATAGTTTGCACACCAAGAAAAAGTGAGAGAAAAAGAGACATCTAACTGATGCTCTCTGCACTAGGCTGCGTTTCTTTTTCCAGACAGCAATCAAACATCTGCAAAGATCATCTGAGCCTTATTAGGTTTCTCTCGGTTTTATTAAAGACAGGGACATGATTTCTCCATCAGATACCGTATTACCACTGGACCGCAGCCTAAAAATGGCAATCAATAACCCATTCAGAACATATATGTGATCATGTATGGCTCATGAGGTTCACTGCATTGTGCGTTACATTATGACATTTATTGAGGGGTAATGAATTGAACTCTGGGGGGCAGTTTTTCTGACAAAATGAAACCCGCTTTGCAGTGAAGAAGTATCTGAAGACAATCCTGACTTTTGTCCAGGACCATAAGTGAAATGGATCTTGAAACCTTGGCATAACTTTTAAACGTAGTTTAAGTTTTATGATTCCCAACCACAAATGACTTTTCATTACTAATTGTTTTCTGAAAAGAAGATATTGATTTAAGAAAGACATTTTCATCAGTTTTAAACAGCTACATTTTTCCACTCTTAACCACGTTTCCCACAGTCCAGCTGTTAATAATTCATTTTTATAATTCATATTTCTAGCCATTATACTGTCTCAAGTTCTTTATCTGAATCGGTGGAACACCTGCTTGGTAACAGAGGCCAGAGTATAAAAGTCCAGACGTGAGCAGGATTAAAACCGTGTGGAGAGGAGGACCCATATTGGCTCCAGAAGACACGGTAACACACGAGTCAATGGCTTTCTCAGGCTGTGGAGAGCAACTGGCGGCCAGAGTGAATAAGACTTGAATGGGGGCCTGGGGACTGCTGATAGATTTGCCATTAGAGCTACTTAAGGCCCTCACACACATCAAACAGGCTGCACACGGTAAACATTCATTTTGGCACTTGCTATATCATAGCTCAGATTCTCAAAAGGAAGCATTCTTCCCTCATTGATCGTTGCATAGGGAAAATGGAGTGGAAAAAAATGCAATAATGTGTGTGTTGGGGGACACTTGTCTGAATAACAGCCTTCCTGTTTCAAAAAAGTAATGTAAATGAGCAGTGGTACAATGTGTTCAGCAGATCCGTTTGTGTGCATGTGTTTATATATACGTACAGTGTGTGTTTGAGACTGTATGTAAATGAGCTACAGTGTCTGTGAATCATTTCCTGTTTGCCATATTGATCTAATCATCCTGGGGTTTTACTGTCAGATGCACCCCAAACAAACTGTGTTGTGTGTGTGTGTGTTAAAGTTCAGTTAATGCATTTGATCGCTTGCACATACCCTAGCCATTCATGCACTACGTGTGTGTATAACTGTAAGCGTGCACGTCATTAGTTCAAGCGTACGCATGTAGAATATAGCGTATGAGTGCTTAAACCTGTATGGAGTAATAAAGAGTGTGTGAGTGATGCTCTCTCTATCTGGGTGGCAGTACCTCTAGAGGGGCGTCTGGCTCTGCTAGCAACTCGAACAGCGGGGGGATAATTTGGATTTGATTGGTTTCACATGTTTTTCATAAACAACAAAGCTCTCTCCCTTCGTTTTGCTCCGCTGTGTTTGGCTGAAAACATGGAATCCATTTGTCCCCTTCTCCCCTCTTTGCTATTTAGCATTAGTGAGCAGCGTGTCACGTGTTGAACAGACCACCAGCACGACGGGCATCTCAGTTATGGTGACAGACTGTAACACTAGTAAACTGGCATTTTGCAAAACACACTCCCCACAGACTCAGATATATGCAGTGGATTATACACATGTTCTGCTCTCTCTATGCATAATCAATGACATTCACAAGTCAGGTTAAAGATGCACCAACTCTGTAATAAAAAATGTCTGATAAAAGGTGTTCACACCTGGTGTTGTGATAGGGAGGCCTTCTTTCTTTGAGCTAATGTCCCTGAATAATGACATAGGCTGTATCTAGTCAAATGCCTTCTCATTCACCTCATCCAAAGGTGCTCGGTTTGATTTAAGTCAACAGCTGTGTTCGAAACTGCCAGCCAATACCTTTGAGATGAATGGGAATGCTAAGGAATTGCTTTATCTAAATACATAATTTACAATGTCTGGCAGATTGGCATACTACCATTTGACCCTGCTGGTACATGCAGGAACTGCACCATCCAACTGCAGCTCATTTTACCCCATTCAAAAATATATATATTTTTTTTAATTCCAAGTGACATGCAGTATACATATAGATATTATTTAGTTTACCAGTGCACAATTCACATGTTTCAAATTCAAATTCATATTTCCTTTCAAAAGCGTGACATTGACTTATTTAATAATAATAATAATAACATTATTAAACTTTAGGCAATTCTTCTTTTTCTTATGATTCCTGACAAATTATATCATACGAAATAAGACTCTTTTGTTTGAAATATTAATTGAATGGATGACAAAGTGAAGCAAAAAATAATATAAACAGAAAAAACACACAATAAATAAATAAAAACGAAACTGGGATTATACAGTGTGAAACATATCTTTTCATTTTCTTTTCTTTTTTTTGCTTTAAACAACAAAACAATACAACATACATTTTAGAGCCAGGGGAGCAAATAAAATACACACACACACACACACACACACACACATATATATAAAATAATAATAATAATAAATACAAGACCTTTGTATCAATCAAAGATTTTGAAGACAGTAGGAGTAGGCCTACACATGAATAGTCTTGATAGCTTTTCCATTAGTACTAGATTGAATTGTAGAAAAGTAATTTTCGAATTCTTTAAGGAATACTGAGAAAAGGGGCTATTTTTGTTAGAAAACTTACACTTATGGATGTGAAATTTGACTAATAAAATGAACAGATTAATTACAAAAGCCTCCTTAATAGCGTGAAACATATCTATGGAAGGGACTAAAATTGCTGATGACGTCACTGCTCAAGATGGTCGCTAGTGAAGAGTTTGGGACTATTTTAGTGGCAATTTTTACGAAATGATTCTTACGGAATGTACTATATAGGCCTAAAAGTAGGCTATAAAGGCCCACCCCGAACCAAAAACGTAGCCTTTCGTACGAATTCATACGAATTAGCCACCAATTCGCCAAAACGTAAAACAGTTAGGCTAGGCTACGAATTGCCACAAGAATGTGTTTTACGAATTTTAGTCATTTATTGCTTTTAAGAGCTCTATAAAAATCACTGGTACAACATCAATACAATAGCCTAATAAAGGTTAAATAGGGTACTTGCGATTTATCTGTTGCTTGGGGGGAAAAAATTTAAAGACCAACGGAGACACATTTTTTCACAATGATGATAGTCGATTTAGGCATCAGGGGCTAATGGAGTGATAACAGAGACCTGGGCCGCGTTCAGCCCCGACAAAACGTTGCACAACGTTTTTTAAACAGAAACGGTGATGCGTTGAACACACTGTTCTGATGACGCAAGAGTTGCAACTATGGCAGCTGAGAAGGCCATTCTTTGTGTTCTTTGTGAAGAATTTTCTGAGCCTGATGAAGTCAGTATAAATATGTGTTTAATACTACAAAATATGCCCGATGTTACAGTTACTGCACTTGCCGCCCAGAACAAAAGAGAACATCCCAATCGAGTGAATGGATTGCTGAAACTGAAATGGAAGCACACATCTTACCTAATTCAGACTAAAACACATCTATTTAGCCTCACATACTGACTTTATTTGTAGTTCATACTGTTTTAATACCCTGTATTTTCATTCTCATTTTTAGGAAAAGCCCTTAATTACCATGTTTATTTCTATACCAATGTCATACACTTGCAATGAAGCTAAAAATATAAACAACTACATCATTATGTTGATATCCTGTATTTTTACAATAAAACGTACGACAAACATGTCTTCTAATATCCTCAGTTGTTGCGTATACCGAGCTGCATCGAACACATTTGTAAATTACTTTCCTTGAACCCATTGTGCAAGTTCACTTTAATACCGCGTGCTTTATATACATGTTGCTGCTGATTGGACTGCAGTTCTGACACACCCACCAAACAAGAGAAAACGTATCTCAAACCCCGTTGCACACCGGTGCACGCCGTTTCCAGGAAACATGACGTTCAACCCGGAAACCGTAGCAAAACGTTGCGCACCGTTTTGAACTTGAACGTGCACCTGATATCCTGGCATTTAGCTATAGTTACAGGTGATTGGCTCAAAAACACCTGGCAACAGAAATGACCACCGATTTTATAGCTATTTTATTTTAAACAGTTGTTTTAAAAATAATGATTGTTTTTATTATTATTATGAATTGTATAGGCTAAACAATGAACCACCAGTTACATTAAAGCATAAGTTAGCATAATTGCATCCGGGGCCCTACCAAACAAACAAGTGCTAGGCTACTATAAAGGTGCATGGCAAAGTTAACAGATGGCTTCCTCAAGGTAATTCGACCTTCTTGTTTCAGAGACGCTTGTGTTAAGGCTTCTTTATACAGCCGAGTTAAAGCTGCTCTGTACCTGCTGATAATTTTATGTAGACATAATGTTGCATAAAAACCAGACAAAAATATGCCTGCTCTGACCCACCTCAGCCCCTAGAATAAAAGTATACAGTTGCAATTGTTAAGTAAATGCATTTATGCCACCTCTGAGCGTGTAAAGACACCTAAATGCCACTTCAGAAGCGCATCCGTGACACCAGTCACAGTGTAAATGTGGCGTGAGATATTGAAAGCTGTGTCATGTTGCTCTAAAATTCAGACAGCCAGTGGAGCAACCCGTATGGTTGTGCATTCACTTTCCTCCTCGTTAATCTGGACAAGTTCAGATGTTAGACGTGTTCTGTAATAAATAAAGCGGTGCTCTCCAATAATGAGCGCTGTCGGCCACCCGCGATTTACTGCGCAGTGAAATTAATGAAATTCACATTGCCCTGCGGTCTCGATAAAAAGGTACAATACAAATTCTGGGACACTGTTTAAAAATGTATTGGATATAAAGCACTTTTGCTTTTTGGGAACAATTTAACTCTTTAAAGTCAGCCAATTTATAGATTATAACCAATCAAAGATAAATGCAGAGTGCGTTAGTTGTAGCCTATAGCCTTAGTTATAACTTTGAAAACAGTGGAGACAGTGATTGTATAAATGTCAACATTTCCAAAAAAAAAAAAAAAAAAGGAATAGAATAGAATAGAATTTTTCGTGCTGCCTAATTATTTGTTTATTCATTCATTCTTTTCTATCAGGCGCTCCACTCATAAAATTAATATTTCGATATTAAAATGTTGGACACTGATTTCAGACGACTCAGCACAAAGGGGCTTGGGAGGCTAGGCTACCTTAAAAGTAAACTCAGCACTGGACCGGAAATTGTGTTCGTCGTCACTCTTCTTTCTTAAATAAAATGCAACCTCATAATTTACCCAAGCAAGCTAGTCATATTGTACAAAAAGAAAAGAAAAAGAACAAAAAAAGGATTAAGCACATCATTTTGGTAGCAAATGTTATTTGCTATAACAGCAATGTCAATGGCAAAAACGTATCCTAACCTGAATTTATATATCGCAACAGACAAGCAAAGACGCTTGAGTCTTAGTTTGAGGCATTTCCCATGGCCTGTTTAATAGACCTCCTTGAGCAGTACCCGAATTGGCCATTCAATCCCATTTAACGAAGGAAGGTTGTCTGAGCAGATGCTGTTACACTCTGAGGCAGAGATGGCAAATGTTAAAAGCACCTACGCGGAAAGTACTCCTCAGTTATTCTTGTTTAGAAAGTTTATTTGTATATTTTCATTTTGCCCTTTGTAGCCTACATTCTGAATAAAAGTATCCAAACAATACATCTAAGTTTATGAAAAAAATGTTGTTGAACTCATTTAGCTATTTGTTCAATGTAAAATCCGGTTTTCATGAGTTTAAATGTCATTTGACACACGTTATGAAACGCTATATGACCCAAGATGTTTAGTTTAAAATAACATTTGCAATTCTAAATTTAAAAGCCAATATATTGGGTAAAGTCTAGAATACAAACAAAAGAAACCAAAGAAAAAAAAAATACAGAATTGAAGAAACTAAAATTTCTGTTTTATACAAAAGGGAAATGATAGATCATCTGAATAAGCAAGGTTTTATGTTTAATAATTTTATAAAAACAAACAAACAAACAAACAAACAAACAAAAAAACTAAATATTTCGTCTGAACAGAAGGGGAGGTTGTAGGCTACTTTCTAAGTAGCTACTTCTACTATACCAAAGATCACACAAAATGAGACATTTTAATACATTGTGAAGAGCGCGCGCACGCACGCACGCACGCACGCACACACACACACACACACACACACACACACACACACACACACTGCTATGTTTTTGCCTATAAAATGTCCCTCCCCGTTTGCCATTCTGAATGAAAAATGAAACGAAGGCAGAAGGTGGTGATGGCATATAAGTATTTTAAACTACAATAAATTCATGCACCAATATAAAATAACTTAAATAATTTAGATGTACGCCCACTATTTCGAATGTACAGCACTGTTTGTATATTGGACCGTTTAGGGATAAGTTGTAGATTTTTAAATGAACCTTATTTTTAGTAGAAAATTATTAATATTAAATCCAAATCCAATCCAATCTAATATTTAAATCCAAATTAGTTAAGTTTGATACAAAGCATGCATGCATGCAGGCGGAATTCAACAAGGTTAACGAATTTTACTCAAAAAGTATAGGCAAACATAATTAATGAACATATAATGAGCTGTAAAAGAAGATAAAAAATAAAATAAAAACTTTTTTCTTTTATATCACATTGCTCGAACATTATTTTAATAGCTCAAAAGTTTTGTTTCTTGCAGGGTACTTTTTAAGTAGGCCAATAGCAAATTATGATGTTTTATACTTTAAATCGATTAAGTTTTCTTCTCTTCTCTTGTTTTGTTTTAAGTTGATGTCTTATCGACCCATAACAATAAAATATAAACAAATATATAGCTTCATATTTCCTAAAATGACATACATGCCCTTCCAGTTAAAGGCTAGCAGGTTCACAGACTATCCTTTAGACAATGTTTTGCGGTTATGGCAGTTGGACGGGGATTACGCGATTAAAGTTATTTGTCAAACTTTCAGTTATTAAAACGAATGCACACAAATACACCACCTTCCACATTGTTGGTGAAATAGGAACTTTGTCTTACTCTTTCTGCCCCCATGTGGCCCTCACCGGACGCTCACGTGTGCCATGAAGTTCTCAGGAACCCAGAGGACACCAGTGAGCTCAGTATCACAAGACAGCACACATTATGTGTATAAAATAATTTGTATACATTTAAACTGCAGTAAAAGGAAAGCTATATTTTTCAAACACGGAAACCTCAGTCACTATATTAAATGTCTTACATTTTTTAAATATGAACAATTATTAATATTCAGACTCAGGTTTTTTTTTTTTTTTTTACAACATAATGTATAACAACTAATTGTCAAAAAGCTCCTCGTAAGCAGGTGGAGAAGAAGCGCTCCCCGCTGTACTCGCTTTCCTCTCTTCCTCTTCCTTTGGGACGCCGTGATTCCTGCAACGAAACCAGCAAATGTCAAATAATCCACTTATGCCAGCAGCCAGCCCTTGGTATTTTGTGCAACAAATAACGCAAAGGTGCTTAGCTGCTTTGTTTTACTTAGTGTAGCCTACGTTATTTTAGCCTATATGCGTTGCATTATATTTTAGAGCAGACCGGTTAGTGTTGTGACACGTTTTGTTTACGTCTAACTCAGTTTCGTGTGTAGGCTATAGTTAGAAAAAAAAGGTTTTAAAAAAGCCGTCATTGGGGCAGCAGTACCCGTTCAAAGGGTACACCAAAAACTTTACTATAATGCTTATTTCTATCAGACAATTATGAGAATTAGTACTTTTACATATGAATATAAAGGTTCACATTTGTACCAAAATTGTACAGCTACCTTAATGGTAGGCTACTTATCACTAGGCGCCCTTTTAAAATGTTACCGCCCCAGTGACGGCTTTTATAGCTATACCTTTTTTTCTTCTTCTTTAGAATCGTAACACCAATAGAAAACAGACATTTTAAAAAATTTTGTGGTTAATAAATGTAGGCTACTTGTATAAAATAATTAGGTTATCCCCAACTAACCCACTTCCATTCCTATAGGCTACTCCCTGTCATTTAACATGATCGTAAATCGAATTAAACCAGATGTAAAGTTATAGCCCAAGTTAAATACGTTTTTTTTTAATCTTAATCCTTTATATTTGTACACGCTCATGTACGATATGGATTTCAGCTCTTTTAGTTAAACTTCGTAATTAAGTTAACTAAAGTTACTCCAGTTCTCCCCTGAGCTTTTAAATTTAATTGAACGACTAAAGAGTTCACACATACAATTTCTTAAAATGTAGCCTAGATATTACATTCCAAAACTGATGTACATTATTGGTTACAGTGATTTTCTTTAGTCTTCAATGTTTAGTGTTCTTTACAATATGGCTTAATAAACCCATCTCTTTAGATACTTACAACCAAAAAGTGACTAGTCATTAAAAAAAATCATCTTGAGCTGATATTGAGACTAGAATATTAATATTAGAATTAGAATATTAAGTTTCTAGATGTATCTAGATAAATCTAAATGAATCTAATGTACACCACCATCAGTATTCATCATCATATCATCATACCTGTTTTCCCTTTGCTCTGCTGTGGCGTTGTCGTATTCACCGGAAATAAAGCCGGGGTTTTCCATGGGATACACGTTGTAATACTGTGGCGGTGTGCTCACTGTGACTGCTAACGGCTGGTGACTGGAATGCAAACCATTAACAGGGCCAAGACTTTGGTCAGGTACTACAGAGGTGTACGGTGGTGGGATGTACTGGACCACAGTGGCCCTGTGGAAGGTAATGGGCTGATTGAATCTAGTAAAGACAAACGATGGTCCCGAAAGGGGCGGCAGAGGGTCCATTTCAGGTGTTCTCTCCCCATCATTCTGTTTGCAGTTCAGGCAGTTGAACATTCGGAACTTGCAGATGCTTATGAGCACGAACGCACCTCCTACCGACAGCAGAACGGGCCCCAGAAGCTGTGTCCACTCGTAGCTTTGACTGGTATTGTAATTTGTCCACCCCATAGCCGTGAATGTCATGCCAACCAGGCCCAAGAAGACTCCAGAGAACAGTAGTGTGACACCAGCTTTGTCTCCATCTGACACTTGACTGTCTGAAGAGGTCGGTGGCTGGCTGGGCATCAAAGAGACAACATTCACAGGGGCATCACTTGGACTCTGGGTGCTGTTTGAGATGGAATTACAAACACCAGCAGGTACTGCATCACTTGGCTCGGCAAGAGGGTTTGTCCCCTGATTCCTACTTTCCGTTATGTTCTTCCAAAGATCTAGAACGCTGTAATGTCTCATCTGGCCAGAACTGCACTGATTTTGTATGGTGGCTGAAGGACTGAGACACTTGTCTGAGGAATATTCACTCATCTGTGCCTGGAGGATCTTTAAGAACTTTGTTAAGCTATTTTGGACATTGGCTCAGAAGCTTAGTTAACAGGTAACAGATCATTACTGCTATGCTGGAAATTTCAACACTCAGTCATCATATTGGTGCGTGAGCACTGAAATGTGTAATCTCTGTGTTGCATGATAGGAGACATGAAGGAAATTCGCAGGTCCAAAGACTAAATCTAAAATGACTTTTTACCAAGTCTTAAAAAAAATAAAAAATAAATTACTACCAAATGAACTGCCCTTTCTATAGAATAAATAGATCAGTCAAACTTGATTATGTAGTGTAAAGCTGTCCAAAACAACACTGGACCCCCTGACTTAAAACCCATAATGACATGTTTGAAAATATCTTCTATTGTGATCCACAAAAGAAAGAAAGTAAATGATCACAGATCACAGAATGTTCACTTTTAGGTGAAACATTCCATTAATGTATCACCAAAATCAAAAGAGCAAAGTCTATGGCAAGAGGAAAATACTTTTTTTTTTAAATCAATGAACTATAAAAGTTTCTTCCTTTTTGCACACAACCTTTCAAACACAAGGGAATCATGCAATTACACTGCAATAGGAGCTTCCTTAAATGGGCCAGAACATAGAGAGAGATAAAAAAAAAAGCGTTGTTTTAAACAATATCAAAATATCACTTTTACTTTTTCAAAGCCGCATCCGGAGTCCTAATGGATTTATTTATAAAAACGATGTTATACTCAGCGCAGTGCATGACCTTGAATCCAGTTCACTAAAAACACAAACTGTCACTAAACTTTGATGACGCATTTACCTCACAAAAACATTTGTAATATTTTAACTATTGGAAAATTACATAAGAATTACAGTATATGTATAACAAAAATATTTATTTATCACTACTGAACTCATATGCATATGGCATGTTTTATTACAGACTTGTTCACAGTCCATTGTTTACTTGTTGTCGTGGAGTGGAATATGAATCAAATTTGCAAGTGAAAATTAGCCCATACTGGCTCAAGACACCAGTATGGTTTGAATCTCCTGATGGTGAAAGAAAATGTGATAGTGCATATTGCAACTCACTGAACTGAACTAGAGACGCACTACAATTCAACTGGAGCTTTAAATGCCAATCATTTACACCTCAATCATGTTTTTAAAAAATAAGAATTGTGAGTATTGAGCTAAATTCTTCTAGCTCTTCATGAAGATCAAGCAGTATGTCAGAACTGTCCCATGCTGAAGACTTTGTTTTAATTATTTTTCCAAAGCTTGAGGAGACACCTGAGACACATTTAGGAAGAGAATAGATTCCAGCACAAGAATGTTTAAAATCAGCCCAGATTTTGGGCCGGACACACTCTTTCAATTAAGCCGAGTCCAAATATTTATGAGGAGAACATTTCCTCTTTCTCTCTGTCGCTCTCTTTGTGATCACGGAGTGTGTAGTATGCATGGTAATAACAAATGTGTGTGCTGGTGTGTGTGTGTGTGTAGGATAGGTCTGCTTAAATTATATCTTGGCATTCGCAAAGCTCAAATACTGTCAGTGTGAATGCTTTGGACAACCTCCCGGTAAGTCTTTGTTTGATTCGTCCCATTTTGATTCTCACTAGCTGCTAGTTATTTGCATTGGATGCAGTGACAAAACAAAAGTAGAGAACGTCTTCATATGACCCTGCACTGGATTAATTATTAGTATAGAGACTACATTGTCTCAGTATTGTACAAACATTAACAAACCTTGGTAACGCATTTCTTCATTCAGCTTTAAATGATTAGCCACCAAATTAAATCTTTTAATATTTGCAATTGTGGCTTACTTTAGATTCCTCTCATCCTAATTTACCTAGTCTTCCCTCTTCCTTCCAGTGGTTCATATGCAGCACAATATCCTGATCGCACGCTAGGTTGCATGAGCATCCACGTCCTCCAATGGGAAAAGCGCATCTGCAATCACAAGAGGGGCCTCAATAGGATTCCATTGCACACACACTCTCTCTATTCCTCCCTCTCTCTCTCGCTCTGACCACCCCTTCATCTCAGTGAGGCAGAATGTTGCTTCATGCCATTGTCACGTAAATCCTCCACAATCAATAACTGGATCATTATTGCAGTGATTATTATGTTTCTAGCATGTTATATGTTTGGCAACAGTTCTTCTAACCCTAATTGATGGAGTGTGTAGCTTTTCATTTCTTAAACAACCACGTAGGAAAATGCATCATGGCCATATTCCAGGATGACAAAGCCAAGATTCATTCACATTTTGATGGTTGGGAGGGAGCATGAAAAATAATTTTCACACATGAATTGGCATCTCTGAGTACAGACCTTAAATGTATTGAAAGTCTTAGAAATGTGCTGGAGGAGACTTTACAGAGTGCGCGACTCTTGCATTGTCAATACAAGATCTTGACCAAAAATGGATTCACCTCTTGATGGAAATAACATCACAACAGGCTTCCATAGACTCTGTGTGTATTTAACAAACTATAAGTGTTTTTTTTATTTTAAATGGCTATTTAAATGTCTGTAACCTAAAAATAAACATTATGTGGTTGAAAACACTGAATAGTTGTGATATAGCATTTCAAAAGCGCTGAGGGTTCAGTGTCAGCCAAAGAACGAAAGCCCATTTGAGTTTAGCAGTTGATCACATGACGTATTGGACGTTCTAATCATACTGGTGTACACATCAAAGGGTTAAAATCGATCATGTTTCGGGGATAGATGGGGAACAAATTGACACTAAGGGGGCAATGCCCCCTTTTGCCCCTCGTGGCGCCGGGCCTGGCATTAAATATTTCAATATAAATATTTTTAAATGTATTATTTTATCTGACAGAACATGCTAAGACAAAAAAAAAAAAAAGTTAATTAAGACCCTTTCACACAGCGCGATGATGCCGGCAAATTGCCAGAACGCCTTCTGTGTGAACGCAAACACGACCCGGGATTGATTCCGGCATCGATGCCGGGTTGGGGACCTAGTAATATTGCCGTGTTCAGTCCCGGAACGCGCGCTGTGTGAACAAAAGCCGTAATAATGCCGTGTCGTAGTGATGACGCTGAAGGCGGGATCATTCGCCAGCTGTGAAACGGTACATAATGCGCAAGTTTATGAACGAATCAGAGACAAAAATGCACAAGCTTGGTTTCTCGAGAGAGAAATCGCAGCTCATAAGCAAACCTAAGACGCTGCTGAGACATTATGGTGCCTTCACGTGCTATGGTAATTATGGTAAATACCAAAAGCCGACATGGAAAATGCACATGAACACCCCCTCATGTGGTATTTTCCACTGGGCAACTCGTAGAATATTTTGATGCACGAGTTGCCGAGATGAGATAACCTTTGACCTTTTCAAAATGGCGGAGAGCAACTGAAGAGTTGTGAATACTGTTAGCGGATAGTTTTTGTAGCCTATACAATGTTGTGTCATTAACGATTGTAATATAATGCGTTAACACTCAATTTTCAACTTCGCCGCAATTTCCTTGGTTCATATTTAATCATTTTATGTCGTTTTATTTATTTTTTTAATTATTAATTATGTTTTAATCATCAGAAAGCACCACATGTACGTTTTTTCTTTTTTTTTAAGATAAAAAAGATACTCTACTGACACAGACCTTGCGGGTACTACATTACAACAACAAAAGCACTTGAACACAACACACTGGTAAATACCAGTTCACAAGTGGAAAATATCATCTTTTCCATAGCACGTGAAGGCAGCATTAGTCACATCGATGTCACGTGTCTTTACGGGATTTTTACGGGTTGTGTGTGAACGCACTCTCGGAAAATCACTGGCAGTGTGAATGAACCAAAATCAAACGAACCCGGGTCACTTTATCCGTGTATTTTCCGGAATCTCTGTGTGAAAGGGGCTTTACACTGTGCAAAACAATCAGCCAAGATGAACACTGCAACAATATTACAGTAATATGAACACTGAAGTACTCTTAAGTGATTTCCACTAATCAAGAACGAAGACGCAAAATAGGCTACTGCCAGTTGTGTTTGAAATTAAACAAGAGAGGGAGTCCATTGTGTAACACATGAGACGTGAAAGTGGCAGCAGTTTCAGTTACAGTCTGATATACAAAGTCGCCATGGATGACAGTAAATATTAGAAAATATTACTGAATGCTGCAGTTGCTCACTTGGAATCAATTATTCCACAGCGCCATGCTATGTGATTAGATATGATTCTCTGCGATACAGGACACAAAGCCTAGATATTTTTGGTGTGATCTGGTGCAAGCAATATTACCTCATCTTTGGCTGGCAGATAGTATAGTAGACACTGTGGGGGCTGCTCCATGGGAGTTAAGATGTCGCCATCCTCCATCATGGCCCCCGACCTTGTGACAAATTGCCCATGACGTGGTTCTGCTCGCCAGGCACGAAAGCCTATTCTCTCTCACATCTCTCATTCCCTCCAACCTGCCTTTCTCCTGTCCACCCATTGTTCCATCCTTCCACTGCTCTGAGCTTTCATGTACCATTTCTCTTTTTCTCAGTATGGAGGAACAGTTTTACGTGCCCGTTCACCAATCTGATTTTGAACCAACATGCATTGCATAGAGGCAAAAACAGGATAGGAGGGGGGAGATAAACACAAGGAGAGAAACAAATGTGGCTGCTGAGTAACTGAAGGGAACCAATCACAATGATCACAGTAAAAAGCCAGGCAGTAGATGGACAATTGTATCAGCCTGTAAAAAAAAAAAAAAAAAGAGAGTGAAATTTAGTATCCAAACATGCACAGGTCAAACAAACAGCATTATGGTTGTGTTGTGACATGATTGTAGCTATTTTATGAGCCTTTCAAACAGTGAGAGCACCACTACAAATGTCTTTATGTCTCTGTTGTATACACATTTCACTATATTTAGTGTAGAGTTAAAACATTCAGGCATAATACAGGACAAGATATCTAACTGCATCAGTCTCAAACAAACTGTGAATATATTTTAAAGATTTAATGCAACTAAATTTGCAGTGTCAAATCCAGTGATTATTTCATCATCAAAAGCACTCATTGTATAAACCTGGTACTTTGGTTCTAAATCAACTTTATAATCCTGGAAGAAAACAATAATCAATTTATAATAAATCTCGAACAGATTGAAAGCTATTCTACCTATTCTCTCTCTCTCTCTCTCTCACACACACACACACACTCTCACACACACACACACACACACACACACACACATCCCTTTACTTGCGTTAAATCTAAATGGGGTCATTCCATATAGACTAACCCTAACCCACACCGTAACTCTAACAGAAAACTTTCTGCATTTTTACAATTAATAAAAAAAATTATTTACTTTATTTTTGATCCTGTTTTCACCAATTAGGATGATTTAAAATGGCACTATTATGCTATTTTAAAGGTCCCTAACTTTGTTTTGGTTTACATGCATCCAAGGTCAATTTTAAATTTTCTCATAATATACATTGTGGTATCAACTCTTTTCTCACAGTGTCTGAAACGGCTCGATAAAGGATTTAGTCTCTCTAAACCCCTCCTTTCCGGAGCCTACTCTCCTCTGATTGGTCAGTACGGCCATTACCATATCTGAATTTCAGCTCCGGAGGCTTCATCAGCACTTGATACACAGTGATATGTACAGTCACAATGGCGTCGGTTTTACTGTATCAGTTTGAGGCCGAGTCCTCATCCTTTGGAAGTGCATGCAAAGAGGATTTGCTTTGGCAGCTCAGAAAACAGCGTCTTCTTGACATGTCGACAACACGAACCAAACTCTTCCATGCCTCAGCTAACTTCAGTGATTGAAGGCAGGTCAAAGTAGAGGCTGTGTGTGGGCAACCAATGAAGATCAGTAGCTGACGACTCATTTCGGCAGAATGGATTCTTTCTTTTAGGATACAATAATTGTATTTGTTGTGCACTTTTATCTTTAAAACTTTGCAGACCTTTTACATTCACAAACAGCTATATTTCACAATGCATGAAAGGAAATATTCAAAAAAGTATTATGGGGCACTTTAACTCACTTCTTGGTACGTATTTGTCCCCAAAACATAGTTAAGTAGGTACACACATACAATACTCACATTTACAGCTATTTAAATTGGAACAAATCATAGATATCTAGTGAGCAACAGAGGATCTATATGTTGCAGAGAAGCCTAAAGTAATTTCACATACTGAAAGTCTACTGTGATTGCTTTATCTCACTTTCGGGAACAATATTGGGCCCCAAATAAACACACGCAAACCTCATCAAATTCAACAGTTCTTCCCATGTCCAGATTCATCTCATTTACTCGAGGACTCAATAGAACTTATTCACAGCAGCGCCATCTTGGAAAGAAAGCAAGGCTGTGAGGGATAGACATACATCTCTTCAGTAGATTATACTGTTATTTAATGTGTTTTTGGATTGTTCTGCTGACGATTTACGAAACACTGCAAAAATATCTTTCCAAGAAATTTCTGCAGACAAAAGACTCTGGATAACATGAGCTGTGGAAAATTATAAGTGATGTAGGAGCTTTATACAGCTTTTTACAGCGGACGTCAGCGAAAACACAGTAAGTCTATCCCTCACAGCCTCGCTTTCATACCTGTCATCATGGCGCTGCTCTCAGGTCTATTAGCCATCGCAGCACCGGTGAGGCTCCATGGCTTCAATAATCACCTCAATGAGTCAACAGAGCCTAGAATTTGTAGTGAAAGCATTACGAGTTGCAGAGATGTCACTGGGCAGATGACATGGTACTGAAACAAGGTTTCTATTAAAACATCTTTCATCATATGGATTCTAGAGGGTGAAATATGAGTGTCTGGAGAATTTGAAGGATTTCAAATGGTATAAGCGAGCTCCTCGTTGCACTGTTGTTTTGGGAGACCTACCAAAGGCTGAAGAGAGGGAGGAGCCGGCAGATATGGATGGAGATCAAGAATGATATTAGGTGTGGTTAGAAGAGGAGGAAGAGAGAAAAGAGATGATACAGGAGGATAGATGTTCTTAGAATGGAGGAGAGAAGAAAATAAACAGAATACAGTCAGTAGATGGGTGCGGGTGGAAACATGGAAAGATGGAGAGAGAGAGAAAGAGAAGCCAAAGGATTAAAGAGGAGTAAATGAGGGGAACAGTGTGAGATGGAGGAGAAAAGCAAACACATTTTTAAGTTATGAAGGTCCAGCTAGTGTGTTTGCTCAGATGGTTTTGCTCATACTGAAGAGGGGGGCGTTGGATCAAAAGGCCATGTCATTCTGTAATGGAGCATAAACGTAAGTGATGCTGCTCCTGCTCTCTCCTTCTTTAATAACTCAACTCTATTACCCCACAGAGTCTCTGCAAAAACACAGCCTGTGACAACATCCAAAGAACATTTGAAATCAGTTAGCTAAAGAGCCGAAAGACCCTCTCCTCTTTAACCTTCTAGGTAGAGTTTAATATCTTTAATATGTATCACTTTGAGTGACTGATAGTGCATCGACTGGTGTTGATCTAGAGTGGAGGGAGCCTATTTTGCATCATAGTAGAATAAGTCTCTAACAGATTATACAGTAACTAACCACCACATCAGATTAAGTAGCCTACTAAATTAATTTCGACCAACAACACGACTGTTAACATGATATTGTTTTTATAAAACAGTTAAATAAACAAAAACAAAAAATGGTATTAAGCAACTTACATTTTAGATGCCAGTTCAGTTGGCTTGAAGCCATCGCTGAATTAACCATCACGAGTCTCCTGATTTAAGACCATTTCACACTAAGGACGTTCTAATTCTATAAGATTATGGTCGATGACACCGCAGCTATAACGATAACAACACAGAAGAAATATCGTTACCGTTGGAATCACTTTCACGGTAGAACAGTGGTAAGGAAAACAAATTGTCCGAGAGCCCTCTAGTGGTCGGGAGCATTTCCGTTGTGTTGCGGCTTAAATTTCGTTGTGTTGTACATTTTCCGTTGTGTTGTGAACTTATGTTTGCTTTTTAAATTTCGTTGTGTTGTGCACTACTGGGCCACCGTAGGTTTCCCTTTTTGAATGACGAATATAGATGAAAATATCTGCAGAAAATAGACAGTTGTCTCATTTACACGCAGGCGCAGAACGCGCATTCTAGCTGACACTGACAGTCGCCTGTAGTTCTCTCGGTGTGTTCTCTTTCAAGAGCAGCTTTTCCCCCCAACGCAGGCGAGTCGGCTTTCATCAGGGCTAGTTCTTTGGCGTCGGTTTGGTGTGTCCCGGGCGCGGTATTTTTTTTTCCCTGGATGGTAGGGGAAGACTCATGAATATTCATTAGGGAAGTCATCCCTGATTGGTCTTAACCCCAGTGACGGGTAGGTTTAGGGGCGGGGTTAGGTCATCAGACCAATCAGGGATGACTAACCCAATGAATATTCATGAGTCTTCCCCTACCATCCTGGGGGGAAAAATACCGCGTCCCGGGCAAGTCATTGTTGCCAACTACTGGCGTAAAGTTGTAGCTGAAACAGTCACTGAAAAGTCTGTCTGTTACGCACAAAAATAGCTATAGACAAATGGAGTGGACAATCGCGCGCGCACACACACACACACACACACACACACACACAGAGGACTGAGAATGATTGTTATACAGGTGTCTAAACAGCATTCAATCCAGATCAAGTGGTGTAATCAGGATTAAGCAGGTCTGATGTAGATGGAACTGTGAAGCGTGCAGAGGACTTTTCCGAAAGGGTTCATGAAGGGGTCTCCAACCCTGACACATAGGCTACGTAAACACATAAAAGACACACACGAGGTGTGTAAGAAAGCCGAATGGCTAGCACATGTGGGTAAGTTTTATTTCACTTTGCAAGGAGCACTGGAAGTGCAGCAGATGTGTTCAGAAGCATGACTGTGTAAACATCTGAATGTTGAATTGCTTTATCGTTAAATCTATCCATACTCTTTCCAAACTAGAAATCAACCATCAAGTGCATGAAAAATGCACAAATACATGGAAATAAATCAGTAGGCCTACTATAATCTGTGTCTGTAGCACTCAGTTATCAGAATAGGTATGTGCTCTGAAAATTCATTTAGTACTAAAAGTAATTAGATATACACAAGGTTTTCAAGAGGTCAATGTGTAAACTTATTGGGGGAATGTACAAATTGTCACAGTGCACTTCGGATTTCAACTTCAGGCTTAAATTAAGTTCAGTTAAACTGTTTAAACCCCCCAAAAAGTTCAATCATCACAGACTACTAATTTTCTTGAAGATGAAGGTCATCTTGAGTCTTGACTCAGGACAAAAGGAGGTATTATTGGTTGAAAATTGAACTGAAATTTTGAAAACATAATTTCTGAATAGAGATTCAAACGAGAAAAACAAAACAAAAAACAAGACAGACAAGTTAGATTTCTGTAGTATTTCTTATATTTGTATAGCTTTATATATTACACATTTATTACTGACACAGAGCGTCATAAAGCAGAGAAACATGGCGGAAATATTTGTCAAAATTTACATTAGGTGAGAAAAAGAAAAACATTCACACAAATGGTTTAACATGCCATTGAATGTGGAGATAAAAAGGAAGAAATAAAAGAGACTTTTTTTTTTAAATGTTCAAAAATGACTGAATATTGACGTGATGGCTGTAGAGGCAGCAAGAACCAGCTCGCTAACTACACAGTTCATATTCACTTGAAGAAACCAATATATTGTATTGTATTTGGATGCTACATTGACCCGGATGTTCACCAGTTGATTTCTGCCTCTGTACTGACACCAACATCACATTCCATACTGAAAACAACTGAATTAAAATCACAAATATTTAAAAAAATGTACACAAAGACAGTGAGAATTTTTAATATAAAATCTTTACGTTGTTACTTCACAAAACTCTTAGGCTGCTATCAAAGAGTAAAAAGTTCCTGGTGAAAACAAGACGTCATTGTTTTCAGATTCATGAAGATCCTTCATTGTTGGCATTTAGTGTTTAGTGTTTTTCATTTTAAGGTACAAATGGTGTCTGCTATGGCTGGGATTGGGGTAGCCCTTGGAGACGTGGTCCTCCACAGAGGACAAGGCAAATAGCCCTTGTATGGGAGACAGACCCCCTTAAAGCACTGTGAATGCTCGCCACTGGCTTCCAGCTCAAGTTGAGAAATAAAGGATAAATGGAGAAAACTCTTGACGTTACTAAGATGATGGTGAACTGCTGTGGGACAAAACTAATGAAATATTTAAGAGAAAAAAAGAGTTCAAATCAATGCGTGGCAGTGGGGAAACTGGGACACTGCCCGCATTTAATCTTCCCCGTAACTTCCATTGGCTCATTGTGCTTTGATCTGTATTTGGCAAACTTGCTCAAAGCAATTGTGTTCAGGTGATTATTAACATAAAACACTCAAAAACAGACATGATGGCACATTTGGTGAAAACATATATACCGTGTCCCTTCAAATTACATTTACCTAAAAATTTGGTAGTATGTTGTTAATAAACTACACTGAAAAGTGTGCACGTTCATAATTCATCTTAATATGCTAATATTCAAAACATTTTGGTCTGCTTATCAACAAGGATCCCTCCAAATACTCAGGTCAGTGTTTGTAATTAGAATAATCTCACAGTGAATTCTTTCGCTGGGTATTTTGGTATTATTTCTGCTCAGATTTCAAAATATTCCATCTATAAGTCCTGAGTTTACAGAAAACTTTTGGATGATGTCTATAACGGGAACAGCGCATGCTTTGCAGTGAACTGTTTGAAGGACAGAGGCTAAAGTTTAGGCAGTGTTTTCCCTTCAATATCCCATTAGGAAGCGTAAAGAACTGAACTGGCACTTAAAAAATGAAGGAAGAGGAAAACAAACGGGGAAAACGTGTTCTTTTAGACTTAAACATGCAATTATTTGAAGTAAAGAGGCACTGAGGTCAGTGTATATACGTTTCCTTTTGCTGTTAAGCAAGACACACAACTAACCAGTAGGATCTCTTAACAATGTTAAAGTGAAAATGGCACTAAACTGTAAAAACAATCCAAAAATGTAATTTTGAAAGCTTCTAAATTCATTGCACATTCATAATAAAAAAAAAAAAAAAAAAAAAAAAAACTGAAAACAATCTGAATTTAGCAGACGAATGTGCAATGCTCAGCTATGAAAAAGACCATGGCAGTCTAGCCAAGTAAGGCGTTCTTGTGAGCATGAAGTGATCTATTGCTGAGGCATTTTCTCCTGTCTCTCCTTTTTCATTGTTTTTTTCCCTCCTTTTGTTCTCCTCATTGTCATCGTGATTGACTGACAGACATTGTGAATACAAATGGAGAAATGAATGCTCAACAAATATCCAGAAAGATTGTTAGTGCAGTGTTTTTTTTGTCCTTTTTTGTTTAGATATGCTTTATGTTTATACACATATAATTCATATTACAAATTGTTAACTATACATATCAAAATAACATACCCTACCGTTCTGACTTTATAAAAGTCTGAATAGATCAAAAAGTATCAAAGATTAAAGATTAATGATTTCATTCGCCAGTATCCTGACATTCCTCCTCCTTTCTTTTCTTTTCTTTTTTTTATTTTTCTTTGTACACAGTGTTTGATACTCAGTGCTACGTTAGCGTGTAGTATAAAAATCTCGAATCTCCAGAAAGGTGCTTCACTGGAACTGGATCGTTCAGAACGCAGAGAGGAAACAGAAGCATGAGAGGCTTTCACTCAGACAGCCCCCTTTTTCCATCCTCTCTAACAATCCTCCATAAATATCATTGAGAACCAGTGACAGAATTAATGAATGAACAGAAATTAACCTCCAGATTCCCTGCATTTGAGAGCGGATCTCAGATCTCAGCAGTCAGCCATATAGCGGCCTGTGAATGTAAACAAACACATATTGACATTTTATCTCCTGACAGCTCTGCCATTTCAAAGACAAAACTACTTTGAAAAGACTCTTGAGATATAAACTATTATAATAACATTATGATGTCAAGTCATAAAATCTTCTGGTGATAGTGTATCTGGTGCTTTGGTGAAGTCCAAAATCATTCTTACCACTGGCGAATCTCTTCTTATTGAGGGAGAGCCGGTAACCGGAGCCAACTAGTTCCATATCTACACCAGACAGAGTGCTGCCCTCGCTGAAGAACTGAACAGCCAGGGTGGCAGGGATGGATGGACCATCAGACAGCTCAAACTTTGCCCTCAAAGAACCAGAGCCTGACACATACACACACACAGTCAACATTGAAGTACTTTGTGTCAGAAGACTTTTTAATCTTTGCATTACAACACAAAATTACACTGTGGCAAAATCTAAAAATAGATTTTGACCATTTTCCAATTCATTTTGCCTTTAAAACTCTAATATAAATTCCACTATTTCCACTATTAGCCCTGTAATGCACTTTATTACAAGCTGAGTGTTTACTTTTGAGTCCAATGCAGGTTGTGCGCAACAAACTTCCTCATTCTGTAAAACAGGTTCGCTTCCGGTTCAGGTCTTTTGTATGCGATTCGTTAAATATAGAGCCTTTTTTTTTTTTTTTACTCGAGAAACCTTCAAAGGAGCGAGCAAAGATGAGCATTACCGATGTCCATCGCATATGCAGGTTGATATCAAATTTTTTTTATTTTTTTTTCTCACTAACATTTAAATAGAATAAAACACCAACAATTAAAAGGACTAGCTAAGGTAGCTGATTACCTTAAAAGTCCATAGATATCGCCGTCAGTTCGCACTGCCGTTAAAGCCCCATTATGTAGGATTTCCGTTTTGGTCAAACAACGACCCCTAGAGTCGATGTGGACTACTTGTATTTAACGTTACTGTCGTAAATACCACTCACGCAGCAGTCTCTTCACTCACTGATCCTGAGCCTGATGCCCCTGTATACCGGTCCCTGTTCAGTCGGATAGAAGCTGTAACGAGTGTCAATAAGGTGTGTCCCCTTTAAGAGCTGCGCGCGCCCTGTTTAACTGACTCGGCACAGTCTGTATTGTATGTGCGCCTCGAACACACCGTAAGCGGATTGTTTCTGTTTGATGCTCATTCTTGTCCTATTTTTGTCTATCAAGTAATGCTGTGGACGGTAAAACGTGTGACAGACAGTTACACGAGTTCGATTGGGGAATAAACACAACGCGTTACAAATCGTCGGACATCGAACAAGCACAGCTAGCCTCCGAAGATGTCTACTAATCCATCAACAAGAACGCCAGGTGCTTTTTAGCTCACACCAACGAGTAAAAAGCTTGTCCGAGTGATATACAGTATAAGCAATATACTTACAAGTCCAACAGCATGCGAGGACGTGTTGGGGGAAGTGAGGTAGCCTATGCCGTAAAGCAGTCGAATTTTGTAGTTATTTTTGTGCGCGGGTGTTACTACCCGAACCCCGAAGTTTAAAAGTACGATTAAAAACTATACAAACCCCATCAGGCTATGGCAGACGCGTCATTCAACCTATTTTAAGTCGATGTACCATCACAAGCGTTTTGGAAATATATTATGAAGGTTGAAAAGTTATAGTGTTACTATAAGACATAGTGTTACTTTAACACTTTCTCCGACGAGGATGCAACGAGACCCATTCTCCTGTTTGTTCATTTGATGTTTTATTTAACTGCCCCACAAGTATAGAACAAGGTTGTTTTGTACCTTAGTTTCGTAAATCTTTTTTTGGCATGTTTTTTAAAGGAAGTTTTGAGTTTTAAAAATTACATTACATTATGTTTATATTTTTATTTCAAATGATCATTGAAAATGTTATTTTAAATGATACGAGATGCACAAAGATGCTACTTTAACAATAATATGCAGCAGTGAATCAAAATCTTGGTTGACAATGGTGTATTTATCTTACCTTCATTTTCAGACTTGACAGAGAGGTCACTCAGTTTCCATAATGTCTTACTCTGTTCCGCATTCCTAATTAAAACACAGTAACAATCAAATAGTTCAACTGAGCTGTGGAAGTGGCTAAGATTATGCATTCAATATCATTCAACAATTTGCGGTCAGTAAAAAAAATTTTTTTTAAGAAATGACTACATTTGTTCAGCAAGGATGCATTAAACTGATCAGAAGTGACAGTGACTTTTACTTTTATTTCAAATAAATGCTGTTCTTTTGAACTTTGTATTATTCATAAAACAATCCTGAAAATAAAAATATTAAGCAGCACAACTGTCAAATTTAACAGGAATAAATTACATTTTAAAATAGAAAACAAATAATAATAATAATAATATTTCGCAATATTTATGTTTTTACTGTATTTTTTATCAAATAAATGCAGTCACGGTGACCAAGAGAAACAAACCAACTTTTGAAAGGTAGTGTAAATTCTGTAAAATCACAAATTTAATATCACAGTGATTGGGTCCATACTTCAGTGTTTATTTGTATCACAAGATATTGCGTGTTTGTTTGTATGTTTATGTGCCTACACCCTCCAACTCACCAGATGGCGTTGGGGAGTGACTGCATGTTGGTTACCCCGCCATTGACAGGCACTAACACCTGTAGGTTGGTGAGCGCAACAGGGGGCTGCATGGCCTCTGGGTTGTATCGGTAGTCCACTCGCAGGTCTGTTGTAGTAGGGGCACATTTCCAGTATACCACGAGGTTCAGAGGCGTCGATTGAATACCATTTGAACATGCCTGAGAAAGGAGGGTCAAAAGATCTTTGCTCACCACCTGAGGACAATGGCTTACCATCAACTTGATTTACACAACAATAATCAGGCGAACTAAATATCAACAGTACATATACAAAATAGCTGCACGATTAATCGTAAAAAGATTGTGATCTCGATTCAAACACCCACGTGATCTTGTTTCTAAATGACGATTCGGATCTGTCTATTAAACCTTTCACAAGTAGGATCACAGCAAACATTCAAATCTGTGTTCACGCTGCCGCTGACCCAGAGGGAGCAGTTGTTCATGTATTGGTATACAAAACAGCTTCACAAACAGTCTATTCTTTTCTAATTCTGTGTACTGAGAAGTACTGGCATTAAAATGTACAGTTCGGATAAAAACACTGATGTCCATGGTAGCGATCAAAATAGAGTAAATCTCCTTTTTAACGCAAACGGTTACACCAGTAGTTTGTACTGTCACTTCTTAACTGAAGTGACAGTTAAGAAATATACAGTATATATCACTGAATCATTCATTCAAGAGAGTTGTTTAAAAATGCTGATTCATCCTGTAATGAACCAAGTGGAGTCTTTATGCTATGTTTCAAAGCAGCTTTACAGTGATAATAGGAAAGTAATGTAACAGAGATTGTTTTGGCTTTACAGCAGATCTAGAATAAAGTTATTGTAAAGATCATTAGTTATTCACTTAGACGCTTACACGACACAGAAAACCAACAGAAAACCCTTAACACGCTCTGGCCCGCTCACCCGCACAACAACAGTGCTTGGCGGCTAGAGAGTGCAAACCCCGAAATAGGTTTCAAGGTGCAAGCCCTGAAAAAAAAATATATAATAATAATTTTTATCTCTGCGCAAGCTTTAAAAACGCAAACCTGTGAAAACGCTGACGGCGTGCACATGCGTATTACGTGTTCAGTCTATAGGTATGTGCGTTTGAATATATATATATATATATATATGTGCGCAGGCGTGTAGTCTTTCTTTACAACTTGACCTCAACAAATTACATGTCTGGCCTTAAAAATTTATAATACAGAATTATTTATCACTTCCGCGTGGCCATGTGAACCGGAACTATTTTGAAAGCGTTTTATCTGTACAGAGGTAAAGGGAAGGAGAAGGGGGCCTTCACAGGGGAGAGACTAGTTGACACTTCAGGACTGCATTGTCGACGTGTCCAGGCGCAGGTCCTTAATCATATCTGGATGCGGCCTGGATCTGGTGGACTGCGGTAAAACTCGGGATAAACAGAGAGACTAATATTCTAGGTTATTACATGAGGACTTTTTTGTCCAATAATTAGAATCTCTGTTTTTTCAGAGTCAAGTAGTAGGAAATTACTAGTCATTAGCTATGCATTCCGTTAATTTTGTGAATTAGTAAGTTTCGTCAGGGCATGAAGAAATATAGAGCTGATTATCATCAGCATAACAGTGAAAACTAATGCCATGCTTCCTAATGATATCTCCTAATGGTAGCATGTACAGAGTGAACAGCAGTGGTCCTAGTACTGAGCCTTGTGGTACGCCATACTGAACTTGTGATCGATAAGACATCTCTTCATTTACTGCTACAAACTGATAACAGTCAGATAAGTATGATTTAAACCATGCTAATGCAATTCCACTCATGCCAACATCATTTTTGAATCTATTTAAAAGAATGTTGTGGTCAATAGTGTCAAATGCAGCACTAAGAGTGAGTGAGTCGTTGAATCATTTATTCAAACCGCTTTTTTAAATAACACAAATTAATTAAATAGTTTTTAATTAGACTGCAGCAATTAACATTTTGTCAGAACCTCTAGTAAATTACATTTTATGTTGTTTAGTTGTCTATTCAGAATCGTGGGAGAATCGTGATTTCTATTAAAAAATAATAATAATTGTGATTCTCAATCGTGCAGCTCTAATATGCAAGCATACTAGAAAAGCTAGTACTAACAAGCTTTACTCACGTGTTTCTTGAAGAATTCATTGACTAACAGTATTATCCCAAAGGTAACAGAATGGAAAGCTATAAACCTGGTACTTTAGGATGTCCACGTTGTAATAGGATGCAGTAGGATTCTGCTCAGAGCTTTTCCTGAGGTACGCCGTCAATGCAGACATGTTCAGCCAAAAGTCCTTAGTGCTTGTGTCACTCTGGGAGGAGTCACTGGAGTCACACACACACACACACACACAAAGAAAACAGTATTAGGAGCTCAATAATTCAATGCTGTGTGTCATTGGAGCAGCATGGAATAACTAACCCTAGTCCAGCAGCTCAACTATTAAATCACAAATCCCTCCTGATTTGAATAGCCATGCCTGAGAGCTGCTGGCACGAACTCACACAACATGAAAAAGGATGTGGGTGAGTGAGAGCAGGGTGAGTTTAGCTTGAGCACTTTAGCGATCATGATGCTACTATATGGAATCACGAATAAAGTAAGAAGGCTGTTACAAATGTACAAAATGTTTGATCTCTTTCTCATATACACATGATTTTTTTTATTATTATTAGTGTGGTAACACTTCACAATAAGGTTCATTAGTTAACATTAGTTAATGTATTAACTAACATGAACCAACAATGAGCAAAACATTTGTTACAGTATTTATTCATCTTTGTTAATGTTAGTCAATAAAAATACAACTGTTCATTGTTTGTTCATGTAGGTTCACAGTGCATGTTAAAAAATGTTTAAAAAAATACAACCTTTGCTTTTAATAACATATTAGTAAATTTATATTTAGAAATTTTAGAAATTAATATCAATAATATCAATATTATTACAATTTAAAATAACTGGTTTCTGTTTGAACATACATTTTAAAATGTAATTCATTCCTGTGATGGCAAAGCTGATTTTTCTGCATCATTACTCCAGATTTTTCTAATATGCTGCTTTTCTCATTATCAATGTTGAAAATAGTTGTGCTGCTAAATATTTTTGTGGGAACTGTATGCATGTTTTATCAGCATTCTTTGATAAATAGAAAGTTCTAATGAACAGCATTTATTTGAAATATAAATATTATTTAATGCATTCTTGCTGAATTAAAGTTAAGTTACTTTATTTGAAAAAATTCCCCAAAAACTCTTGACAGTAGCGTAACATTAGAAGAAACAAGTTAGTGTAAAGGCACACACTCACCTGTGCAGTAGTTGCTGGTTAGGCATAATTTGCTCTAATCTGCTGGTGTTTGAGAGTTTGAAGCTGAGTACAGCAGGAGACGGAGTAGAGGTGAAAATCTTGATGATGCCGCTAGGGAAGGACAGGGTCATGTCTCCTGTGATCTTCACAATGCACCTAAAATCACATTTTACAGAGATCACACTCACAAAGAGCCACTTAAATATGTCAGAGCTTAGAATATCTAGACTAATGAACTAATTAATTATTTTAGAAAAATAAAAAATTTCCATTACTTTTTAATTCTATGATATTTCAAGGTTTTGTCGTCATGTGTATATTATGTAAAGTCTGTGTTGTCTTAGCAGGGCAGATGACATTAAACTCACTTGCTGGGATCTGCTCCTTTGAAATACGCATTAACAGACTCTGTGAATGCTACAGCAATGGGCAATGCATCCTGGGAAGCCAGTGTCACTGGACTGGGCCCACGAGATATCCCTATGAGGAAAATAATCAGGAGGAAGACAGACAATAAAAAAAACAGACATCCAAATATGAATAAAAAATAATAGAGGCATTCTGAGGAATGTGTTTCAGTTAAGATCATTTAAATCTCTGCAGTGACAAACAATGACAGGTCAACAGGTAAAAGCCAAGGAAAAGACATCATCCGCACTATTTCTGCCATGCATCCTCATCAGCTACAATGCATCAGACGCACAATAGTCAGTTTCACAATTAGAGATCATTCACATGGTGAGTCACAGAATGAGAGTAGTTATGGTTTAGCAGATGGGGCAATGCAATTGGTTGATCAAGGAGAGATGATCATTCTTGAGTCAGTTAGTAAGTTACAGTTCTTTCCACTCTACCTGCCGGAGTTTCACATCTCTTCTCAAATGTGGGCAGTTTCCCCACAAAAAGATCGTCCTCTTAATTCAAAATGAAGAGGAGGAAACCAAAAAAGGGAAAGAAAAAAAAAACAGGGCGAGAACACAGTTCACCAGTGAAGAATGAGGATGGAATGATCTGGTGAGTGATGTGTTGACCATACGATGAAATGCAATGTGTAGAATATTATTTGTGCATATTAGCTTTCCTTACACATGGACATGAATATTAAACATATATAAAAAAAAAACATTTTGAAAGATATCCTGTATCCTAATAACCATACAGTACATGAATGATGACTTTATTGTTATAATAATAAAGTAATAAATGTATTAAATTATAAATTATATGAAGTATTCATACATTTTGTAAGTCTGATGTGAATGTGGAAGATGTGAAAAAAGATTTAGTGTGTGCAGCTTGTGTTCACAGGAGTGTGTGAGACTGAAGACTCACCGACAGTAGGTGTGTTGCTGGTGCTCAGGGAGGTGTTGGAGCTGAGAGAGGAGGAGCTCTCGGCACGAGCCAGAGGAGCAGCAGGAGGAGGGCTAGAGTTGGACACCTTAGGAGGGCTGAACGGCCGGCCCTGCAGAAAACAACCAACTGATTAATAATTCACTGCATTCAGGGGGAATCAGGAAATATCTTCTTTACTCACAGCCTCATTGATGCCCGTCAGCTTGACTGCTGGCAGTTTGGGCCGTGACAATGGTCTTGGAGGAGGGACTATGGCTGCTGTGCCCAGGGGAGTAGTCGGCCTGTTTGGAGGTGGTACTGTGCGTGAAAAAAAATAAGATGACAAATTTTAGAACCACAAGAAGTACGAAAAAAAAGGGGGAAATACGGAGACAGCACCCTCTGAGCGTGATTTAAAAATCACCAATGCCGAAAAACACTCAAAATGTTGCTATACTGGATTTGGCATCACACAGAAAACAAGCTAACAGTCAAATCCAAAGATTACACCTGATGTTCAGTCACATGCAATGGCCAATGGCACAATATTAACATATAAAAAAATAAGCATAAGAAATTATAAGACCAGGTAAGGAAACTGAAAGAAACATGCACACTTTAAACCATCTTAGTCATTATGTTCTGATTTTAGAAAACATTGGATATGATGTTTCTGACCAAGTTTGTAGACACATGTTACTTTGTGTAGCTGAACCAAAATTATTTGGAAAAATAAAAAAATAGAAGAAAGAAATAGAAAAATACATTGAAAACAAAATGTAATGAATAAAATATACTGTATAAAACAAAATAAAATAAAATAAAACCAAACTTGGGTCCCACATTTTTGTATTTTTTTTTACTGTATCTAGCTAAGCAGTAATAAAGACTATGATGGCTTACATGTGATTATTTGGTTACATTTGTATTATTCAAATAAATAAACACAGAAAACACAAAAGTAAAAAAAAAAATCACCAATCAAACAACAAAAGTCAAATAAATCTAACTCTAACTGAAGAAAAAAAAAGAAAGAAATCCAAACAATTACAATGAAATAAAATAAATCTCAGTATATTTATCTCACTGTCATGTAGCCATGGGACAGTGTTGGAACATGCTTATGAAAACTCTCATTCCTCAATATTACCATCCTGCATGGATCGGGCTGGTGCTTCCTTTAGAGAGGGAGTGCTCTCCTCTTTTCCAATGCTGCCAAATGGGTCACCAGTCTCTCTGAAGAAAAGCTTAGGATGTTGAGACACAGGCACTGACCGAGGTCTCGCTGGTTGATGGGATGGTCCACGACATGGCACAAAGGCATCATTGAAGGCAATCCATTGGCTCTGGGCCCAGGACGAAAGTGTGTCTGGACCAGCGACAGGAGCACTGAGAGGGGGCTTGTGGGTAGCGTAGTCCTTAGGAAGAGCTTGTAGGGCCGGAGGTACGCTCAGAGCTCGAGTTGGGCCAGGACGGAGGGGGGCAACAGCCTCGTCTGGGAGAGAGGTGGAGGGAGGAAAGGGGAAAACAGGGAATGACGGGGTGCACGGCTTGGCGAAACCGGCAGGAGAAGGGAGTTTGGAGGGAACGGGCAAAGCAGGAGGCTCGGCAACATCAAGACCGATTGCTGAAGGAGAGGTGGGCTCCGACTGTAAATCCACTTCTGTTACAGGGGTCATCAGAGAGAAAAGAGTAATGATGCTTGTAAAAATGTACCACATACTGACAGGCATGCTGAAAAGACTACATGAAAAAATATGAAAGAAACACAGATGACCTGGATTTGTGTATATGCAAAGGAGGTGCATCTCCTCTCAATTTGTTCTCTTAATCTGAATGTGTAATACAGCTCTATATTTCACATAATTACATTAAGAAAATGTCACATAAACAGAAAACCAGTAATAATAAAAAGTAATTGGGGGAAAAGCCTTTTTTTAAATGATCAGTGAAAATTTTATATATATATATATATATATATATATATATATATATATATATATATATAAAATACAATTTAAATAGAGTAAAATATTATAAGAATACAATTATGAAACAATAAAATTAATACATATAAAAATAATGAAAATATAAATATAATTTTTAAAAACAAAATATTATAAGTGTACATAAAAAAAAAAAATACAACGGAAAATTTTTACAAAAATAATGTTCAAAATATTGTGGAATCCTACTGAAATATGTATTTTTAAATATCCCTTAAAACATACTGTAATGCAGTATTCCTAAGCAAATGATCAGCTAACCTTCATGCACTCCTGTTAGTCTTTACTAATACAAATACAAAAAATACATTAATAAATAAAATGACATAGACGAGGGGCAAAATGATACAAAATTGTTAAAAGGTGTCAGTGTGTAAATTCTGTCAACATTTTACTCACGCTTATATCGTTCCAAACCTGTATGACTTTGTTTCACACGAGAGTAAGTAAATGATTTTTGGTAAACTATCCTTTAAGTACAATAAAGTGTGTCTCTGTGCTTATCTTCTGTGAGCAGAAAATGTTAAAAAAACCCACTTATTTTCACAGATACATCTCTAAGAAATATTAGGATCTTTAACTGCGGGTGAGTTCAAGCAAAACATTCCTCTCATCATTCACATTTTTGCATATTTCTTTGCCATTAGGGTCAGTGTCTGTTATGGGAAAAGTTCTATTCTGACGATCATACTGCAGGCATGGGTTATAAGCATTACCTGGGTCTTCAAAAACCTCATCATTTAACTGCAGTGGGGAAGATGTAGGGAAAGATGTTAAGAAGAGAGAAGCCAGGTCTAAGAAAAAGAGCATTGAACAAATACAAAGCAAGGATGAGAAAAAAAGAAAGAAATCAATGTAAATGAGGCTCATTTAAAACATATTAAGGCATGGAAGAAATAAAATACTCAAAAGCTATGCAAAAACACCTAAATAGCACACCAAATTTATAATAAAATGCAAGTGCAATACCTTGCAACGTTACTAATATCCTCTTCACAGCTCTTTTTGTTCATTTGCCAGGTCAGAACTATAACAAGATCATGTTTGACAACGTCTGTGACACGGGGACTCTAAACTCCGCCCTCTGACCTCTGAAGGTGCCAATTAACTTTGGATTATGATTGGCCCTCGTGGATAAGGTCAGAGCTTGAATGACGGGTTGGATTTTTATAGTGACTGCATTGAGTGGCTTATCAGAGAGAAAAGCATTCACTTGTTTGCAAACAACGCCTTAATGTCAAACTAAAATGTACCCACAATATTTCTTCCAAAATAAAGTACTACAATAATATAACTAGTAAATCAAAACTCAAGTCTGAAATATTTCCAACAAAATAATTCAAATCAACAAAAAAAAACATTTATTTGCATATATTACGTACATAAATTCTGTTAAAACTACTTTGCACCTCATTTTTGTTAACCTACATCTAAAAGATAATATTTAAATTTGGTCAAAACCACATACTGTCAACTGCACTATTGCCCAAGATATAGAAGCTCCTAATTCCCAGATGTCAAAATAACATTTCATTTCAACAATCAAGGTCAAGAGCTTTCAGAGAGAGAGAGAGAGAGAGATGAGAACAGAGCGTGAGGAAACACTGACCGTACTCACGGAATACACACAGGAATCTTATTCATGGCTCAAGATCCAACGCATGTGTAAATCGTGCATAAAATCCATTTTTAATGTAAAACTGACATTTAATTCAATGGGAAATTTTTATGTGTGAATGGATTAACAGCATGGACAATTTACAAAGAATTAAATTTGTTTTGTGTTTCACAAATAAATCCTAGGGTGTGTACAATTCTGCAGGAAACTACGCCAACAGCATTCCTCCAAAAATAAGTCAAGAAACTCAATTATCAGCAAATAATTTAGTTCTTTTTTAAATCCCTGTTCTATATCAAAATGCAAAAAAACAAAAGTGAATAAAAATAGACTAAACAAGCAAACAACAAAAAATACGTTTTTCCCATGGTATTCACAAAAGATGTCATGCTAAAGCACAGGATAGATTGAGTGGGATATGAAGTCGCTGTGGGATATGAGGGTTTCCGTGACAACAGTAGCCTGAGCAAGCTCTCTAGAGGCGACTGTTGTGGACTGGAAAAGCCCAGACACTTTCCCCAGCCTGTAAGCATCATCAATAATAAAGGAGGTCAGACCTAAGACAAGCCTCCCAGAGACTGGGGGATGGAGGAGGTGGAAGGATGAATGACTTACGACTGTCTGCTTGTACAGTGTGTGTGTGTGTGTGTGTGGTCGATGAAGAACGTTTTGACTCCAACACTGCAAAGCTGAACTCTGTCACTGAGATTATTGTAGATGTTAACCAATACTTTACTGAAATGTGACTGTACTTTAATATACGTTAATGGCCGTTTTGTGAAACTCTGAGATATAAGGAAAAAGGGATTTGGATTTATAAACGATGTCTAACAACAATAGTTCCCTGATGTGGTAATGACATTAATACAGAGCTGTACCCAGAAGAGTGTGCATTTGCTGTATTACAACAGAGTGTATGTACAACAAGTATTACCTGACGAGTGGGGTAGAGATGAGCTGGAGCCGGTGCTGGTCGGGCCAAACGGATCCAAAGACAGCAGGTCATTACAGGCTAATCTACTGTTTGAAGGTAAAAAAAAAAAAAAAACTTATAGAAGTTGTACAACATAGTGCATAAATGGTTATAATTTTGATTAAAAAAAGGGTGAACAAATAAAGGTTAACAGCAAAATTTCTCTTACTCATTAAAGGATGGCTGTGGTATCTTGTGTCGTGTCAGTTCATCACCTGTAGATCAATGAGAAAATATGCAATTGAGTAACGGAGCAACTCTTCAGGCTTTATTTGTGATCTGCTGGTGGCCGGTTGCATAAACTGCTTTGACTAGTCTTAAAAGTTAGTCATCTAATTTTTTTCTTCCAAGACTGGTTTCAAAAATCAAGGTAGAATGGTCTAATTTGAATCGGGAAAGTAAGACTGATCACCTCTTGTCTTACTGCTGTTTGGTCAAACTAGTTCTTATAACAGTCTTAACATAGTGGCTGAGTTTATGCAACTGGCAGCTGCAGCCTGTTGCAAGACACCCCTTAAATGCAGTCTATAAATCCATCTGCAATTACAATTTCTTAACTTAAGGGGTTCTTGTAACTGGGCACTGCTCATTGAGTCCCGATTAAAAATGCAGCTCATGTGTTTCATGAAGTAAATATGATGTTATCAAATGAAATACTAGATTGTTGCATGTAAAAAAATAAAAAACCAACATGGAAGCCAGAAAACTACAATAGTCACTAATGTTTCTGACCATTTCTGAGTGCCATGTCAGTAGAGGACTTTGCTACATGAGACACATGTCCATGCAACCCCATTTGTCACACCAAATACATACATTTAAAATCACAAGCTATAAATGATCGGCATAGTACATTTGAAATGGTATGTATTTGAGACCAAATCCCAACGACATACAGTATATTATACACAAAGGACAATTGACAGTGTTAAAAGACAACAGCATAAATTAGTAAAGTTCATTTTTGTACAAATAAGTAATTTTGTAATTTGCACATTTTGTTTTTCATTTTTACTAGCTCCACAGGAATCCCTCATTCCCACCAACACAAATGCAGCTGCGGACCAAAGAGAACGAGTACGC
The DNA here is from genome assembly GCF_951802725.1 of Rutilus rutilus. Taxonomy (NCBI): domain Eukaryota; kingdom Metazoa; phylum Chordata; class Actinopteri; order Cypriniformes; family Leuciscidae; genus Rutilus; species Rutilus rutilus. Next base: position 26,790,369 of record NC_140221.1, on the reverse strand, counting down.
TGACTAAGATTCCGGAGGAAAACTCACCTGTCTTTGGATTTACAGAAGGGAATGTGTGTTGTCGTGTCATTCCTACAGTGAGTATGTTTGAGATCCACATTTACAATAACATTCAGTTCTGAATATTCATCAGTTTATTCTATATGCCCATTTGTATGTCTGTTATATGCCTATTTGCCACCGTGCCACATATTACCGGTAAGTTTTAAACAGTAAAGAATGTGAGACACCCGTAAGGTTCTGGACTGACAGTAACACTGATCTGATCTATAATCGATATATTTGATATTACCCTATTGTATACTGGCCGATAGTACACTTTTTATTTTAACAGTATCAGATGATATTGGATGTTTAACTGTGCACATTTACTTTACCTTTGCCGTCAACCAATGGTCACTAAAGTTAATCTTTAAAAACACCTAATAATTTAATAATAACGTTAAAGGGGTCCTATTATGTTTTCATGCTTGATTGTTCAAAAAACATTAACAGCATTATTTTTCACATATTTTACATTATTACAGTACCTCTCTCCCCAGTCTGGCTCGAACACGCTGATTTCGATGAACCCCCTCCTTCCATAATACAAAATGTGCTGTGATTGGTAAGCTGGCCCAGTGTGTTGTGATTGGCACCGCTTGTTCGGTAAAAGTCCCACCCCTCCATTACTGCGACTTATTCTCTAGTGTAAATATTAAGGTTGTTTCAAACTTCCACTTCGAGCCCAATTCAGACCCTGACAATGTTAACGAACAAGAGGATTTTGCAGAACGGATTTCATGCACAGACTTTGCAAGCATGGATTTGGTATGGTTTTTGTAATTTTCTTATACATTATAGATACGGTGTTATCCACCATTTAATCGTGATATTTGTCGGAAAACTAAGATAATACAATCAGTAATCGATCACTAAACCATGGTTCATTTTCCTAAGGAGCGGTGAACCGTCTTACAAAAGCGAGATTACAAAAACAACAGAAAACAAGCTGTTCTTCATAAAATATGCAGCGCACATATAAAATTTGGGGTTTTAATGTCCAGACACAGTGTTTAAAATAAAGGTTTGTCAGCCTTAGGAAGGTCAAACAAATGAGTTTTGGAAACACTGTGGGGAAAAAAACAGCGTCTCTTTGACATAGCGACAACACTGTCTTCTCTAATGCAGCTCAACCAGGCCTCGTCCCCTTTTTTGCGTATTCTGTGGGTGGAGATTACTTAAATGAGGAACATTGTGACTTCCTAAGATCCAGATTTTTTTTTATTGTAGTCCAAACGAGCCGTTCGCTGTAGTTCTTGAAAAGTGGATTCTGTCAAATAAAATATCTCCCTTTGGAGTGGACTTTGAGCTTTGAAACTTTGCAGATCTTTTTGATCATGCTCAAACAGCAACATTGCACACTAACTAAAGTTGAAAAATTGGAAAAGCATAATGGACCCCTTTAAATATAATCTTTAGATAATCTCAAAATGAATATACTTTTTTTATATACTGTAAATTATAATATCGTAATACCTAAATTCACTTGTAGCACTGCAGCATTTTTAAATTCTGTCCAACAACATTAAGCATAATTCGTGTTGACCACAAAATCTAATTGTAAATTGTATTTAAATAAGTTTCCTTTAACATATAGAGAAAGAATACTTACAATAGCATCTTAGTGTGATTTAAGATAAAACAACATGAATTGGATTAAAGGACTTATCGGATAAAATTATCTGCCAGATCTTATCAATTTCAGCGCGTGCAGGAGGTTGTGGTAAATGCGCTCTTTGAAGAAATGTTTACCGTTTGAGTGCAAGAATAACAAAACGTTTCTACTGTGATCTCAATTACTATGTCTTACGGATTTAAAGTATGCGAAACTTTCCTAGGAGGTTAAAATCGTCGCTCTTGATGCGAGAACATGCCGCAGTGTAAACACTACATTCTGGCATGCATCTGTGTTCGTTTAAGACACAATTTACTGGAAAAATGTAAAATTATGATGGATAGAAAAACATAAACACACAATTAAGCAGTTAATCTTGCTCATGGCTTAAGGAGGCAACGCTGTGCTACTCAGATGAGGAAAAAATGGGAGAAGATGTTTATTTTCTCATGGGATGAGTTGGCTTTGGAGGGGTCACCAGAGCAACATGAAGGAGGCTTGGCGAGAAACGTCATGGCCAAGAAAAACGAAAAAGAGAAGTCAAAATGGCAGGCGCTCTCCAGAGCCAAACCTTCAGAGTGACATAGGGATGGAGGGAGGACGAAAAAAAAAAGGAATACTCACTGGACTGGTTCTTCTTCATATGAACCTGGAAATGAAAACAGGCTTTTATTAATGAGAGTGAGAGGAGTTATGAAAACAGCTGAAGACATGAAGTGCTTCATCCCCACATTCATTCAATGGATATTGGCCTCACAGGACGAAAAGCACACACACAAGAACGAGCAGAGAACCGCACTAGTGGGATTGCATATTCAAACCATCAGTTCAGAAACAATATTCTGCAGGCAGTTTAAACATGAGGAAATGAGTGGCAGATAATTCAACCAAATTCACTACCGGGATTGTTTTGAGGCTGAGAAATGTCAACAAGAGTCAGCTAGCAAAACGGCAATAAATGCACAAAGATGGGCTTGGTTTATTGTGTATTCAAAGTGACTCATATGAAGCATCTCTGAACGAGACTCTGTCAAAGTGGATGGAAAATAATTTCACTTGGTGTTCGATGAAAAGAAACGCATCAGAAAAGCAACATAAAGAGCGTAAACGAAACTAAATGATAAATTGTGAAGGAAAAACTTGTGGAAACACACAAACAAATACACATGCATGCATAAAGAAAAGTGAAGGCATGGTTCAGTCCCATAGGCAGAGACTGGCAAATGGGTTCAATTACAGCACCCAGGCCACACACCCGCCAATGAAACAGAGAGAGAGAGAGAGAGAGAGAGAGAGAGAGAGAGCACATGAAGGGAAAAGAGAGACAACAGAAGACTAGAGGAAATGGAAAGCTCAATAATACCAATAATCTACAACAGATGACATGGCATTCGTCATCACCTAGATTTCCTTACTTGACCAAAACTGCCATAAAACAGATCCGCCTAAAAATTAAACAGACCCACGAAAAGAAGAGAGACTGAGAAAGGAAACACAAGTATGATATGAGACACAAAGACAAATGTTCAATAAGAACATTGTGAGTGTAGTTTTTGAGATGTGTAAATATTTCAGAGGTTAATCTGAGTGATTACTGAGCACATTTGGAAGAAGACAGAAAGCTCAAGCTGGGTGAAATGAATGATGAAGAGCCTCCCTAAAAGATGTGTGTTAATCCATCTCAAACAGAGCAAACAGAGGCGGCAGTGAAGGTGTCTAAAGTAAACTGTGCTCACTGAAAACACAAGCTGGCACTTGTGAGGATGTGTTATTGCAGAAATACATCACTCTGTCATTTCAAAGCGTCACAAAGGGATGAAGAGCGAGGGATGGGAGAGAGAATGTAAAACAAACACAAAAGGCGAGACTGAGAAGCAGAACAGATGAAATCTTGGGCATAAAGAGAAAATCATAGTTACAAATGATGCAACTGATAACTAACCTAACCAACTTGTTTTTATTCTGTCCATTACATATCTAATATTTATCAAATCATAAACAACACAAATATGCACTACCTTTTAAACCAGTAAGATTTTTAAATGGTTTTTTTTTGTTTAATCTATTATGCTCAACAAGGATGCATTTATTTTTTCAAAAATATTGTAAAAACATTGTAAAAACAGTAATATTGTTAAACATTACTACTATTTAAAATATATATATATTTTTTTTTTTAAATGTAAATGATTCCTGTCAGGCAAAGCTGAATTTTCAGCATCATTATTCCAGTCGTCAGTGTCACGTGATCCTTCAGAAATCATTCTAATAGGCTGATTTACTGCTCAAGAAATATTTCTTATCACAGTTGAAAACAGTTGTGCTTTGCTGAATTTAAAAGTTCAAAAGCATTTATTTGAAATAGAAATCTTTTGTAACATTAAAATTGTCACTTTTGATCTATTAATGCATCCTTGCTGAATAAAAATATTAATATCCTTCAAAAGAAAAGGAAGAAAGCTGCAAACATTTAATAAGAATCAGGGACATCATTATTTTAAACCAACTCTGAGCATGTCAAGATATTGGCCACCTTTATTAACTAAACATCCTTTTGTTACAGGCACAACTCTTGCTTCCATGTGTCCGTGTGTGCACGCGTTTACCTACGTGATCTTACTCATTAGAAACAGTCCCTCCATGCTTCCTGTGGTGAGATTTCAGGCAGGAAGTTGCATGGGTTTGTTTACCAACAGCACACACACACACACACACACACAGATGGTCCACAGGCCTAACACACACACACAGCTCACAGTCTGTGCAGGAGGAACTGCTTGACCACACAACTCTACGTGCACAAAATGACAGAAAAGTAGGTCACCTTTGCACGAACCAGTACATGTGTGATGTCACCCATTATGTCATGATGACCAACCCAGACTCAAACTACTTGAGATTTATTAAATGCTCATTCCCTCACTGGAAACGTTTAACGTCCGTTGGGCCTAAACAATATTGTTTTCAATGAGCCAGTTAAATCCTTATATTGACCACAGGTGCATAACACACACACACACACACACACAAACATACAAAATAAAATTGTACTCAAGCACAAATCAGGATTGTTAAAAAAAAATGTGTGAAAGCATTTGCTTAATCTCTGAGGTCTGCCTGTAAATATCATAATCAAACAGTGCCCTCTAGTGTCTGGGAAAATTGAGGTTTCGTGGGAAGAGATGAAGACTGAATATATCAACCAATCACAACTCTCTTTGCTGACGCTGTACAATCACCCTTTATAGAGGGAGACCAGCTGCATTATTCTGTGTATGAATGAATGTGTGAGAAAGGTCTGTATATGAGGAGTATATGGTCATGGGATCTTTACACAAGGTGTGTGTTCTTGTGTGATGCGTCTCTTACGGCAGGGGTGGGCGAGAGGGTGATGTTTCCAATAGAGGCCTTCAGCTCATCGATGGTGGCTTTTTGTTGGTGTGTGCCGTTGTTGGTCTGCACGGGTTTGATCTGGACGTGGAATTTTCTTGGCTCATCCTCATCTTCTGAGTCACTGGATGAATAAAAGGAGTTCTCTTTGGCATGTGATCAGAACTGTTAAGGAGAATGGCTCGCACACAAAAAAAGCGTGGGGGCATGAAAAATCATCTTAGTATCTTGAGCTAGATGGTTAAAAATATCAGATTTTGTGTTTTATTTTTATTTATTTTTTTAACATGTATTCTAGTCCACACAGAGTGATGACGCAGCTTCGGTAAAGAAAACAGAAGAATGAAGAAAATCTGATGGGAAGGAATGACTTGGCAGCGATTCAGAAAAAAAAGTGCAACAAAGAAAAATATCACAGTATGTTCTCAAGCCAAAAAAAAGTGTTCAGAGTTTACATTGAGTAGAGGCGATGAAAGAGATAAAGGAAAATGTTTCTGTGGCTGAGATGAAAGCGTGTGTGAGGGATTGGGGGGGGGGGGATGGAAGAGATGGATCTGGAGTAAGGATATCATTCTCGTTGACTTCTGGTCGGATACAGAAGCCCTCCTCGTCCAGCTGAGGCACATTCTGCAGAAAAAACACAGAACACACCACAGACAAAATCCTATTATTCACACTCTTCAATACATCAAAGCACAAGCAGAGTCCGACTGAGGTAAAACACACCATTGTTAGCAATATCACAAGAAGTATTTACACTGTGTTGTCTTTACTTAACATTGTAACAATTATAGACAATCCTTCAACAACATTAGGCCACCACTCACGGCGTTATGAAGATCTATAGCACCGTAGAAACCCGGGGGAGCTCCGTTGGAAGCGTTCTGAAAGAAGGATGAACAAAAGAGGCTTTGTGGGTGCGACTCGCATGGAATTACTCCAAAATAACCAGAAAGAGCATACTTTGATGAGAAAATTAGTTTCATATTATGAAATTTCAGAAAAACACCTTTAGTTTTGTATTAATTCAAACATTAAAAATACTGATTATTTTCTCCAATAATAAGAATAAAATTAAGAAGCAAATAAATGTAATTAATAATTATATATAAATAAGCATAAATATACTCACAACCGCTTCTACTTCAGCTGATTCACTATTCAAAACAGAGGAAAAAAGTTGAATGAGATTGAATGAAATGCAAAAATTACTATGCAAAAAGAACATTACAATTAGTCAAACACAATACCTACTGTTCCAAATTACAAAATGATCAATACCAAAATACTCTTATCTTAACCTCTGTCTGTGATGAAATATATTTTTTTTATCTTCCTGTCACATCAAGTATCTCACAAAATAATATGAAGAATGGTAAGTTTCAGAATGTAGTCAACACATTTTTTAATTGTTTAAAAATTCTGTAAGAAATGTGCTAAAAAGAAGTGAGAACACAGTGAAATAATATTCAAAACTTACGTGGAATCTGTGTCTTTATCTCTTCGTCGGCCTGGTATGGCAAAGGTTTTTCTTTTTCTGGGTTTGGCACCTAAACAGACACAGCAATGATTGTAACAAATCTAGACAAATATGGTTCCATCTGAAACAGATGTACGTCGCCTTTAAAATAAAAAGCAAACTAAAATTCAGAGTGAATTATTATAAAGAGATTTAATTACAGACATTGAAGAAAAGTTATATAAATAAATAACAAAGAAAAAATGGGAACAGAGACAAAAAATAAATACAAATTAATTCACACAGACCTTCTGTGGCGATCGAGACATTACATTCCTCAAATTCGATGGGCCCTGTAATGAAAACAGATAAACAAATACAAATAATTGAAGGGATGTTGTGTTGTGTTACAGTATCTTGAATTCAAGAATAATGTTTTTTTAATATAATTAAATGTAATAATACAACTTTTTACAGTGTTACATAAAAACTTCGGTTACACTTTATTTTAAGGTGTCCATGCAATTACAGTGTAATTATACATTTAAGTACCGAGTAATTAATTAACATGTACTTACTACAGAAGGAATAGTGTTTGTTTGGTATAGGTTTAGTTGCATGTAATTATGCATCATTTACTGTTGTTACTACAGGACTGTAAAATAAGGTGTTGCCAAATCTTGTACTTAAGTCCTCAAAAAAGAAAAAAGAAAAAGAAAAAAAGGCACACAGACACACACGGGTCAGATTCTCTGGTAAACAAATGTACAGTCATCAATGGGTCTTGTGGCAATCAGCACAATCTGACTTCCTTTTTAAGCCAGAGCACGTAGTTCACAGCCAGCATGCAACACACACTAACAGATGCACACCCAAACAAATGTCTGGAAGCACTTCTGTTGTTAACCTCAGAAATCAAACAAATACAGGCAGGTCCAATGCAATGATGTGCAGCACTGATATAGAACTTAGTCAAATGCTGTTTAGTCTCCACTGAAAATATGAATTAATATAGCAGTGAAATGACACACGGACGGCTGCAAAAAAAACAACAAACTGCACGCTTCATTTCTTGCTCATCAATTTTGCATATTTACCTCCAAGCTTTAACACTTTGAACGTGACCCATTTCCACACTGACACATAGGGATGAAAGCAAACAAACTCTGCTTTACCATTTTCACTGTAGTCAAAATAGTCAAAATATGGAATAAAATGAAATCTAATTTTAATCTGATATCACCGTTACTAACCCCAGTTAGTTTGGCTATAGATTCTCAATAAATACCCTGAACAGCATATAAATATTCATTCTGTGCTTTCGTGACTAGCCGTAAAGAGAGGAGAGATGCCCCTCAGTGCTCTAAGAGCCCTTTGGAGCGGGTTTTCTTTTGTGTTAATGCGCGTAAAAGCTAATGCTTGTCCAAGAAAACGAAAGACAGCATTTTACTACAACCAGACCTCAGCAAGAGAGCCCGGGGTGCTATTTTCATTGCACAGAAAATGCCTTGACCTGAAAAAACAAAAGCGTGTGATATTTAACTCAAGCGGCTCAATAGAGTTTCCCTGGAGAACAGCGTCCGTGAGAGGACCTCATGCGCACCGTTCAGAGCGGTCACGGCAGGCACACATCATACTGACGTAGATACAGTATGACTGATCTACTCTACTGCACCAGATCACTTCACTCTCTCATCACTCTCTTCCTGTTTGTTTAAGATCATCTCTGATCACACAATCAAAACTAAAGGTCACACACTCTCAGTTCACACACATGCACACAAACACACACACATGAATAATGAAAGACCCACCTGAATTAAAATCACACTAAACTCTTAGAACAAAATGTATTTGATGAGAGATGTCATGAACCACACACGCACAAAGACACACACTAACCTAACTGTCTTATTAGGGACATAGCAAAGATTATATTTTAGTTAAATATAATAATTACAGTGCTATGCATAAGTTTAGACACCCATGCTAAAGTTGACTAAAAAGAGGAATAAAAAAATCATCTTTTGGAAATTGAACTTAATGCCTTAATTTAAAAAATTAGGAAAAATCCAACCTTTAAGGACACCAATTTTCTTTGTGAATGAATAATGTATCGTAAATAAATAAATGTTCTTCCTTAAAATACAGGGTGCATAAGTCTGGACACCCCTATGTTAAATTCCCATAGAGGCAGGCAGATTTTTATTTTTAAAGGCCAGTTACTTCATGGATCCAGGATACTATGCATCCTGATAAAGTTCCCTTGGCCTTTGGAATTAAAATAGCCCCACATCATCACATAGCCTTCACCATACCTAGAGATTGGCATGGTTTTATTTCAGTTAGCCTAATAGCTGGTTTGATTTGCATTGAGAGATGATCTTATGGAAAGTACTCCATGCCATTCTCTAGGTATGGTGAAGGCTATGTGATGCATAGCACTGTATATACAATAAATAAACTTTCAGAAAAAAACAACAACATTTATATAATTTATAGAATTAACAACAAACAAACAAAAACTGCAAAACAACTTCAAAATAAAATGAAACCTAAGCAAAAGCGAAAAAGCGAAACGAACAAAAAAGCAAAGCAAAGCAAAAACAAAGCAAATTGAGGCTTTATCAGATTTACTGATAGTCTCCAAATAATAGCCAAATTAGAAAGACGCACAAAACTGAATTTTTTTTAAATTCATTACAACATTCGGCAAGTTTGTCAAAACAGGTTTAGAAACCCGAACAATGAAGATTGATTTCTAAGATTTCCATGCAGCTGCAGGCCTGAGGGAAAAGTTTCATCTAATTAAGTGATGGCATGGCGAGGAACGGTGCAAATGACAACACGTCCAGGCTCCATCTAACAATATTTATGCACACAAATCCAAACATTAGACACAATAATACCATCTAAATCTGGAAAAAGGGTATTAGGTTTTGTTTAAATTCATGTAAACAGACAGACTGCTTCGTTTACATGAACGCATGTGTTTGTATTTATGCGTGTGTGGGTTTCTAGCAATACTTTGAGGAAAACATTGCTGAAAAATGTTGACAGAATTTAGCTAAATCCAACAAAAATGGTCCTTTGGGAATGTCCTAAAAAAAAAAAGGGTTACTAAAATTGTCAAGTCGGTTTTCGTTTAGTAATTACATATAGGTTTATTTAAAAAAACAACAACAGAAGTTTAAGGTACGTCCTTATTTGGATTGCTAGGTAAATGTGTGCTTTTGTGAGTGCTCATTCACTTGCGTGTTTGTATATGAGAGGCGCATGCAGTCATGCATTAACGGAGGATGTATTTATAAAATTGCATATGTTGAGCATGCAGAGAGGAGAGTTTGCGTGTCTGGCTGGCGACCAGTTCACAGCCCAGCTGGATATTGCTGAACTGCTCTTGTAACCTCCCCACAGCCCAGCGTGTCACTTCGGGATTGTTTCCGTGGTACAAAGTTTGTTCAACCTCTCTCTCTCTCTCTCTATACTGGTTAGGGCTGCTCTGATTTCATCAGCGTGCCACACAGGTTATTGCTCTGACAGCGGCGCAATCCCTAATGAACAGCTTGATACGGGGGAAGGAATGTTTTGTTGACCAAAACAGCTTTTAGTCTCAATTAATTCTGCTGTCAAAACAAATGGAGGGCAACCAAAAGCCTGAAGGTTTAGTCTAGACCCCTGGGGGTCACTATACATTCATACTTGGTTTAGTTGGTCTACCTGTGTATGGCATATTATATACATACACACACATACAGTATCATTCAGAAGTTTGGGGACAGTATGTTTTTTATATACTTTAGGATTCATTAAACTGATTGATAAAAGTTGACAATAATGACATGTATAATGGTACAAAAGATTGCTATTTTAACATAAATGCTTTTGAAATAGACAAAAAATAAAGGTATCACGTTTCCAAAAAACACAACTATCAACATTGATAACGATAAGAAATTATTCTTGAGCATCAAATCAGTATATCAGAATTATATATTTAAGAAATAAAATTTTAAAATATTATTTTAAATAACGGCCAACGCCAAACTTTTAAATGGCAGCGTATGTGTTAATATATGTATTATTTACAATTATTTATATAATTTATATAATCATTTTGGCCACTGATAATATAATATAATATGGTAAATATAAAAGTGGTAAGAAAACAGGTTATTACAGCTAAAGTGTGTAATTTCTGTGCCAATGGCATCACCAATCAAGAAAAATTATTGTTTTCAAAATGGTTTCCCAAACACTCTGCAACTGGATGAATAAAACGTATAGTCCCGCCCCAAACAACACAGTAACGTTTTGAAACATCGCTGGGTGGGGAAAAAAATTGTCAAGCCATGTTAAAGGCAAAATCCAGCATCAAAATCCAGTACAACATTTATATTGTTAACGTAATTGCTGGCTAAACCAGTGTAATTATACTCCACCATGCCCCTTTAGCTTTAAAGGGATACTCCACTTTAAAATGAAAATTTTGTCATCATATACTCACCCTCATGTTGTTTCAAACCTGTATGAATTTCTTTCTTCTGCTGAACAGAAAGGAAGATATTTAGAAGAATGTCAGTAACCAGACAGTTTCTGGTCTCATTGACTTCCATAGTAGGAAAAAAATATACTATGGAAGTCAATGAGACCAGAAACTGTCTGGATACTGACATTCTTCTAAATATCTTCCCTTCTGTTCAGCAGAAGAAAGAAATTCATACAGGTTTGAAACAACATGAGGTTGAGTATATGATGACAGAATTTTCATTTTAAAGTGGAGTATCCCTTTAAGCAAGATTATATTCTCTATGTGAAATGTGAAAAAACTTCCACCCTGTGAAAAGAGGGAGAAGCAGGAGGTCAAATGAAAGGTCACGGAGGGATAAGTGAGGAAAAATAGCAAGCGCACAGGGGGAAGTGTAGCCGTGTCAAGCCCTATCAATCTCAAGTGGCTTAATCTCGTGTAAAGGTGGGCGAGTTTGACATTCCACTTAGCATGTGACGCTAGCGTTAGCATGTGACAGCCAGCGCTGGCTGAGACCTGGGCTGAAAACCCCTGTAAGGGTCAGAGCTCCACAAATCCTTCAGTGTTGACTCCACTATTCTACAGCAATCAAGTCAAACATACTCTTAGTGTGTTTACAGTGCAGCCTAACACTCATTTATAATCCCTCACCCAAAAAAAAAAAAAAAATTGGTCAGTTGGTAATGAACTTATGACCAGTCTTGTTAAAAATATCAAGAGCAAAGTAGTTTGGTGCCAGAGGTTAATGCTGTGTGTGTGATTTAGCTGCGTTACCTGGTCTCTCTTTGCCTGTTCCTTTGCTTTCTGCCAGTTTCTGTATGAGGCTCTCGATGGAAGTGTTCTCCATGTTGTTAACAAACTCTTGTTGCACCTTTACAATAAAAAAACATTAAAAAAAACAGATGCATAAGATTACATGCCCTTCTTCACTACTTGCACTGCTTAACAGCTTAACAGAGAATTTGATAACCATACAATGCTAAATAAATGTTTAGTAAAAGTACTAATGCATGTGAAATTAACATTAACCGTCTGTCAAAATACTGTTAGAATTTGGATTAAAATTATTATTTTAATGAACCTTATTGTGACCTCACATTTGTGTCTGAACAAAACAAAGATTGACATGATCCCAATAATGAAGAATGAAAGGGTTTCTCCTACAGACTACATGTACGATTATTCCTTGCCATTTATACAAGGATACAAAGGATATAATTAAAAAGCCAAGAAAGTCCAAAAGTGCATCAGACTGTTAATGGAGGGCAGCATTTGCGTCTGAAGCCACTTGACCGGTCAAAATAGGTCATGGACTGCTTATTCTTCAGAGCGGACTCTATGCCATTTGATAGTATAATCATAGCATGAAGTGAACGCTAAATAACAAGGTATTTATGTTGCAAATCATACATACAAGCTAGTATGAAAATTTGAAACGTGAACATCTCTGAACATATTATTGCCATAATATATAATTATTTAAACATATCATATTTATTTAAACAGCAGTGTATTAAACTGCAAAATCCTGTTCCCTAGGCTCAATCAATTATTGGGCACCTTGTCTTACAATTGAACAAAAACACCACATTGATAATCCCTGAATTAAATCATCTTTAGCAGTTATTTTAATAACAATGGCAACAGAGGAGCACATCTCTGAAACACTGAACAAAGGGGGCCTAGAAACCAAGGCCTTATGATCATAAACTACCTAATGTGTTATGATCATAAACCTGGACTCTAATTGTTTTCACTCTCAGGCAGTGCTTCATCACATTACCAGCGCTTGAGCCGTATCCCATGCAAGCAAGATCAAGGATCTGGAGGAGGAGAAGGTTGAGAGCTAGTGCACGCAATGAGGATGTGACATTATTTCCTCAGGTGACCACTTTGACTGTCTTTGTTTTTATAGCCCTCGAGGGATGGCGACAAATGCAATGTCTCCACCACTGACTCAATGCTTTCCTTTTACAGTTGATGTATTCCTAGTTCATTAGATTTTCTAGTTCATGTCATAAACATACAGAAATTCGTAAAAATTTGATTTAGCATCCATCTCACGAGAGGATCTGACTGACAGCATGTGTAGTTGTGCGTATATCAAATACTTTAGTTTAAGGAGGGGTGAAAGGGAAGTGATTCATGATGCTCGCTGTGAAGCAGAATCACATCACAGACTTTGTAAGTGGTCTAGGTTCAAGTATTTTTTTTCCAAAGCAATTAAAAAAAAAAAAAAAAAAAACTCCAATAAAGACTTCTAAACCATTAACCAAACCAACCAGCTCTGAAAAATGGTTAATATATAACTAGAACTAAAACCATAAAAAAAAAAGTTTTGTTGGGCCTACTTGAAAAAAGTGTTCAAAAAAGTAGGCGCATTTCCATTAAAGATTTGCGCAAAACTTTTGCGATTTTTTCTAAATATCGACAAAAAACTATTGCGAAATGACGGCGTTTCAATTAACCGATGTTATGCGACTAAAACGTCCTTTTTTTCTCTCGCGATAAGTCATTCCAAAAATCATGGCAACGGACGTTGGTAAGTTTATATATATATATATATATATATATATATATATATATATATATATATATATATATATATATAATATATCACAGCCACGTACCGCACTAGACGTTATTATTATTATTAATGGAAGTAAACGTAGGCGTGTTATCCAAGCATTAATGTCAAGGAAAGAACCTTATACTGTGATCGGCACATATGAGGTGTTTCTGGGTTTTTCTCACTCTTATCTGCTTCGAGATCTTGCTTGTGGCATTTCTTTGAGGTTTAGAATCCAGTATTTCTGTCATTCTTTTGTCTTATATGAATTTAATAAAGAACTCTGTCTCGTATTCTGTCCAAACACACCGCGTCATCTACGTCAGCTGACCTGTAAATGCGCAAAAACTGTTTCCATTGCAGTTTTGCGAAATATTCCTTTTTCGAATTGGCTGAAAAACCACCTCATGCGAGCGCAAAAACTTTTTTTGCGACAAATGGGAGTTTTTGCGAAATTGACGTGTTTCCATTGATCGTATTTTCAATGCGCAATTTCAATTTGCGCAATTTGAAGGGTAATGGAAACGCGGCTAGTGTTACTTGAAATAAAACTTATTTTATTTCAGCTAATTGCCAAGGCAATATTTCCCATTTTCATTTAGTTTAATTTGATGTACTAAAATAACTAAATATATACAAATTTATTAAAACTTTATAGATATAGATATTTAAAAGAGAACTAACAAAAATTACAAACAAAATTATTTTAAGGTCAAAATGAAAACGGAAAAATAAAAAATAATTGTAAATACTTTATAATAAGGTTTAATTAGTTAACTATGTTAATTAACATTAACTAAGAATGAACAATACGTCTACAGCATTTATTAATCTTAGTTAATGTTAATTTCAATATTTACTACTACATATTTAAAAACAAAAATTGTTTTTGTTAACATTAGTTAATGTACTGTGAACTAACATGCTAATGTTCAGTCTGTAAAAGGTTTATGCACAATTTCATGAAACATTTTAGCCTCTCTCTTCTTTCAAAGACACATGCCATTGTTCCATCTTTTGCTCTGTCATTTCACGTCTAGAACCCTTTGTTATATTGAGTTCTTAAAACACATGTACAAATGAACAGTGACACCAACTTTTGCATTAGTAAATTGTGCACTTGAAAGAGGATTTAATTCATTTTTATGCACACAGAAACAATATAACCATAATAACCACAGTAAAAAACAACAGCAAAAAAAAAACCCTCAAATTTTATTTATTTTCAGGCTCAAGCTGAATACAAGTGAGTGTGTGGTTAGGATGAAGCCCAAACCAGAGCATGCAATAGTTCTGTGGTCAATAACCAGTAAATGCCTAACAGAGATCGTTTGCTGTGGGTGTGTAGGAATGAGATTGTGTGCATTCAGCATGGAAGTGCATTTCAGTGAATAACAGGGAATACAAATGTTATAAATCTCTCTGAATCAGTGGCAATAGGATTGAGGATAGATAAGGAAAGATTGATCAGACAGCCTTATATTACGAAGTTCATTCATGCTTGTTTGACTTCTGTATGTCTACGGGTCTCTGACGCCCTCTACAGCTAAAAGATGATGCAACAGCCAGATCTCATAGGCTTAATCCAGTGTTCCCACACCTTTTCGCCACTGAATTTTCATAATTTTTTCCAGTTGCTTCATGACTACTGGTTAAGAATTTATAAAAACAATTTAAGTGACTCATAATAAAAATTCTAACAGATTAAATCATTTTTTCTAGACAACTAGCAAAATAGATTTTCTAGGACTTAAATAATAATAATTAAAAAAACTCCCAGGACATTAGCAGGTTGTTAGCATCTTTTACAAAAATTATATATATATATATATATATATATATATATATATATATATATATATATATATATATATATATATATATATATAAAATATATACATGTGTGTGTGTGCATTTTTGTAATAAAATAAATTAAAGGATAATTTCCTAGATTAAGAAAGTGTCTGGTAACGATGCAAATGAGTTCAGGCAACATCTTGAAATAACATTTTGCCAGTAGTAATAACGTGTGCATGTTTGTCTGCTCACCTCTCCGATCTGTATGTGCGTCTCTTCAACAGACTGAGAGTATGAATGGATAATCTCCTGCATACGCATGACATGTTCCTCTTCAATGCCCTGGAATTTCTGTAGACACACACAATCTTTAAATAACTTCTTTCTGAAACAGTGCAAAAGCAGTTTAAAAATGGATAATACTGGATACTAGTTTTAGTCGGTCTCAAAATGTGAAGCTGAAAGCAGATGTTAGAAATGATACTTAATCAGACCAGAAAATGTTCTATGAATTGCCTATTTGGGTGGTCTGAGAAGCTAAGCGTGTAACACGCACAAACACACTGAAAATGAATATGTATGCGTGCATGTGGGATGTGTGTGTGTCAAGGATGGCTGCATGCCTGATTTGCTGTTTATGCTCCTCTCAGACTGACAGTAGGGTTTTAGAAGATTTAAGGGGAAGAGGAGAAAAAGACGAGGAAATGAGCGGAAACAAGATAATGACAGCATAAGTCAGAGCATGTGTGACCACAGGGAAAAAACGTGTTTGTGCATGTGTGTGTGGATCATGTAAGGAAACATCAATAAAGAGCTTAAGGTTTGTATGTTTGAGGACTCTGTGGCTCTGATTTGGGAAATTAAGTGTGTATGTGCGGGATGGGTGAGGGGCTACAGTGTTTCCTGACCGCGCTACTGAATTTAAAGCCCAAGATGTGAGCTTGAAGTCTTCAGTATGATGAGGTAAAAAAAAAGATAGTGTACCACAAAATAATACAAAGACAACAATTAAAATATAATAATTAAAAACTACTAATAAAAATTAAAACTATTATTTACTAATTAAATGTATAAAATAAACTTAAAAAATTAAACACAATATTAATATAATTTTGAGAAAAACATTTTTTTAAATAAAATATTCAATTAAAATGATTAATAATCTTAAATATAAATGTTACTAATTTAAAGTGAAACAATCAAAATTGATAATTCTTATTTTTCATAGAATATTGCCATATTTATTATAAATGATTTATCCATGAACATAATTTTTTTTTAAATTGATGTGTCCTTTTAATCTTTACACCTTTTACGATACACTAGGCTGCTAGTATAATAGTATGCGTGTGTTAATTCAGATCAAGCTGCATAAAAACTCTAATAACCCCAACAAACATCTTACTTGTGCGGTTTCTGTCATTCTTTGCTCAAATTCTGTTTTCGCAGTGGCATACTTCTCCACATATGATTTGTAGGACTCAGTGGCTTTCTTGACCTTCAATCCAGCCTACAAACAAATAACACAAACCAGACAGAGAGAAATGTACACATTCAGACATCTTCCAAACACCTTCCAGATTCCAAACTATTGGGCTGCCATTCATGTATGTACAAGTCTGTGTGTGTACCTTGTCCAGGTCTCTCTGTGTGGCCCCCTCTTTGCGCATACGTTCTTGCTCTAGCATTTTGTTGACGTAGTTCTCTTTGCTCTTCTGTAAGGCCTGTGACACACTCTGGATGTTCTGCACAGCCTCCAGAGTGGACGCCACCTCCTCCTTTGACTAGAAAGCCAGAGAAACCAGAAAGAACTTGAGTATTATTCTCATCTTTAAAAAAAAATTATGTTTTTTTCACAGCCCTAAATGTCTTGCTTTTAGAATGTAATACAATGGTCATTTTAGCTATGAAATGGACATAGTTTTTAAGGTGCTAACACAATCAAAGAGTCAGACACAAATGCGTTAAGTTTAAAGAGCCAAACAAAAAACACGAGGAAAAAAGTAAATACTAAGAGGATCAGCCCAGTCGTCATGTTTTTTTTTTCTCTGTAACTGTGTAAGCTATCAAACACTGTTCCTCTGCACATGCACAAAAAAACAGAAACCTGTTTTCCTTTCATAAAAAAGACTTATCACAGTCATACAAATAATACATATAATAAATAAGTAATAATAATAATAATTTTATTTATCTAATATATTTATATATAAATAAATGATTAGTTTATGAATTATTATTATTATTTGATAAATATAATACTCACGAAAGTGAGTACACCCCTCACATTTTAGTATATCTTCTCAAGGGACAATACTATAGAAATGAAACTTGGATATATTTTAGAGTAGTCAATGTGCTGCTTGTATAGCAGTATAAATTTACTGTCCTCTGAAAATAATTCAACATACAGCCATTAATGTCAAAATAGCTGCCAACAAAAGTGAGCACACCCTAAGTGATAATAGCTGTACGTCATTTAACCATGCAAAGCCACATCTCCTATTCATCATGGTCATGTTTTTGTCTGCTTGACAGGACCATACAAATTTGTGTATCTTGTATTAGAGCAGTTAAAATGTGTGCTTTAAATACAATTCTCTCATACTGACCTCTGGATGTTCAACATGGCACCTCATGGCAAAGAACTTTAAGGATTTGAGAATTCGAATTGTTGCTCTCCACAAAGTTGACCTAGGCTATAAGAAGATTGGTAACACCTTGAAACTGAGTTACAGTACAGGCCAGGGTCATACAGAGGTTTTCCATGACGGGTTCCACTCGGAACAGGCCTCGCAAGGGTCAATCAAAGAAGTTGAGTCCTCGTGCTGTGCGTCAGGTGCAGAAGCTGGCTTCAAAAAACAGACGCATGAGTGCTGCCAGCATTGCTTTAGAGGTTGCAGAAGCGGAAGGTCAACTGAAGCTGAAAACAGAAACTGGGCCGAACGGCATGATAACGACCCCAGACACACCGCCAAGATGACAACTGCCTTGCTGAGGAAGCTGAGGTGAGGGTGATGGAGTGGCCAAGTGTTTCTCCAGACCTGAACCCTATTGAGCACCTGTGGTGATCCTCAAGCGGAAGGTGGAGAAGCGCCATGTGTCTAACATCCAGCAGCTCCGTGATGTCATTATGGAGGAGTGGAAGAGGGTCCCAGCAACAACCTGTGCAGCTCTGGTGAACTCCATGCCCAGGAGGATTAAGGCAGTGCTTGATAACACTGGTGCTGACACAAAATATTGAACTTTGGACACAGGTTTGACATGTTCACTCACTTTTGTTGGCAGCTATTTTGACAATAATGGCTGTATCATGTTGAGTTATTTTCAGAGGACAGTAATATATATTCCGCTATACAAGCAGCACATTGACTACTCTAAAAGTATTGTCCCTTGAGAAGATATACTAAAATGTTTGCTGAAATGTGAGAGGTGTAGATACTGTATATATCAATTAATATTATCTAGAGACCATCCATTACTATTTTTTGTAATTTTCCCCGGTTTTGTTGAGATAACAATAATAATAATAATAGTAATAGTTGACAAATTATTTCCATGGGAGGACGAGGAAGACATCCACAAACATTTCAGAGACATGAAGTTAATAGTGGAATATACAGGAGACCATTTTTATTTATTATTATTATGTAATTATATCTCCATTTCATATGATACTCCTCAGTCTGTTTTTGAAATGTGGATGTGAGAGTGATATTCACCAGAAAACCCCTTTAAAGTTTTATCTTACAGCGATTACATACCAGACCTCTGACCTTTTTAAGAATGACATGTGTACCACAGACTCATTTAGCTGAGAAATTGGGTTCATACTTTGCTATGTAGCATGTTATGAGCAAAAACCTACATGGATATTAATCAAACACCAAAGATGACGGCAGCTCCCATACCTTCTTATGATTTTTGGCTTGTTCCTCCACATATTTCTGGACTTCCTTGATGAGCTCTTGCAGTTTGCGGACCAGCTCCATGTGACACGCAGCCAGTTTCTCAGTGGACTGTTTAAACACATCCCACACCGGCGCAAACGTCCTGTGGAACAAATGGCCATTTCATTTTCTTCTCAGTGCATTATACTCAACGCACTTTGTTCAAATAAAACATTAAAATGTGTTAAACATGATTTGTGATTTAACACCAAGGTCTGTTTATTGTCTCGATATCAGATTTATCTTCTGGTCCTGGTTGTTTTTAATGGAAACAGCTCTGTGCAAGGTTTAATGACACTATAATGTCGGTACTGACAATATGATATGTGAGGGGGGTGGGGTGGTGAAAATCATGTTCGGCTGAAATAAAGCACCGCAGGCTAGTGAAAAGCCAGCTTTCATTTCACACAACTGCATCTAGCATATTTTGCAAATAGTTATTATACAAACTTTGGCTATTTCAGGACCATAATAGCAATAACAATGAGTTAATTGCTTTCCTCCTGCAGATCTTTTTGAAGTAGCTTATGAAGTTTCGCTTGATTGG
Source organism: Rutilus rutilus (assembly GCF_951802725.1). Taxonomy (NCBI): domain Eukaryota; kingdom Metazoa; phylum Chordata; class Actinopteri; order Cypriniformes; family Leuciscidae; genus Rutilus; species Rutilus rutilus. The sequence continues at coordinate 26,770,472 of NC_140221.1, read as the reverse complement.
CAATATGTCTCCCATTAGCAGGGAAAGTACAGCAAGCTTGCCAGAATAAAGTTTATATAGAATAAAGATTCACAAATGTTCCAGGCAGGTGAGTGAGCAGCTGTGGGTATTCATTTTCTTTCCTTGCAGGTAATGAACTTTGGCTTTCATGAATAAAGCCTGAGAGACATTGAAATGATGCGGGTTTTCCAGCTCATTATAAATACATTATTAAAATGGTGTTCATAATGAACCCACTGGTCCTGTAAACCCTCAGACACACACACTTACCCTAGCTGAGAGCAGTTGCTGGCAGTCTTGGCCAGTTTGGTCATTGATCTTGAATACGTCTCCTCTATGGTGGCTCTGAGACAAGAATGGAGAAAACCATGTGTGAATAATCAATCAAATCCAAATAATGACAGGCTGTCACTGATTATTATGTAAACAAATGAGACCCTATTGTAAAGTGTTACCATTATTATTTACAAAGATATCCTTTAACAATACTTCTCAGTTTTCACTCGCACAAACATTTACATATACTTGCATTCAATAGGTACCATAATTAATTGTGCTTTGTTAAAAAAAAAAAAAAAAGCTGATTTAAAGAAAATCTAAGAGTTGCACAAATTACACTGATGCACCTACATATAAGCAAACAAACTTAAGTTAAATTCTCTTAAAGCTTGTGCAATACGTCAAGGACACATGAAGAAAAGAAGACTTGAACTAAATCAAACAGAAAGACAATCTGTCTGTATTAAAAACACAATTGTTAACATACATATATGTGTGAAAGTGTGATGCTTACATATGCAATAACAGTCAAAGGTTTACACACTTAAATTAATGTCATGATCTTAACCTTTTGATCCAAAGCTTGTTTGAAATTAGTATTGTAGACAAACATAAATTGTGAATGCAAATTAATTTTACAAAACTAAAAAGATTTTTAGTTTTTAAAAAGCAGAAGAGCATGTGCTCAGCAAAACTCATTCAGCACTTTTCAGCAAAAAATAAAAAAATCTCAGGATGATGTTTGAGAGAAGGCCAGAGTGTTTTGGTCACTGCATAACTCCCATACATTAATTTGTGTTATTTCATGTCATAATGTTTTAACTATTATTCCAAAATCTGAAAAACAGTAAATAAATAAATAAAGTGTAACTTTGTCCAAAACTTTGATTGGTAGTATATCCCTACAGACACTTGCCCGGATATTTTTGGAAATCTATGGCTATGGTCTTCTTTTTGTGTGTCAAAAGAGAAAGATTTATAATAGCAAATTAGTCTGGGTACTGTTTTACAATGTCACACTGTGTCCAGAAGGGGGAGACAGACACAATCCATTTGAGGGGAAACCTCTCCCAATATCTATCAGCACAAAACTTTCAATGGCCTCAAAGTGCACTGGTATTATGAATCCGCAAAATTCCTCTGTCAAGCATAGAGCTCATGAGACGGTGAATTTATCAGAGTGTGAATTCTTTCCGTTAGTTTAACGCAGCTTTGACCGTTAAAGCAGGTGAGACGTGTGATGGATGCCGAGGCTTTTGGAGGCCTTGCAGCATTCCTGAAAGCCATTTGGATGGTTTTGTGAGAAAAGTTTTAAAATAGTTTCCACCTGAATAGCTTTACTCCCTTGACACGTCATGCTTGTGTAAGACAAGCAAGATTTCTAGCAGAGCTTCAGCCCTTTCACAGGTGAACAATCTGACAAAACTGTGCATGTTTTGGAACAAGAAGATCTGAAGTATTAACAGCTATTCAGTACTGTATTCAATAAATTCAATATATTAAATTATTATGACTGTACACAATTTGTTCAGACAGTGTCATCAAAATTCCGGTATAAAATACACTAATCAGCATTCGAATGACAGAGGCATTGGAGTAAGAGTAACCAAAAATAAGTGCATGACACAGCTATAGACACTACTGCACATTTAGTATGAAGATACATAATATGTCAGATCCCTAATTGCTACCAAAAAAACACCTGACTTCTGGGGTCCGTACCATGAAGTTCAATCAAACTCAGGGTTACAGAATAAGTTTTGATTTGACAAAACCAAACCAAACCAAACCAAACCAATTCAATCAGGCTTTGTTGGTACTATGACGCTGATCATCAGCTTTCTCTGTTAACTCAGGCATCAGCAGCGAACAGACCATCACATGCCTTGAAAGATGCAAAACTGCAATTCACTTCTCATGAGAAAATCAACAAGATTCATTTCTCTCTTCTGCCGAACATTAAGAGACTCAAGAATATGAAGTACATAAAAGCATTTACAACATTATCAGTGCAAGTGAAAGTTGTGAAGATAGTTTATATAGTAGATACTATATATAATTATACAGGGTATACAGAGACTCGAACATGTAAGCTCACATGTAGTCATTTTTAAAGCTTTATCTACTGATTCCAAATCTTATTTATATTATATATTATCTGTATATATATTTATATTCATTTAAACTAAATGCTAAAATTGCACATGTAATGGATTAGGGGTATAATAATTATATAAATAATAGCCTATATAAATCATATAAAATAATAAATTTTAAAAAATCATTGCTATAGCCAGATAATTTTGTCTTTAAAAAAAACTGTTACTACATAGTGGCCTTAATGTCAAGTCAAGTCAAGTCAAGTATATTTGTATAGCGCTTTTCACAATACAGATTGTATCAAAGCAGCTTCACAGTATTAAATTAAAATAATACAACAAGGTTTGTTTCTAGTGGAATTTATTGATTGATAAAATCAAATTAAATATCCCCAAAATATCCCCAACTGAGCAAGCCAAAGGCAACAGTGGCAAGGAACCGAAAAACTCCATCAAGTGACCTAATGGTGTCCTAAAACTCCATCAGATGACCCAATGGAGAAAAAAAAACCTTGGGAGAACCCAGGCTCAGTCGGGGGCCAGTTCTCCTCTGGCGTTTATGAACTAGAGACAGGATTTAACTGAAAGATTAAAAATATTATATGAATGCCTGGCTGAAGAGATGCGTCTTTAATCTAGTTTTAAACTGGGAGAGCACTTTGCTCATGTGTCACTTTGCTCACAGCTGATTGGTTGAATTTCAGTTTGAGATCTCTTCCCCGGGAACATTACCTGCCCCGGAGCAGGTTAGCCGTGGAGCGCAAGTTACTTCGGCAATGAACACAGAGAGAAAGCAGAGCCACTTTCATGGTGCCTAAAACCCAGGGGTTGGCACAAACTAAGCATACCTGTCTATCCACCTAAACCGACTTCATGGTATAGGCATCAGGTCTCACTGTTAAGACAGATGAGCATTTCTAAATATCACATTTTTATCCGATTTTGAACCGCAGACATGTGATTTGGATCAGGTTAAATGTGGTTTCTGCAGTAAAAAAATAAATAAAAATGAGTCGGACAAGTAAAAAGAAAAAAAAAATTTTTTTGCTTCTTGTGTTAAGTGAGTATATGATTGGTGATTTCATAATTCACATACAGTGTTAATTTTTGTATTATTTATATAGTGTTATAGTATTTATTAATATTTTGAATTAATTTTATATTTTCAGTTTTCATTTATTTGTACCTTTTGGTTTTGTACATTTAGCTATTTATTTTTGTTGGTTTTATTTTAGTTAGTTGTCAAGGCAACATCTCAAATTTCAACATTTATATTTGGTTTAAGTTTAGGCTTTTCATCTAATATTTGATTTGATTTGAACTTTATATCAATGAACGAAAACGATTTTTAATAACAACTGCTAACATCGAGCATTTTTTAGAAAAGATGGATGTCTGAGTTATGACAGGCTGTAATGAACAACGTAACATTAGACTTTGAGGTAACTCCTCTCATCCCCTCAAAAACAAACAAAAAACACAGTTTTACCTTTCTCTGATGAAGTCTGACAGCTCCTTGCTGGATATCTGGCCATGTTTCATGTTGTGGTACAGTACATCAAATCCATTGTTTTTATCGCCCTGCCAAAAAAGAACATAAATTCATTAAAAATCAACTGCATTTGATCAACATAACTATATTTTTTCTCTAATAAAACAAAACAAAACAAAACAAGAGGCAATGTTAAGAAAGAGAGCCAGGCTGCATGTCATCACTGATGCTGGCATCTGTTTACCACTTTAGGTTTCTCAACAATCATTGCTGCCATGATCTGAATGGCATCTAGCTGGCTTCTTAAAGCAGACTGGTCCACCATGTTCATCCGCAACATACTTTCCGTATTTTTGCCCGTTCGAGAGAACGTCAGTGCTGTAAGGTTGATCTGAACTGTGCAAAGGGTTTCATAGCAACCATGGTTACAATGCCGCTACAAGTGTCCAATATCAGAGTTTTAAAAATGCAAGCACTAAACTAATGCATTATTCAGATCTGAAGTGAGGTCTGATCCCTCCTCTAATTTTGTAATGACAGAAACACACACACACACACACACACACACACACACACACACACACACACACACACACTCAGAATATCTGTTCTGAGTGACTATAAACGTATCTGTTGTCTATCAACAGACATAATCAATCATATGCTCTAATACATCAGATTAATGAACCAACCCAAAACAAGCTAAATTGCAAGCTATTTTATTAGCATTTCTCAAAAGCCAACTGTGAAAACACAGATATCTGGCACACCACAAGAGTTCAACCAGTTATTTAAAGAAAAGCACAAGAAGAAGAAAAATGCCATCTATTCATAACCATTGTAGTTATACATTACAATTTAAAAGTTTGGGGTCATTTATTTATTAAAATATTTTTGAAATAAGTTTTTTATGCTCACCAAGGCAGCATTAAAAAAATATATAGTAAAACAGTTATATTGTGACACATTATTATAATTTAAAATAATATAGAAATGTTCAAATATAATAATGTTAATAAATACAACGTTTTCTACTTGTCATTTATTCCTGTGGTGACAAAGCTGAATTTTCAGCATCATTACCCCAGTCTTCAATGTCACATGATCCTTCAGAAATCATTTGCTGAATTGCTGTTCAAGAAACATTTCTCATACATGATCAATGTTGAAAATAGTTGTGCTGCTTAATATTTTTCAGGATTCTTTGATGAACAGAAAGTTCAAAAGAACAGTATTTAAGAACATTTGATTCCTGTCACTCTTGATCATTTTACTGCATCTTACTGACTAAAAAAAAGTAGCAATTTCTAAAAAAAAATATCAGTGGTGGAACAGTGTACAGAATATATTCACGCCAGTTTTCATTTTAAAAGCAGCTTGGTGGAGTATTTCAGAGAAGAATCTAGAAAAGCATGTTAGATTGATATGATCACCAACTATGCAAAAACACATCAACAACATGATTAATAAACAGAATGAGCAGCTCTCATCTCAGCTTTATACTGTGTGTAACTTCCACATCAGCTTTTGTGGACAAAGCAAATATAATGCAGTGTGTGTTTCCTGTGTGATTGTTCAATTGTGTGTTGAAAGAACAGCGACGGGAAAGCCAAGCGCTACAGAAGTGACCGAGGCGAGGAATGCAGTGATACTGAAAAATACAATATAGGAAAAAAACAACAAACTCAGGAAAATGCTTTGGGCGTCTGCTCCTTGCATGCCAGTTTGTTCTGTGATTGGTCCAGGCAGCTTATATGACTTTTTTTGTGCCTAATCTTTAAACTCAAGTCCAGTCATAAATTGTCGTCACACAAAATTTTGCTGTCATTTTGTTTTGTTCAGTTTAATCCTTTTCAATTGATTTTTTATATTTAACATGATGACACTACACTTAACTTGGGTTAAACTCTTTTTAAATCACGGGTAAAGGCTAGTTTTAACCTTGCGTTAAGCACCGTTTTACACTTGTGATGTGAAATGTAAACAGTAAAACGATGTGCCGAATGTTACAGCAAAATGTTTAGCAATAGACAACCAATCATAAACTGCTTCAAAGCCACAGAAAATGACATGCTGTGTTTAGTATCTATTATTCAAGTACAAACATAAGGCCACATAACTATCACATTTATTTTCTGAAAACCAAATCTCACAGTAACTCACAATGCCATTGTCAAAACTATGCCTGACCTGCTATAAATCCTTGATGTTCAGAGAAGTTCGATAAAGACCAGACATACAGTGGATGAGGAACAAAACATGTAGGTGGAAGTTGCTAAATTGAGCATTGGAAAATGCTTGCTGACTCTAATGTGGTGCGTTGTGCCTTTGTGTATGTTTGTGTTTCTGTGAGGGTGTTAACTTTAAACCACAATCTGGCTCGGGACAAACCAAATAGAATTCATATTTTAAAGCCAAAACATACAAGACATGAAGGTACAAATATTTGTGCTTGGATTGAATCGGACAACTGGTTTCACAAACTGGTTGAGGTTCCCAGTACCGTGATTGTATGCAAAGACCTTGACTGCAAGCACACACACTCTGCATTTGCCTGTATTTCATTGCATTTTTTAAATATTGTGCAGAGAAACCAAAAGAATATTAATCAAAATCAATATGAATCATTTCCTGCAGTTATTTTCATGCCTAAATATGTTTTATGTTCATATGTGAAATATGTTCAAAAATATTTGTTTGAATTTATTGTAAGAGCTACTCTTACTTTCATTGATCATATTATTGCTCTATCATATTTTATCTTTAATTTAATAACACAGTGAATATTTAGAGCTGCTCCATTTTCAGTGGATTTTTGGTTTTTAGAGTTATATTGTATGCAGCTCTTTTGATAGAGGAAAACAAGATACATTTCTAGTTTAAACATAATTTATTCTTCAGACATTCATCTTTAAATACATTAAGTATCAGCTGTGTGCAAAGTGAATCATATTTGGTTTACGATTACTGAAAATGGGTAAAATTTGGGTAAATGTGAACATGGAGCTGCTTTGAGACCGCCATATCTATAGATGGGACTGAACTATAGGGCCTTGAAAATGAAGATTTCAAAAGGAAAGTTTATCAAGAATGAGAATCTAGAACAATATTAAGGTATCTTGAATACTTCTTAAGTTACAGGCATGCAGACTTTGGAAAAATAATATTTCAATAATACAAACATGTATTTGAAGTAGGCCTACATTCAAGTACATACTATTTATGTAGAAATGTAGAAACATTTCTAGTTTCAACATTATTTGTTCTTCAGATATTCCTCTTTAAAAGAAAAAAATATCAGCTGTATGCAAAGTGACCCACATTTGTTTTTTGACCACTGTAAATGCGTACAACAGACCAATATACTCATGGAGCCGCATTAAGATCTCCATATCTCTGGCATTGAACCATCCAGGACCTTTAAAATGAAGATAACAAAAGAAAAGTTTGTTAAGAACCAGATTCTAAAAGAATATTAAGATATCTTTAATACTTCTTAGGTTACAGGCATGCAAAACTGAGGCAAAAAACACAAGAAGTGATTTTTTTCCATTTTCAAACGGTCACCGTTGGCATACTGCAACACAGTTAGCTAAAGTAAACAGATTTTACTAAAAGACCTACCAATCTCTAAGTAAAAATAAAATAATGATGCTGCCATCTTTCAAAAGTCATTTTTACCCACCTGTAATTTGCCTCCAAATCTCAGGAGAAAACTGTCATTTTGACCCCCCCCTCTACAAAATAGTGGATTACTAAGTAAATATACATCAATGACATTTAATATTTTGGCTTTCATCACTATTTATGTTATAAAATATTAACAAAATTAAAAATTTGAGTCTGGGAAGTTTCCGAAATTGGGTTGATTTGACCCATTACAGTAGCTCAGTTACTGAAAATCACACTGCCAATCTGAGAGCAAATACTGTATGGTAAATCAACAACGAGCAGAGCAAAACATCTAGACATAGAGAGTGTCAAAGTTCAGCTGAATCCCTTTCACCACAGCTTTGAGTCCTTTATGGCCTTCTGAATTCTCCCTGTTTAAGTGGGGTGATCTCCCTTTGTTAGTCGGGACATCTGTACTACAGACGTACAGCATTCTGGATCAATGGAAATGTAACGCTCAAATGCATTAAAAAACAAAGATGTCAAATGGCACATTTAGAGACCTTAAAAAGAGTATATTAAAATGTATTTTCTATATTTTTAGACATTTTTCATGATGGACCTTCGCAGTGATTGGTCATCATGATATCATTTTAAGGGCCCTATTTTAACGATCTAACCTCATGGTTTAAAGCGTAGGGCGCAAGTTCACTTAGGGCGTGTCCGAATCCACTTTTGCTAGTTAAACGACGGGAATAATGGTCGGCTCGCCAGGTGCATGGTCTAAAAGGGATGTCCCTATTCTCATAATGAGTAATGGGTGTGTTTTGGGATTTACATGCGTTAAACCAATCAGAGTCTCATCTCCCATTCCCTTTAAATGCCAGTTGCGCGCACGCCATGGCAGATTCGCTATTTACATGACGGAATTTGATAGTGGAAAGACCGAATGCGTCTACAGAGCGCAAACGGAACTGCTCGTTTGTGAGGTAAAAGTGCGCAACAGATCATCTACGGGACAAGCCGGATTCCACCATATCATTATGTACACAATAATAATTTTTCACATTGTAATCCTTTTATTTTAAATATTTGCCATGTTTGTGTGCTGCTGTGCGTCCCTGTGTGTTTAATAAGCAGAGTGTACGCGCGTTGTGTGGACCCGCCTATAGGCGCACATTACTAATGCGCTCATTTAATAACAAAAAAATATTGTGCTTAGTCTATTTCTGTTGCCTAAAAATAGCAACGCGCCAACAATGCGCCAGAACACACCTCGTTTTCAGACCAGCACGCCCATGGGCGCAAATGCATTTGCTGTTTAAATAACGTGGCGCAGGACGTGAAAATGATAACTGCGTCGGGCTGAAACTAGCAAAAAACGTCGCGCTTGGCGCTGCATTGCTCATATGATAGGGCCCTAAAAGTGATTGAGTTGAACAGTATGTTGTATATGCCTGATGAGGGTCATGAGACCGAAACGTTGCTAATAAATATTTTTTGATACTTTTTGAAAGTATTGATAGTGTGCCGGATTTCCTTTTGTTTTTTGGTCTTCTCTCTTACACACCTATCTATTACCTGCAGGTGTGGGATGGTTATTGTTAATTTAGACATTTTTCTAAAAATATATTATAGTTATCTCACCTAGATGTTTGATCAAGCAATGCATTTGTTTTTACAAAGGGGCAATTTTGTTGTACAATATCTTCTTACACAAAGCACATGCCTGTGTTCAAGCTTTGAATGGAATTTACAAAAAAGACAAGTAAACAGTCAGTAATAAAATAAGAACAAATAAACAAATTACAACAATACAGATTAATCCTTACATTTAAAGTTACAAAAGTTATTCAGTCAAGAGCAGTGAGTGATTTTCTTTTTTCATTTGTTGTTTGATTAACATTAAATTGTCATGATGACACTGTAATGCTGTCTCATAATACAGCGCAGTGATTGGATAAAAAAAAAGTAGGGGTGTAACAGTACATGTATTCATCCTGAACCTTCACGGTACGGACGTCACGGTTCGGTGCATACAGTCAGACGACGAATACATTTAATCACAGACGATACACACTCCAATCTAGAAGGGGGTGTAAACGGTAATGCAACGCTGTTTGCTGACCGCCACAACAGGAAAAAGAGAAGAAGAAGAAGAGACGATCTACGCCATCCTGTTTGTTTTCTTTATTTTACAAAAGCACAATGTTTTGTTTTTATTGTGAGTGTACACAAACAAAAATAGAACATTTACAGTTTTGATGATGCCTTACTCTTCTCTGTATGACCATAAATGAAGGAGTATGTTAAGTTGTTTCCGCTGTCATAATGAGACAAAATCCTGTTTTGATATGGGTCGGACATATCTAACGTGTATTGAACCGTGACCCAAAACCGAGGTATGTACCGAACTGTGACTTCTGTGTACCGTTACACCCCTGATTAAAAGAGTTAGCCTAATTCTCATAAATAAATGTGGAGAAAAGCTCAGAAACTAATGACGTAGAAGTGTATTTGCAACCAATCACCACTCCGGATTAACGCATGTACCTCACTTTTCGTGATGTTGGTTCAACTGTCCTTTTTAACCAGGAAGAACGAAATTTTCTGTTTTTTTGTTTTGTTTTTTTTTTAATAATAAACATAAGTGCTATTGTCGTTTTTTTAAATACATTTGTAACAACCACTAACTCAATTTGGTACTCACGAGCTGAATGTTTAAACTGGCAAGGCTTAAAAAAGATGTGCAAATTATAAACTATAATTCTGACAATTCCATCAACTGTGCAGCGCGCTTATAGTGCAGATGTGATGTGGTTTTGAGAGAGCACTCACGCTGTTTGTGAAATCACTTCTCACATAAAGTTTTCAAATTACTGATTTGTAAAATAATTTCATAAAGACGTATAGTGTACCTCACCCACATTATAATATCTTTTTTACCCGCACCGGACAGAGATTGAGACAGCGCCATACCTCGGCAGGCGCGAACTTGAACCATGAAACCATGAAATCGGTTTCTGAGATCTGCAAATTGAGAGATCGCCGATCGAGTCCCTAGAAGCAATTATTTGGTAGTTATTTGGTGATCGGTAGCTGATCAGTTGGAGCATATTTCACAAATATAAAAATAAACGTCACAACTTACATTTGCAATTCATCATGCTCCTCTTTTATTGTTGAAGGACATGATCATGAATTGCATCATTAAATATGGCACGAGGCAAGCATCTCCAAAATTTACTTGTAAGAATAGCAAGAAAAATGCATGCCTTTCTTTATTCTGATTATGCTGATCACATGAATACAGGAATATGAATATTGTTCTGACCCTGAGATTTCCCCTTACTTGGGGCCGAGCATGGGAATTTCTGATTCGCTCCCCTATGTTAATTGATAATTAGCTGATTAGAGTATATAAGTGCTCTGGTTTGCATTTGGAATAGGCAGTCCCTAAGCGATAGTTTCTCCCAGGAGTGTCTCTTGACCGGGATGTAACATCTTACTGACTTCTTTTTTCATTTGTTTCTTATGCATTTCTTATATCATGTAGCTTAAAATTTTTGCTGTGGTTATTATATTTGTTATTTCTTTGTTTCCCTGATTATCCCTAGACTTATGTTTATTATTATTCACGGTTATTGCAGTATTCGTTAAATTAAATAAAACAACGTGCATTCATTAGATATCGTGTCTGATCCCTCTTTAATGTTGCGGCCTTAAACGAGCGGGCTGTAACAATATCCAAAGTGCATGTATGTTCTTTCCAGAATAAAGGCAAACACAATATAGACCTTAATAACTCCTATTTTTTTTTTTTTTTAAATCTCTTTCAGTTCTTTTCTGCATTTCACTATCTAGTTTTTACTAAACATGGCATTGTATACAATGAATTCTGTTGACTGTATGACAAATTGCTTTTGACATTCCACATTTGTAACTGGCTTTGGATAAAAGTTAAATGAATGACTGTAAATGTAATCGGAAAATGATGTGCATGTAAATGTTATCAATAACTGTTCTGACATTTTAGACTCTACAAATGACTAACATAACCATAAAAAAAAATAAAAAAAAAGAAGAAAATAACGAGTTCTCATGAAGACCTAGAGAGAGACCTAGAAACTAAAAGGTAGGCTAATATCTGCAGTATGACTCAACCGGATACATTTCCGTAAGCAGGTGTCTTCTGACTGTAACAAGTCTGAACAACCACCAACAAAACCAACAGAGGAGAATGTGTATCAGCAAAGGTCAAAAGCTCACTAGACAAATCCCACGGTGCTCTTCAGCATGAGAGGAAATCTGTGGTTACATGTATTTATCTGTAGGAAACGAGAATAAGAGGTTTCCTTCACACACCTCTTTGTTGTGGGTGGTTAGGGTAAGTTGTCACAACTGTGGGCGGCAGACGCTGGAGGGCAAAGAAGATTAATTTCAAAAGTTGATTATGTCATGGCAGATAAATATCAAGACTATTTTGAAAGTCTTTCCCTTCCCTGCATTAATGTTTTGAGCTTGACAGCTTCAGTGAAGGAGTGTGTCTCTCTGTGTGTGGGGTATATGTGTGTATGTCTGTGCCCTGCATTACAAGCACACAGCTGATCATAGGCGTCCCTGTTTCACTGAGGCCTCGACACAAAGGCCTGATTGAGAAGACTCCACAGATCTGCAATCCCTCATCTCTCTTCATCTCCCCCCATCTCCCAATTTGACAGTCACGGCTTCCAACTGCACACTTTCTCACCCTACTCGGCTCAACACTTGTGGCAGTCAGATGCTGTTTAATGGTTAAACCATGATCATATATACGGCACATGACAACAGATGATTCTTCTGGTATGCTCACATACTGCATTAGGCTTTATCCATTCTGTCACTTAGGTAATGAATTAACTTTAATCAGAACAAAAACCCTCAATAACTTGTATTGTACAATAGGGCGTTAATGACTAGATTATTGATTGAATGTAAGAGATGATAAAGATATGATGTGCATGATCACACCTAGACGCACACACCTTCATTCTACTGAAAGTGATAATGAACTCAAAAATGCAATAAAAAAAAATGATTCTGTGGTATGCGAAATATTCAACTTTTATTAATAGAAAAAGATGCAATGAAAGTGAAAATAGACTAAGGCTGTCAGTCATAAAAACGGAAAGTTGACCCAAAAATGAAAATTCCGTCCTTTTACTCACCCTCATGTTGTTCCAAAACCTGTATGACTAACTTAGATGTTAGTTAACCAAAAATGTAGGCCTACATTGTGTCATTTACTCACTCTTATGTCATTCCAAACCTTCTGCAGAACACAAAAGAAGATATTTTAAAGAATATTGGCAACCAAACCATTTAGGTGAAAAGTTGCTTCCACTGTATGGCCAAAAACATTATCAATAAGTTATTTTAAGTTCCACAGCAGAGAGAAAGCCATATAGGTTTGGAATGACATGAGAGTGGGTAAAATATGACAAAATGTTAATTTTTGGTGGTACTATTACTTTAACTCATCTCATTTTGCGTTGTATTTAACTCACAAGTTACATGTTTGGGTTGAGTAAATTATGACATAATTTATATCTAATTTGTCCCTTTAAGAAGCAAATAAGTCTGATAAGGAGGCATATTTTGATGAGGTAAAACTTGATAGTAGAGCGATAAACACGAATAGAGACGGGGGCTAATCATTACACGTTTCACATATGCATGAATTACATAACTCTACACAAAACTTTATTAACCATTCTGGCCTCCGGTCTAACTTCATTACGGAAGAACTAGAGCAGGACAGCATTGTGATTGACAGCCGTAACATTCAATGGTGTTGCAGAACAGGATCCTTATCATTCCAAGATGTTGCCGACAGCCAATCAGATTAAACGGAGGTGGAACTTAGTGGTCTGTCTGTCAGATGGATGTAATGAGGCCCAATCCCCGGTCTAGCTGGACGGGATTCTCCGAGAAAAGTGAGGGGGCAACAGGCCAGTATGCTCTCGTGCTTGCCTCGAACATGGTTTACCGGTATTATCCCAACAATGGCCGGTGTGAAACAAAACACTTAGAACAACCCCAGAAATCAAGCATATCATACCAATGTAAAGAATGACAGACGAATAGAGCTGAAGAGTTGTCTTTAACCCGCAAAGCCAAATAAGAGCACAACATAAACAACCTACCCAGAAATTTTCCAGGAAATAGGGCGTTATCATCTTGCTGTCCTCCCTTCTTCACAGCGGCGCTTTTCTTAATTTAAATTGCCTCAGTTGGCTCAGTTAATCCACCAACCTCCCCCCGATGTTGTTGTGTCTGGTCTTTTTTCCTCTTTTTTTCCTGCTCTTCTGCTGGGTTTTCCTCCCTGATCTGAACACGACTCCACCTCCTCACTTGCGTTTCACCCCTCCACTTGTTCAGTATTTCATTGAGATAATTGTTATAAAGAAACAGCGACGCTGGTGGCAGTTTCAAGAATTGCATTCCCATGATGCAATAGTGTAATTTCGTTTAAATGTCCCACTGCAAAACTAAAAATTCTTTACTGGTATAATAATCATATGGGATTATACTACGAATTGTGGTAATATTATATTAGAGATGTCACGGAAAGGTCACACTGTAATGAGTTACTGGTGTATCAATCAAATGCCCTTAATTTAGGATATTTATAAATGAATTGTGTAGCAGGTATATCTCTTGGTATTACAGATAATCCGCCCCAAAAAAGGGCAGAACATACACAAAAAGGTATTTGAATCAGCATTTCCAAACCAGTCAATATAACTTTATATTTAATACCTTTGAAATTCATTGGACAAATAACATACTCAGTGATTTTTGAAAAGAGTTTATTCTTATCAATGTACAGATCCAAGCAGTGGAACAAACTCACGTCCATAACAATGTCATACAAATATCATTACAAAATTTTTACAGTACAATATATATTCTTTGCATGATCCAAAATATTTGGTGGCCCCTAAAAATGATTACTTTCTATATTTTAATCTTTCTTCAAAATCAGATTATAAAATAAAAGTCAAAAATCACTATAAATAAAATTGCTCTCGGACCAGAAAGAGGGAGCGTTTGAGCAAAGGTTTCCTTCATTATTACATTTTCTTAATTTCCACACATATAACTATACAGCAGTTGGTGCAGTCTAGGGTGGGGACACAACATTTAGATTTTTACATTTTTGTAAACAAAAAAACAAAAAAACAAAAAGTAAAACAATTAGATTCATTACTGTGCAATCTCCAAGTCTCATGGCCGTATTTATACCCCCACCCCCCGAAAACTCAAGTTTAACTTCAAGGCGTTACAGTATATACTGCATTTATATTTCATAAATAACAAGTGTTCAGATACATAAGGGCCAGTTTCTTCAAAATTATCCCCACATGAAGCTATACAAGTGTCTACTAACTGATATTTTATCTCCTCTATATATAAAAAAAAAAGTTTACATTCCTTTACGAGAAGACAGAGTGACAGAATATGCCAGTTAGAAAGGATATTCACCAGCAGCAGAATGGATTAAAGTGAATTGCTCTATTATTATTATGAAACATGGGAGACTGAACAGCAGAGAAAGGCATACATTAAAATAAAATAAAAGTAAACATACCTCCTGAGGTCTCTACAACATAAAATATTCAAGTAGAAAATTACAACACATAGCAGCAATCATAAGTGTAAGACGACACACTTAACATTCATAATATCTGCCTACATCTTGTTTCTTTGTTTGCTCTTTTCATATTTTTTTTTTTGTCAGAAGAATCTCCGACCTCTCTAATCGGTTACAGATGTAAAACAGCTGGAATGTGACAGACAAACTGAAGAAAATAAAAACACTTTGCATAAATACACCAGCACAACACAGACTCAGAAACACCTGACAGTATCCCATGGTGTTCAGATCTAAAATTATAAAACATTTCTCTGCGTACATCCTTAAAAGTCTGACCTCTCAGCTGGTTCAGTTTGAATCCAGATCTTAACTTATACCTGAAAGAACCATTTCACGGGCCTCCAGATGAGTATGAACATCAGTCTTGTCTGTCTGATACTAAAGTGGCAGCAACTTTTAAGCACAAAGTTCTTAATACCGAAATCCTCACACTCTGGGATACATTCAGACATTTTAAGGCTTGCTACTATTCACATGAGGGACACAAATACTGCCTCCACAAGCACTGTACTGTCCAGGATCACACACAACACAACGTGGGACGTTTTTTAAACTTCATGCACGAGGTAACGGAACTAAATAAAAGTCACAAAAGCAATATGTGGATGGAAAACACGTCACCTGTCGCGTATGTGTGGAAAAAAACACATTATTAAACCTAGTTTGTGGGGGAGGGCTAGGAAAAACAGATTGCTCATTGGGCCACCAACATGCACAAATCAAACAACTAAACATCCAGATTAACCTGATCAGTCAAAACAGATATTACAAGCATCTTCAAAATCATGCTCTGAGCAAACTAAGCAAAAAGAAATTGCGGATGTCTCAAATGAACAAAATGTGTGTTTAGGGTTCACTAGTTTGGATCCATGTCGAGCCACACTGGAAAGTGAGACTGGGACATTAAAGCCTCGTACAGAGCAATAAATCAGATGTTTGAACTGTTCAAACATCTTCACTGTGTTAATATGGAGTCTTCTCTCTTGCTTTGCGCATGCCAACGTAATTTACCAAGAAAAATTGTGAAAAAAATAAATAAAGTTATGCAGTCATTCCTATTTTATTCCTTTATATTCGCATCACTGCCAGTTTAATAATGTTTAAAGATGAAAACCTTTTCACTATCAATGATATGAGAGGACTTACATTTCTAGTTACGTTGTTACCTTTCAGACGAAGCGTCTTAAATATGGTACGTTTTTAGAATGTTTACTGTCTACTGCTGTGCATAGCTGGCCCGCAAAATACAGTCTGCACACTTTCATGCAGTCGAGCTATACCCTACATCACCCCATGCAAAGGAACTTATGCTTAGCGTCCAGTTGAGATTTACATCACACCCACCCCTCTAAATGATACAGTCCAGAAAATAAACAAAACCTGTTTTTTAAGCTTTCAGAGCTCGTCTCCAGGCACTTTCCTATGTCAGGAGTGCAACAAAAAATTTTTTTTTTTTTACCCCTGGATGTCCCGTTACATTAAGTGCCCTGGTGAATGAACGCTAACAATGTATTTCGTTTTCACCCTCATGGTTGATTGTTATGACATGATGAAAAAGCTTTCCTCCCTATTTAGGTTTGGCTTGGCGAGGTGTCGTCGACTAGTGCCTTAGCTAACACTTCCCTCCCACCCCATCTACAGGGGTCCAGTGGGCCGTGTGACTCCCTCCCCTGCTAGACCACCCTTCCCCCCAGGTAAAGGGCAACATATGCCCTGGGTATCAGAGGTTCCCATCCTCTCGCATAGTGAATAAGCTGAAGAACAAGAGAGAAAGAGATCAAATTAGATTAATGTTACACGTACAGTATCATTATTAAATAGATA
This sequence comes from Rutilus rutilus, assembly GCF_951802725.1. Classification (NCBI taxonomy): domain Eukaryota; kingdom Metazoa; phylum Chordata; class Actinopteri; order Cypriniformes; family Leuciscidae; genus Rutilus; species Rutilus rutilus. The sequence goes on along the minus strand of NC_140221.1, from coordinate 26,753,467 downwards.
TCAGTAACACTTTAAAATAACGAGCATTTAAGGTTGTTTGGCAATGTTTGGTCTACTGTTCATTGGGAGAAAATCTGTAGAATTGACTTAAATTTGAGCTACCTTATTGAAAGTAGGGCTGTGAAATGATTAATCACATCCAAAATAAAACATTTAAAAAGTACTGTGTATAATTATTTTGTGTGTGTGTGTATATATATATATATATATATATAAATATAAAATCCTCTAAGTGCCATCTGAAATTTTCTTCTAGAATGATCATTTTTATAAAGCTTGTATATTTAAGTTCAGTAATTTCACTTAAATGGCAATAAAAATTACCTATGAATTGTCATTTAAGTGAAATTACTGAACTTAAATATACAAGCTTTATAAAAATGATCATTCTAGAAGAAAATTTCAGATGGCACTTAGAGGATTTTGTGTGTGTATATATATATATATATATATATATAAATAAATAAATAAATAAATAAATAAATAAATAAATAAATACACACACATGCATGTATACATTTAAGATTTTTTTTAACTATACATAAACTATAGATAAACTATATATACAGTATATACATGCAAATATTTCTCAAATATATACATGCATGTGTGTGTATTTATATATACAAAATGATTATACACAGTACACACATGTATTATGTAAACACAACGTTTTATTTTGGATGCGATTAATCGTTTCACAGCCCTAATTGAAAGATTAAGAAAGTTTCACAAAATATTTAATAATGGACATGCATGGGTGTGCAGAATATAATAAATAATTAGTAATAATTAAACTGACTTTAAATTCTTTAAATTCAGGCCTATTTAAACGACATTTGCTTTTATATAGTAAACATTTAAAAACAACTGCGATGAAGAACGCTTGCTAAATTTGAGTGCTGTATAGCCTTATAAAGAAGCTTTGACACACTCCTCTAATACCCCTTTTCCACCAAGGCAGAGCTGGTGCTGGTTCGGAGCCAGAGCCTAGTTTCAAATCGGTTCTTTGTTTTTCCACCGCCAAAGCACCAGCTCCGAACCAGTAAAACTGGTTCTTAAGTAGCACCAAATCATTGCAGGGTCTAGAACGGAGCCAAGAAAGAACCGCTTGCATCAGAGGCTGGAGGCGGGGTTACCGTGGCCAACAAGACTGAAGAGAAACTTGCGACCGCCATTTTCAAATAGCAGCTAATCGAGCTAACAGCAGCTAAACACGATGGACGCGATCTAAAATATAAATCTAAGGCTAAAGTCGGCATCTTATTGTTAAAAATAAATGTTATGTACATGCCGTTACGTGTACAAATAATGGCGAGCCGCGCGAACACGTTGGATCCGCCGTGTTTGGATGCCGATGTAGGTCCGCAAAGCCATGAACATCAATAGCAAAGCAACGTGCGCCATTGTTGATGATGTGTTTGTGTTTGGCGCCGCCGCGCTAACGTTGCTGAGAAAGATGAGACGTAGCTGTGACGTAAGACCTGGCTCTGCATTGGCTCTTTTATCCTGTGGAAAAGCAAACCGGTTCTTTGGAGGCTCGTCAGTCGAACCAACTCCGAACCGGCACTAGCTCTAGCTCCGAACTAGCACCTGGTTCTTGTTGGTGGAAAAGGGGTAACATAGAGAGTCTAGCTTAGGAAATCTCATGGAAAATTACCTCTTCAATCAGGTAGCATCTACACCCCATAGAAGGCTGCAAGTCTCTCTTTGAGTGGAAGGGGAAACTGGTCAGAAAAGCGTCTCCAATTCTCGTCTCCAACCTGGTTCTTAAACCCATGCAAGATCTAACAGGGAACACGCACTTAAGTATGAAGCATGCGTCCACAATCACCTTGAAGGTTTTTCCCAACTCACAGACTCATATAAAATATTTACACGGCGCTCTACCTTATAGAACATTTCTCGAAGATCGTCTTTTGGGTTCATCCAGGATGCTACAGCATCACAGAAAAATATAAAGTCCTGAAGAGGGATGGTAAAGAAAACAAAGAGGATCATTTTCGATTGTCAGAGCACTCAGAGAGACATCACTGAGAATATCGTGTCGTACCTGCACCACACCACCAGGGTTGACCGTGATCATGGTGCAGATTCCTCTGAACGCAGAGTCTTTTTCTTCATTGTCTCTTATATTGCGAAGAGAGGTGCACCTAGTGAAGGGAAGAACCAGTTTTCAAATAACAAGCCTGTGCGGTTAGTTTGCTTGTGGACTAACACATAATCAACACAATATCATGACTATCACCTCAGAGCACCTTGGGACGAGCAAACGTTTTAAATCACAGAGATTGGTCAATCGAGAAACCAACATTTGTATCTTCTTTGTAATGAAAACATTCTCTTGTTGAAACCGAAAAGTAGCTTTCGGGTTTACCTGAAGAGTTCAGCTTGTTGTCCCACAATAATTTTCCAGAAAATTAAAATCTAATTTTTTCTAGCATCAATATCATTGGTTCTTAATCATATACATCTACCTTCTTTCGAAATTATGTTATTGTTTATAAAGATCTTCAGCTGATTTTGTGGTAAAACAACCTACTTCTTTATAAGAACAAGTACAACGCTTACAACAAATACAATGTCTATATAGCACCATGTATTCTGTCAGCTGCTAGTTTATAGAGTTAAACTAGTGCACATTTTGGGGCAGGCATTCTGGGATAGAATCATGCAGCTAAAAGACTCCACATCTAATGGGGAGGAAAAATACTTTTTAAAGAAGCTTTTCCATTTATCTTCTTTTTATCCATAGATAACTAGCTCTATTGTTTCCTGAAACCAGCAAGCATTTGATATTACCCCATGCACTCAATTAGTAGTTAGATAGCGACAATAAAAGACGAAAACAGAAGTGAAAACTGAAATAAATCAATTGAGAATACATGAAGGTGCTCCTGAGGCAAATTAAACAACAAGACCTAGAGGGACAGGGTTAGTCACATGGTTGGCAATGATTTAGACTGAATCATACAGAACAGAGAGAAAGGTAGAGCGAAAGTGAGGGATGCCTTCTCTCAAATGTCTTGAATAGGCCTCCTACTGTGTCTTCTTGCATGGCAAGAAGATATAAATATTATCCTAGCGAAATTTTATGCTTTGTATATACAACTCTGGATGTTTCTATACTAGCGCAAGGCATGAAGAAAAGCAGGAGCCTTTTCAAGAACACTGGGAACAAGGTTTGGAGAGAAACTGAGCGAGTGAGAGAAAGACAGAGAGAGAGAGCGAGTGAGAGAAAGAGAGAGAGAGAGAGAGAGAGAGAGAGAGAGAGAGAGAGAGAGAGAGAGAGAGAGAGAGAGAGAGAGAGAGAGAGAGAGAGAGAGAGAGAGAGAGAGAGAGAGAGAGAGAGAGAGAGAGAGAGAGAGAGAATAGCCAGAAGATAGACATAAAGAGGAAATGAATGAAATAAAAGATTGAATAATACACACCAGGGTCTTATAAACTGCTGTAGCATGGGTGCCACCTCTTGAGGACAAACGTAACCAAGACGACCAATTGTTATTGCTAAGGTAACGCAATCACGGTTATACAGCACCAAACGCCAACCAAGACATGAGCGAATGAGGGGGGAGGAGAAAACAAAAAGAAACAAACAAACAAACAAACAAACAGACAACTCAGAAACAGAACTCAACAGAATCTGTGTATGAGAATAAACACAAGATTTCACTAGTGCTCTTCACAGCCCCAGACTACAGGGTCAAATGTAAAAATATGACACTAAAAAACATAGATCTCGTTTAAGGGAGGAGTCTTAGAAAACACAGCTTCTTTACAGCTCAGAGAAACTTTCAGTGTCCGCCAAATTTATGTAACGTCTCTACATCACCATCATGATCGCATGTTCTTTTTTCCCCCCCAAATCCCTGTTTTAGAGATGAAGACTACAGAAAACAATCTTGTTTTGTAAGATTTTCTCCCTTAAACTCACAAAAATTTCTTCAGTAGAACAGAAAAGTCTTGTCTTTCTTTCTGTCTCTTTTGTTTCTTTAAGTAATGCATATTACGCCAAGCGAACTACATGGAGAGGACTAGATTCCACCAGGATCTTAAGAGGCACAGAGGAGGGAGACCTAAGTTTAAGAGACACAAAACTATGCAACATTCTCATTAAAGACAGGCATTTATGAACAGTCCAATGAGACATGCAGAAAGCAGATGATTGGCTCATTAGAGAACGCAGTTCAGTGCAGGATGGGCTGATTCACCATTATCATATTAATTAGTAGATAAACTCAATATCATAACGTTAATGATAATCAAACCTACACCATAAAGAAGAGATCGACTACTGTTCAAATGTTTGGGGTTGGGAAGATCTTTTCAATGTTTTTTCAAAGTCTCTTATGCTTACCAAGGATGCCTTTATTTGATCAAAAATACAGTAAAAAAAAACAATAATATTGTGAAATATTACATTTTATGTATAAATACAAACATTATTTTTATATATTTCAAAATGTATTTTATTATTTGATGGCAAAGCTGAATTTTTTCAGAAGCCATTGCCCCAGTCCTCAGGGTCACATGATCCTTCAGAAATCATTATTTTTTATCAATTTCTTCTTATTATTATTATCAATGTTGAAAACGGTTGTGCAGTTTAGCATTTTTGCGTAAACAGAATTGCGATTCGTTCTTTTCAGGATTATTTGTATAGAACGTTCAGAAGAACAGAATTTATTTTAAATAGATTTTTTTTGTAATAACGTAAAAGTCCTTGCTGTCACTTTTGAACAATTTAATGCATCCTTGCTAAATAAAAGGCAAACATAAAACATTTATTTATCTTACTGACCCCAAACCTTTGAACAGTAGTGAGTTAATAGACTCACACTTGAAACTGACTCAAATGGTCAGTGGGGATTTGCCTATGCCACATGCTTATTTTTCATTTTTTTTCAAAGGACTTAGTCTTTGAGACATTAATAATCAAGACATCAGCAATCCTGCATCAAACATTAGCCGTCCTTGACTAAACAACATTCAACATCTATTGGCAGATATGCATTCACATTGAAAAAGAAAAGTAACTAAAACAACAGAAATAAATCGACAAACAGGAACACATCTACAAGTACCCTTGTTTCTTTGGGAGTATGTTAGGAGCATTACACTTCACCCTCATTTAAAAAAAGGCATCAATGTCGGCGGCCATTACGGCTCAGACTAGAGCTTCAATTTGAGCAGTCCAATTAGAGTGGAGTGTAACTGGGATATATTTTGTGAGGTACAGGTGCTATACATTCATCTAAACACTACAAAACAGATTTAGTTTGAGTTTAGACGTTTTCTCTGAATTAAAAGGGTAAAAAAAGACTATTTAAAGTTCAATTTCTCAAGTAAAAAAACATTCAAATCAAAGACAGCAGGTCTTAATATTCCTTTCATGGCTGTTTTACATTTATCGTGGTTTGTAATCTCTCACTGACTGATGCTTGTGACTTAATTACAGTGATATTAACTCTACTTGCTAACATGGAATTCATTCAATTTATTAATCCACTTCAGTAAATACCATGGCTGGACTGTTACAAGGTCTGTTATGTTCATTTCTGAAGACAGGATATGCTGAGGGAACTACCTTTGTATATAGAATAAATGAGCATTAAAATTGCTCTTATTCATTACACAGTTAGTTAGTTAATATTCACATCAAGTTATCTTAAAACCTTTATCAAACCTTGTAAGGTCCACTTCCTGGAGTTTGTATGGAGATTAATAAGCACTGCGGAACGGGGACTGGGAGAGTTTGGGAAAGAAAGAGGGCGGAAACCTCTTGTGAGGGGTCAGCCTGGTCTAGCACCCCTCATATGGTACCTGTATTCTCCAGCAGAGTCTTGGGTGTGTTGGGTCTGTTTATGATCTCCACAAGCTGCTGTAAAACCATCGGGACATAAGGCTGCATCTCAGAACCTGAGCAGAGAGACAAATAGCATGTTAACCTTAAAGGTATAATGAAATCAGTGAAATCAATAACTGAAGATGATGATGAAACTCTCACCCATTTGAATAGATATCTCTCCAATGGCCCATGTTGCATTATTGCAGACTGATATCAATTCTGGGTTCAGGTTTGTGCCTAAGATAGGCATGAAGTTAGCTAGAAAGGAGAGATTAACACAAACAAAAAAAACAAAACAAAAAAAAGTAAGTTCCTGAAGGTAAACCGAGATGGATGAAATTGAGAAAGTGTCAGGGAATATGTGCAACCACATACCAATGCAAGGTTTGACATGTTGGAAACAGGCTTTGGTCAAATCTCCCAACAGGGCAAAAGAACTCTGTCGAACCTCTGGCATTTTATCCTTTGAAAATACAAAAATCAACAGACTTAACCCTTTAAAACTGGATGTGTCGTCGACGACACTGCCAACCAAGCTGTATTCATGTCACTGTAACTCTTCAACCGTTTGCACTATCAAAATAATTCAAATAGTTCCTGAAAGTAGACATCATGCGCTTTTCGCCAATATACGGCTTATTACGGTAATGTCATGCTTTCCGTCTGCAAATGACAGCAGCGCGGGATGGAAGGATTTGAACAGAGAGATACGACACGCGGCAGGTTAGAGTGTTTTGGATTGCATAAAAGAAACGAACAAATACATGGCGAAAGAAGTGTTAGACAGCAGAAGAGGGGATTGGGATGATTTTTAATGAAATTTGGGAGGCGGATGGCCGTTACTCTTTCACGTATCTTAGCATGTAGTGTGTGTGCATGTGTATGTGTACGTGTGCCTATGAATGCGTGCATTTGTATGTGTGCGTGTATGAAAAAAAGTGTCCTAAATGAAAACTGTGCAACCCAATGTCACAAAAAAGACTTGTATATATGTATTATAGTTCATTTTTCAACTTTAAAGTGTTAGTTTCTTTCGTTGATGATTTTTTCTGTTTTTTTCTAAATAAAAATCAGTAAATCTATTCTGTTTTTTTTTATTTTTGTCTATTTAAATTCTATTTACAAACTCACCAGACACAATAATGGTCAATAACTGTAATTTGTTGAAAGCTTATCTTTTTCTGAAAAAGATGGCACCTTGCACATGAAGAGAGCACATTGTTTTAGAATTTTACAGTCAAAAAATCTAATTATGTGAAAAACACCTATTTTAGCTTCAGGTTCTAAAGGGTTAATTTTTACAAGGCTAAAACAGTTTTTGCAAGCCTTTTTTCTTTACTCAATTTAAACAGGTGGACTGGGGTCTGGTTCGCAATTGGTATGAAAAGTGAGCCTTCCTAATTTCATAAAGTTAGCATGGTTGAACTCACTGCGGCACAAACACACCATGGTTCAAGTTTTGGGTCAGCAAGATTTTTGTTTTTGAAAGAAATGAATACGTTATTCACACTAAATTGATCGAAAGTGACAGTAAAGACATTTATAATGTTACCACAGATTTCTATTTAAAATAAATGCTCTCAATTCATCAAATAATATATCTTTTTTAAATCATGGTTTCCACTAAAATATTAACTGTAAAATATAAAAATGTTTTCGACATTGATAATAATAATAAATGTTATTTGAGCACTAAATCATCATATTAGAATAATTTCTGAAGGATCATGCGACACTGAAGAAAAAAATTGACATTACAGAAATAAATCACATTTTAAAATAGAAATAAATTGAATTGTATTACACAGTATTACTGCAGCCTTGGTGAGCATAAGAGACTTCTTTCAAAAACATGAAAAAAATCGTACAGACCCCAAACTTTTGCACATTAGCGTAAATGAACAGAGACCGTCTCGGGTTACAAATATAACCATGGTTCACTGAGAAGGGGAACAAGACACTGGGAAAGCCGTGGGAGTTCTCGGTAGAAAGGGAACTGATGAGAGAGGAATTGAACTTGGGTTTGGACAAAGCAACCAAATGAAGTGTGAAACAACCAAATGGTATTGTTGAAGTTCTGTTAGTGTTAGTTATATTAGACTAAACACATACCATAAAGCCTTATGCTGTATAGTTACCTGCATGCACTGGTACATGAGAGTGAGAATGTTGCTACGGGCAACAAGCTGTTCAATGTTCCCGCCGAGACCCTCTGCTAATCCGCTGAGCAGATCCAGAGCCACAATCATGAAATCTTTATCAGGAGCTTCATAAAACTCAGGCTGCGTCTGGTGAAGCTGTGTGACAGATAGAGAAAGATCATGTGATATCCACTATGTTGGATAAAACAATGTTTTTAAATTATGCCCGTTTCTCATTTTGCAACACTTTTCACTCTCCAGTATTTTCTTTAAGCTAACAGAGATTTACAGAATGCTTGATGTATGACTGGTCTCTCACCACGGCATGGGCGAGTGTTTTCTGGACCAGGTTGACACAGCGTTGGTAGACAGGCTCACAGTACGGCAGGAAGCCACTCTGAAGGGCAGTGGCCACAGACGAGAGACACTAAAAGAGAAACGAACATAGAATGATAAGGATCTTGTTCTGAATCACAACCATCAAGGACATACACTGACATGCAAAATTCTAAACAATAAAAATATTTGATTTCCTCTGATTAACCTTTTTTTTCTCTGCATGTTTTAGAAAGGATGCATTAAACTGACCAAAAGTGACAGTAAAACATTTATAATGTTACAAAAGATTTTTATTTCAAAATGCTGTTCTTTTTAACTATCTATTCATCAAGGAAACTTAGGATATCAGAATGATTTCTGAAGGATCATGTGACACTGAAGAAATGATGCTGAAAAGTCAGCTATGCCATCACAGGAATAAATCATATTTGATAACATTAGAAATAGATACTTTTTTTTTATTGTAATAATATTTCACATTACTGTATTTTTTATCAAATAAATGCAGACTTGCTGAGCATAAGAGACTTTAAAAAAATCTTACCAACCCCAAACCTCTGAACAGTAGTTTACATAAATGAAATGTTAGATCACTACCTCCAGTAAGGGAAAGAGGTCTTTATCTTCATCTTTTAGCTGGTTCCATTTTTGTATCAATGGAGGCATCAGCATCTGAATATATTCCTGCAAATAGAGCACAGTGCATGTGAACAACAACACACATACAGTGTGTTTATTAGACAAACACAGGCAATTACTGAAAAGTTACTGGCAGACAAAGCAAGAGAAATGTTGATTATAATTATATTAAATACTTCAATTACAAATAGTTTATTTTAATTCAAATGTTCTACCTCCACTGCATATGTTTGAAAAAATAAAGATATGTGCCTGTTACAAAAGAGTTTGTGTTTATTTGATTGTGCAATTACTGGTTTGTTGAGATGGTGGCCCACAGAGTCAGCCAGAGTCCCAATGGCATCATAGAGAATGAGTAGGTTCTTGTGCTGGTATTTACTGAAAGCAAAGACCAACGTGTCCAAAATATAAGCAAGGTACGGCACCAGCTCAGTGCAAGCCTCCTCTTCAAGAGTAGCAAAGGCACTGTGGGAGGAAGAGTAAGAGTCAGAGATTGAAAGAGGATAAAAAGAGATCTCAGGTGTAGAGCTTAGATTCTCTGCCCGAGCCCGAACTTGACCCGACCCGCGGGACGATATTTCCCACCACTACCCTCGGGCCGGGCCCTTGATCAAGCATTTGTGTTACAATATGCTACACGTCACATGTCATGCGCAGCATCTCTTCCATTCGCACGCATCACACCGGGCCCGGGATAATAGGCTTTAAAAATATTTATTTTGTTTAAAAAAAATTCTAAAACCTTGTTTTATTATATTAGAGTAGTAGGCCTACTCCTCCTAAGCCATTTAAAGTTTATTCTTGTTCATTTTCTGTATTCATCATTGTTCATTTTTTTTTACGTTTCTTCATTCAGATCCATTTGCGATCCATTTCATTATGAATAAACAAGCAACGCAGTTTACATGTTTACATGCTCTGCAATGTGAAGGTAAAGCCAGTTTTTTTCACTGCCCAAGGACGAGCATGTGAAGAATCGGTGGTTAAAATGAATCTTTACCTGGATATCACAGCAGTATAATCCTAAACTTTTGCTGTGTTCCCTTTATTTCACTGACGACTGCTTCTCAAATCTCGGAGTTCAATGCAGGATTCGCAAACCGCTTGCTCTTGAAAGATGGTGTTCAAAATACTTAGTTTTGAGTTTTATATTGTGTAGGTCTCCTGCTAACTGGTTAACTCACATTATTACTGTCTTACTTAAATACTTCTGCTGATCAGTTGTGGGCCACTATTACCTAAAACTGTGTCTATTAATGCAGATCGTCTGTCGTTCTCGCTACTTTGAGTAAAGATTAAAGGGATAGTTCGGGCCAAAAATGATATTTAACCCATGATTTACTCACCCTCAAGCCGTTCGAGATGCATATGTCAATCTTTTTTCAGACGAACACATTTTCAGTTATTTTAGAAAATGTCTTAGATCTTTCAGTGGTTATAATGTGAAGCTATGGGGTTCACCTCCTTCAAGTCCCAAAATGTGCACGCATCCTTCACAAAAGTAATCCATCCGGCTCCAGGGGATAAACTAAGGCCTTCTGAGGGTAATCCGTGCGGTTTTGTCGTAAAAATATACATATTTAAAACTTTATAAATGAAAATAACTGGCTTCAGGTAGCGGTCGACGCGCGTTCATGGAGATGGATGCTGGCGTATGACGTAGGACGTAGCGTAGGAAGCGTTGTGACGTAGAACGAACGTGACAGCGCAGCCAGAGAGCAGAGCAAAACAAAACTCTACGTTCGAACTATCCCTTTAAGCATGGAGCAAGATTTGTTTGTTTGACATAATGACTTTATGTTACAGTCACTCACGCTAGAGCTTGGCTAATGTATGCACTGTTATTGATATAGTATCCACGTGTTCACCGCAATAAATTAGAAAAATACTCGGTAAATAAATAAGTTTAAGTAAAATAATCGGTTTGTTGATGGACATGCACTTGTTAATGCTGATGGTGAGGAATTACAGTTGCAACATCCCATAATGTACCTCAAAAGTAGTGTATCACTGAAACATCCTGCTAAAGTTGTCCTTGCGATGGAGGTTCGGGTTGAATGAATAGTTCTTCCAATGTTTCATCATCGGACTCATTCTCGCATTGATATGGTAAAATCAACGTCATTGTTCGTTACTGTGTTTAGTTCACGGTGTAGGAAGCCTCAGGACAAGCAGATCTGACGTTCTTATGGCAATTGGCATGTAGACCAATCACAACAGACTGAGTCTGATCTGGCCAATCAGAGCAGAGCAGCTCGCGGAAAGGAGGGATTTAGAGAGATTGTTTCATCTGACGAGTCGTTTGAGAATCATTGAAAATGTGGTGATGTGCAAATGTTTATTATGAGGAAATTAAACAGTTTTTTGACCTTTGATGCATGTAAACCTGTTGTAGGAGACTCCAAAACAACATTAGGAAACTTTAAAATAGCATAATAGGGGCACTTTAAACAAGACATACAATATTGTGACACATGCTCACCTGCAGGCGGCCTCTTGGACGCGTTTGTTACTGTCAAGTATCCGTTTGAGCAGTTCAGTCATGAGCGGTTTGAGGTAGGTATCGGGGGGCTGGCTAACAACCCAGTGTGCATAGCGGCTCAGAGTCCAGCAAGTGATGGATCGAACCAGTGCCTTCTTATCAGAGAGACACTGTACCAGATGTGGAATCAACTCTGGCAAGTAGGCGATCATCCCCTGCATACAGCCTAAAGAAAAGAGAAGAAAATACTTGTCAAAAAAGAGAGATGGAGGTCACACTTTATTAAAATATTCATTCTAATTAACTGCATGCACTTGGTGTGCAATTCTTTTTTTGAAGTTGCTAGTAATTACAAATTTTTTCATTAGTACAGTAATTAACTAAAGTGACACGTAATTTGTGTAACACATTAAAATAAAGGATTAGCCAGTTAAGATATAAATTTGTATTTATTTGTTAAACAAAAAGTATACATATATATTAAAGTCCAAAAGTTGGGGCCAATAAGATTTATTTAAAGAAAGAAATACTTTTTTCTGCAAGGAACCTCAAAAATTGCTCAAAAGTGACAGTAAAGATATCTGTTCAAAGATTTTTTTTAAAAAGAAGGAAAAAAAGCTGAACTTTCCATTAATCAAAAATACGGTTCCCATAAAAGAATTGGGCAACACAGCCGTTTTCAACATTCATAATAAGAAATGTTTATTGAGCAGAATGATTTCAGAAAGATCATGTGACACTGAAGACTGGAATAATGATGCCGTCACAGGAATAAATAACATTTATTTTAAAATATATTAAAATAGAAAACAGTTATTTTGAATTGTAATAATTTTTCACAATATTACTGTTTTTACTATAAAAATAAATAAATGCAACCTTGGTGAACATAAGAGATTTCTTTCAAAAACATTTTCAACTTTTTTGGTAGTGTAGGTAAGTCTTTTCAAGACTTCAGTTTCTCTTTTTAAATGCTAATCCTTTGCTTTGTGTGAATCATATTATGCGTTTGTGTGTAATTTTTGAATACCTTCAGCAATGGCTCCCAGTACAAGTATGCCCGACTCTTTAATAAGCCACTCTGGATGGAACAGTAGTTCTTTCAGTAGAGGAAGAATATGCAACAGCAAATCATCTCTGAAAACATTCGCCAAGACATCCAGTGCAGCTGCAGAACATTTCCCTGCACACATCAGAAAAAACAATGAAGACACAAGCAAACGTTGAGTACTTGGCTGAGTCTGTCATTTCTAAACTTCACCATTTCTTACTCAAGTTCCAGTCTGAAATAGTTTCATCGTCATCCAAATCATCTTCATCATCCTCCTCGTCCTCAATGGAGTCTCCTCCCTCGTGTTGTTGGGCAACGGTGCGTGAGCGATGGAACCTTGGGCGAATGTCCTGCTCATTGTCTGGGACTGCGTCATCCTCCTCAACATCACCCTGAAAATCATTTACTTATTAAGAGATTAAGTTTTCTAGTTGTTTTTTTGACAAACTTTTTGTCTGACACAGTGTTGTGTCCACATTATACAAGACTATATGTATGTGTAGGAATGCACAACACAAAATTTTTTTTTTTACTCTGATCGTTCATTTCATTTATTAAGCTAACTAGATGCTTTAGAACTCAAGTGTCTTAACATGAAAGACAGAGATATGGAAAATAAAGTGCTACTAATTTGTATATGACAGCCAAATTGTAAACCAAAGGACAACGTGGGGTTATTTTAATGTGGTTTAGCATCGTAACCAAATCACATATTGGTTGTGTGCATGAACTCAATGACAAATCACAGGTGTTTTATTTAGTCTATTTGCCCCAGTCTGATCCACAGATGTGTGTTTTATGTTTCACTTCTGTTTGGGGAGGCATATAAAAATGTCACAATCAGCTGATACTCAAAAAGAAGCTTTAAAACCAGAGAGAGAGAGAAACTGACCTTCAACAGGATTATGTCAATTTCAGAGTATTTCATTCCATTCACAAGAACTGGTGTCAATCTGTCACAAAACATGGAAAAACATGACTGATCCTGATAAAGATGATGTTGTTTAATCAAAAAGACACACGTGTGTGTGTGTGTGTGTGCTCACTTGTGCAGGTGTCCACACAGAATCTCCTTACACACAGGTTGCTCAGCAAGAGTGAGCCAAAACTCACAAGCCTCCAAAGCAACATTTTCATCTTGATCCTGTGTCCTCTGCAACATGTACTGAGAAATAGAAGCAGAAATAGAAACAAAAACCTTGAGCCTTACTCATGAAACACGAGCAAAGAGCATAATTGTGTGTTAAAAAACAAAATCTCCAAAATAATTTTTACAAAAAAAAAAAAAAAAAAACGACCCTACTGAATGCAATGTAAGAATAGTTTTACGTACAAACTACACAGAAATTAATTTTGCTCACGTTTCATAAGTAAGGCTCATCGATTCCATTTTCAACAAACTAGTCCACAAAAGTCTAGCTAAAGAAAGTCCACAAGAGGCTGCTGTTGCTTCATTTTGCCTCTCTGGGATTTGCTGGGCAAATTTATCATTAAAAATGTACAACCATTATTGATGATCATCTAAGACAGTAGCTAATTCCTGCAGAAGTCAAAGTTCTCTTTCAGCGCTCATGTAACAGAGTTATATAAGGTTTCTATTAGGAGCTACAGGAGGTGTGATCTAACCTCAATGATGTTGTGCATTTGAGGAAGGAGGCGGTCTAGTCGGACTTCCAAAAGCATGACTAAAGCTCTGCACACGTTCTTCCTCACTTCTGGCTCCTCATCACCTGCCAGTGCAAACAGGTTCTGAGGTACAAAGACACATGCATAAATATAAAAAAACAATCACAATAATCAAAAATTTTGGATCATAATTCTATAATATGGAATAGTTAGGTTAAGCACATGACATGTCAGGTTTGGAGGTGGTACCTCAATGAAAGGATCTATGTGCAGCATTAGGGCCTGTGTTCTGCTGATGATGAACTGGTTGACACAGGCAATGGCGTGAGACCTACAACAGACAACAAGCACAGAACATATATCAAACAAGTCTGAACAATTGCTCAGCAAACTGTAATGTATATATATACATACGTGTAGATATATCACAAACATTTCAGGGCCAGTATGTATGTGGTTGACACTCCAACACAGTAAGTGGCGGTACTGCACCATAACGCTGGTTGTCAGCCGTCATAAAACGGAAAAAGACGACGCAGTGAGTGCTTCTCAACTGGAAGGCTGCGTCCTAGTAAGGCTGCATATCTAGGCTGCCAAGTCTTCAGGCTCAGTCAAAAGCCGTCTCAATTTGATTGATCAAAGGAAGGCAGTCTTTGTTTCGCGTCCTTCATTCTGCTTATTTTCAAGGATGCATCATCTGTATCTTTCATCATCTTTCCGTCCTTCAGTCACCCACAATCCTTTGCACACATTCCAATTCACATTTCATAATTCAAAAGAGAATTAGCAAAAAATGAATCGGAACTGAGCTCGTCCAATTTCATTATGCAATGCAAGACAAAAACATGATTTCGGAGATGAAGGCTTTGTTTTTTGTAAATCAATCACATTATGCTATGTCTAATGAAAACCACTGGGAGACCACAGGTGATTGTCATTCTCTGTATTGCATTAATAGAAAGACTGTTTATATAAAGACTTGTTCCACAACTAATTTTAATAGTTTGCTTATGTGCCATGACCTTAAGTGAGGAAACATTTATGACGTAGCCATGCGCACTTACTAGACCATCTCATCATTTTAGTGCAACTTAATGCTGAGGAGGACTCTAGTCTAGGGCTGGGCGATGTGGCCAAAAAAATTACCACGATATTTTTTTTCATATCAGTAATTATCACGATAAATGTCATATGTATTTCTTTCATGTTTAAAGGCTGATTTTTGCTCCTGAGTGAAAGTTGTAGAAACCAGACCAGGTTTTATCATCAGAACATGGCAAACACTCGCCAAACAGGTGAACATTTCACAAATTAAAATGACTTGTTTTGTCTCTTAGAAATGCACAGCAACTGCATTATATCGTGGCTTTATGTTTCTTCTGTTTTCGGCATCAGTGTTGTTAATGTCAGCGCTGTTTCATCTGGTTTAAATCACGAGGCCTTTGATTTGTGGTTTGTATGAGAGAACTTTGCACCGAACCCGAGCACTTCTCACAGGATCTCAGAGCGCGTTTAGTGGTCGCATGATTGAGACGGTCAATGAGTAATTGCGTTCGCTCTGAGCTCACGCTGCGGTGTGTTTTGAGCCGAACTGTTAAAATTTCCGTAAGGCGCGCGGTTCAAACGAGCAGCTCTGTTTCGTTTGGCTTTTGCCATGTAATGTTTCTCAAACGCAACAGGAATGGCAGCACTTATCAATGCGACGGTCTGCAACATGCATGCGCAGCATTATTTGCATAGCGCACAAACATTATATCGAACACTTATTGAACTTTTGTTATAATTTCCTCTAGGAAAATGATATCACAATATATCGCCCAGCCCTACTGTAGTCTACAAGCCTCAGAAGGACTGGACTAGGAAGGACACAGCCTCACTAGGATGCAGACTTCCAATTGAGAAGCGTCCAATGTTTAGCTAATATGCACAAAATCATGTTGGAGGAGATGACAGACAAAAGCAAGACACATGTGGGAGTTTTTTTTTGGATTGCGTAAAAAAGACGGGGCGGCGTTAGACACTCCTGTTGGATGAGATGACAGACAAAAGCAAGACACAGTGTGCAAGTTTTTTAATTGTGTAAAATGATTTTTTTTCTTTCTTTTTTTCTATAGATATCGCAATAATATTGTTATTATGTTATTGTGTTAATGTGGTTTCATACATCTGTGCTCCATCAGGGAACACACGTTTGTCTTACCTGATCTTGGGGCTATTGTGCTTGAAAAACTGCAGGAACTTAGGGATCATCACATTGAGCGGGCGGTCCAGCATGTCACTGTCCAGGATCTCAGCAGAGTCCTCACAGATCTTTTGCAGAGCTCCAAAAGCCCCCTGAAGGACAAACACAACAGAAATCATATATTTCCCCTTTACACTGAACAACCTCAAATTTTTTAATCTAAAATGCTTCCATTACAATCAATCAAACTGCCCAAACCAGCAATGAATGTCAGACGGTGACACAGAGGCCTTCAGCTAACAGACACTCCATTTCTATTTTTGGCATGATGTGCAGCCAGTGCTGCTGAAAATAAAATATAATACTTTTGCCGTTGCCTCAAGCTCACTGCTGGCTCATGGACTGTCTACACTGAAGGTGACATGCAAAGCAGACAGCCAAAATCATTCATTTAAGGGAGAGTTTATAGTAGAACCTGGGAAATACTGTAGTGGCAGACAGACAGAGTGGGCGTAACCATATTTAAGCAACTGGACAGTAAAGCATAAAAAATAAAATAAAAAAAAAACTCTGACACCAATGCACAAGGATACAACTCAACATATAATCACCCATACAGAAAGGAAATATCCTCTCAGGGTAATAACTGAAATCTTCATAGGAGTAATGTGGGTCTTGGACAGTGATCTGTTCAGTAGGCACTACAGACCTGGCTATGACCCTGGACAAATTTATAGATTTGTTTCAAAACAAATTGACATTTTCATGGCCTGTACACAGTATATGTAAGTGAGAGAAAATAATAAATATTAATAATAATAATATAAAAAAAAATAATTATAGTACTTATCGTATTAACTATTATTATCAATATATTAACTGTTGTACATAGGCCCATGCATGGATTAAGCTAGCCCTGCTTGTAGCGCTAAAAATATTGATAGATTTACGGTTGGAGAGGCTGTAGACCTTTATGAGGTCAACTTATGGAAGCTTAAAAAAAATAAAAAGTAGTGGTCGACCAATATTGTTTTTTTTGATGGCCGATATCTTAGAGAGCAGGGTGATTTTTATATATACACTTTATATTTATTTTACATTTACATTTACATTTATTCATTTAGCTGACGCTTTTATCCAAAGCGACTTACAATTGCTATATATGTCAGAGGTCGCACGCCTCTGGAGCAACTAGGGGTTAAGTGTCTTGCTCAGGGACACATTGGTGTCTCACAGTGGATTCGAACCCGGGTCTCTCACACCAAAGGCATGTGTCTTATCCATTGCGCCACACCACCCTTCCATTTTTAATCAATATTTAATAAATTATAACTAAATTATAAAACAAATCCTTACAATAAACATGTTTATACTTTTTAGATGGCAACTTCTTGAATCTGCAATCCTATTACAGTATTTTTCACAAATAAAGTAATTGTTTAAAAATATATGAATATGTGAATAAAAAGGAAGTAAACACAGGGCACTCAGTAATCTGGTAATTTCGTGCGCGATGGTAATCATATTTTTTCAAATAAAGACAAGGTAACGCTAATTTTACATACAGCACACATTGAAAACGATATGAATATGACACAGTGGGCAACTGGATATAGCACAGGTAATTTTAAAATTAAGGATTTAAAGTTTTTCGATCACGTCTCCTGTGAAGCTGATCTTCTGTTGGCATTCACTCATTTCACACGGACCGACCGTCACTCACAGTAACACGTTAATCCAGGCTACAAATGCACACTTCACAAGTTATCACAGCTGGATTTGATTAAATCTGCAAGGTTTGTGAAATTAAATGTTTATTAGATATTCAGAGATTTGTTTAAACGATGTAGATGCGCATTTGCTGAATGTTGACTGTAAATGATAAAGTATTTTAGCCTGATTGTTTGCCTTTTCTGTTACAAATAATATAAAAGCAACGCTTAACTTTTTCGCATACCATTTACTTTCTTTGTTTACCAGTTCTGTCTAAAAAAATATTAGATGACAGACAGAGTTTGTAAAAACTAATGAAGACGGAGAATGTGAGTGAGCGCTGTGTGATCATGCGCTGCCCAGAGCCGCTGCCGTTCTCTTCTGAGGCGCTGTGTTCTCAGCGCCGCCCGTCAAAATAAAAGTCTGGAGCACCATCAAAATAAAAGTCCCACTTCCAACACATCAGAAAAACTTATCGGCCAATGCAGATATTTTAAAAATGCCAAATATATATATATATATATATATATATATATATATAGGTCGACCACTATAAAAAAGGTAAGTCGCAATTTCATGTTATAAAGTCAGAAAGAATTGTGAGATATATACTTGCAATCGTGAGAAAAAAAATTAAAATTGCAGCTTTTTTTCATCCGAATTGTGAGATAAAAAGTTGCAATTATCTTTTACTTTTTATTCCGTGGCAGATACAAGCTTTCATAGCTACTGCTTTAATCCATAGACATTTCAGTCATGTATTGCTCTGAAGTAACTCAATATATCCTAATTAAGGTCTGTAATAAAGGTCATTCAATAGTAATAATTATGATTATCATCATAATTATTATTGTTATTATTTTTGATATTACTAATATTGATATTAATAATATCATCATTATTAGCAACATTTTATAAGTGTTTATATTTATGAAAAGGTGTTATACACATTATTTATGCTATTACTAGTTGGATAGCTGTACATTTTGTACATCTCCAAGACACCCTGATAAAAAAAAAAGCTTGATGTTGGCTTTTGCTAAAAAAATAAAAATAATAAGTAATGGCATTCAATGAAAACATTACTGATTTGTTTACAATTTTCAACCCGTATTTCAAATCCACACTTAGTGAAATGAATAAAATATACTTTAATATATATTTTGGCATCCAGCTAACTTTGCTAAATGATTAACTGATTTAAACCAGCTAAATTCAGTCTTGAACAAATTTCAAAACCTCAGAGAAAACGATCTGATAGAGAACAATGCCAAAGCCAGACCCACCCAAAACATCAAGCTTCCTCCTGATCTCACAGACGTTCCACCTGTAAGGAATCTAATCAGGTCACGAGCACAAACGGCACCGTGGCAACGAGCTGTCTGGCTCGGCTGTCGCTATGGCAACTGTCTCCACTGTCAGCTTGCACTTTTTCAGAGATGGCACATTTTGAGCTGAGAACAACACAGAGAGGAAGCCTCCAGTCTCTCAAGGTCAAAACCAAAGACTGGATTTTCAGAATACTGTAATTTAAAGGTAATTACTGTATGTAAAATTCAAATAAGCTTTACAAATATTTATTAGAAAGGGTTTAAACAATGTTTTTCAATGAATCATCATACACAATTATTGTACATGCGCCTGTGCAACAGTCCTTAAGACTAACACTGTACAGGCGGAAGACAATTAAAGTCACAGTTCCAATAACTTAGGCAACCCTCTACTATGTGAGTAAATCACTCACATATGCGACCAAAAAAGCTAGGTGATTAAAAATGTCTTTAATTAGCCAATGGCTAGAAAATTGTTTGATTTCAGTTGTCTGTGATTGAGTTAGAAGCAAAAAATAAGTTTAGCGCAGATATAATCTCATTGCCTGCTGAGCTTTACGCACCGTCACTTGGCTGAGAGTGCCCTCTGTCGCTTTCTTTCACACTCATGCACTCAACGTGAGAGAAAGAGAGAGGCTTTTACACATGCCACGTAAAGAGAATTGACGAGCTAGATCTAAATGCAGGGCTCAACAAGACTGCTCAATGGCCAAGAGTTGACAGAACCGTCACTGTCCCGATCGGGGACGTGCTGCATCGTCATGAAAGTTTATCATTTAAACATTCAAGCGCAAGACGACACGAAAGCAAAGTCTGACAGGACGCAAATACTTATTTGAGCTCTTTCATGTCTTCTTGCACTTGAACTGACAATTTCACACACAATTATGTCAAAATGCCCATCTTGCAAGTATCCTAGTAAACGTAGTTGGTTATGTCTTAAGTGAATGTAAACAGTCGAGAAAGAAAAACGCATGTGTAACAGTATCAGAATGATGGATGCATTGTCTTACAGTGACAGCAGCCATGATACACCTGCTGCTGTCTGTTTTAATGTTAATCAAACAACAAAACACTCTTAAAAAAATAAAAACATAAAAAAATAATTCACTCCATGCTCTTGACTGAAAACCTTTTGTAACTTTAATAAAGATTAATCTATATTTAATTTATACAGTGAAGACTATGCTATTTTACAGTGTTTAGTGTTATTTTACATTTGATTACTTCATTCAATTTCTGTACCTAACCTACCCAATCCATTTATAACTACTGTTAGATCTACCTGTAAAACCTGAAAATCATTTTATTATTTTATTTGGATCTTTGTTCTATTGTGTTTATTTGTGCTGTTGCTTGTAGATTTATTATTTGTTATTATTTTAATTACACTGTTTACTTGTCTTTAACAGTGTTTGAAATTTATATTTTATATTTATGTAGAATTTGTTCATTTGCATTGTTCTTGCATTCCATGAAAAAAGTCTGGAGGGTAAAATAAAGATTTTACTAGCCAATGGCGCACTAGATGCTGCATTAGTGGAGAACAGCAGCATGTTTGCAGTCAAGGCTGAGAGGGTGCTAACATTAGTACCTCAAGCGGTTAAAACAATGTGACAAAAACACACGAAAGCCCGACCCAAATATAAAATTTCACAATTGTTACCATCTATTTGCATTAATTTATATCCAGCTGGTCGGTTTTATGCAATCGCCATGCAGTGAAGTTGCATATTTAAAGGGGTCATATAATGCCATGTTTGTACAAGCTAATATGATTCTTTAGGGTCTAAATTAAAAGTTTGTAATATACTTTAATTAAAAATTCTCATTAGTATTGTAAGAAAACACTCATTTTACCTGCTCTGTTTTCAGCACGCCGTTTAAGTGCATGTGTCTTTAAATGATAATGAGCTTTGCTCACCCCGCCCCTCTGTTCTGTGCGTACACCATTTGTAACACAATAACACAATAACCATAACGCGTTGTTCATTATAAACGTGGGATTATGAATTATATTGAGAACGTCGTACATAGAAAACGACGTAATGTACCATGAGTGTAAAACTTAGCCGTATTCATCGTGAAGCGTGCTAGCGATTTACAAAGATTAATATAAAGATTAATATAAAGGTTAATAAAACGTTACACTCACTTCTTCTTCTGGAGGTGCAGCAGGAACACGAATAGTTGGTACCGATCCTTTTTTCAGGAGCAGCTTCTTAGCAAAACCAGCTTTATACTGACCTCGTTTGTAAAGCAGTCTGGTGTGTGAAATGATTCGCGCAAACATGAAAGCATTGACGTTGATCGCGGGGAATATTCCCTTCGAAAACAAACTCAGCCACTGCGTCTTCAGCGGTTCGGGTTTAGGAACATCAAAATGACTGCTGTGTTCCTTATTACACCCAAGAACAGAACACCACAATCGCTTAGACGCCGTTCTGCTCATAGACAGTGCTCCAGGCAGCGTATCAATGACCGCGCGGACTATGATTGACAGCTCGCTCACGAGTGAGGGCGGGTCTGTGTTGAAACGCTGCTGTCAATCAACAATCGTGGGAGGGGCGTCGATTTTGTGACGTCACAAAATCGAACGGCTTGATTTGAGACGGGGAAAACATAAGAAGATAATAAAAAAAAAAACACTGGATGGATTTTTATAATTTCATGATGGTTGTGTACAGGCACTGCCAACACACATTTCAGTACAATCAACTTGTAAAAGTGCATGTACCATTATATGACCCCTTTAAAGCTAGAGTCATGAGAAAGCAAACTGTATCGTCATGCAGCCAACAGAAACGTATAAACGAATCAGATACTAGTGGTGTCAACAATAATCGATTCGGCGATGCATCGCAATGCGGGGCACGCACGATTCAGCATCGATGCGGCAAAGTGCCATAATCGATTATGTCACTGTTTTAGGGGTGTAACGGTACGCGTATTCGTACTAAACCGTTCGGTACATATGGAATATTATGGGTACAGGGCACGCATTTTCAAACCGAACGGTTATTTCAAATGTAAGCGCGTCGCGAGCGCGCTCATAATGTAGACGCTGGCGCGACCACAACATCAAATGGCAAACGCAATGTAAGCGGAACGAAACTGAGCTACTCGTGACGGACTGTTTATCAGTTTGGACCAACGCAGCGCGAGCCGATCTTATACTACACAACGCTAAGAGATCCAGTAAAGAAAACATTTGAACTCGCCACTAAAGTAATAACATCGCTGCGAGATCTAGTAAGAAACATTCACATTTCTCCGTTATTAACGGATCAAACAGCGCTGACGTGGAAACCAGGAAGAAACATTGTGACATGAATGAGCTATCCAGTGTCCACAGATCTGCAATATTCACCATGGATTTACTGTAGTAACACTAACTGCAACTTTGGAAGTTTGGCAGGAATAGTAGGCTATAATGCTTTCAAGTAACGTTATGTCGGATTTATTTCGACATTATGGATAACATTGCTGCCCTCAAATGTTAATCTGAACTAAAATAAACATTTGTTTATAAGCACAAAATATTACATTAAATTTTTTCCAAGGAGCTGTTTTGTTTTATATGCTCCTAAGAAGAGTCAATTATAGCTCCATCATTGCTCAAAGAAAAAAAATGTCATACTTTATGATGTTAGTTCTAATAAAAAAAGAATAAAAAAAACAAGGAAATTTCTCTGGCATTTCTTTCTTTTTGCTGTATCGAAAACGTACCGAACCGTGACACAAGTGTATCGTATTGAACCGAACCATGAATTTTGTGAACCGTTACACCCTACACTGTTTATTTTCTGGCCTTGAGTTGGACAATAAAGTTGAAATTTAATTTCAAATGGTTCTCAAGCAGAGAGAAGAGAAACATTTCTCATTCAAAGCACTGAAAGCAGTGATTTATGCTTTCTTTTTCAGGTTTGAAAAATATTTTATTTAATGACATTTATGTAAAAGATACAGGAGAGTGATAATACACACATAGCAACCAATAAAATCTGTTGTTCAATATCTGACTGCTTGTATTGCCTCATGAGTGATGAATATTTTGCCTTGTTGTGTGCAGTAGAATTTTGATGCATCGCAATGCATCGTAGAATCGAATTGAATCGAATCGTTACCTGGTGAATCGTAATCGAATCGAATCGTGAGGGCAGTGCCAATGCACACCCCTATCAGATACGCATCCGATTTTAGTTATTTTTTTATCTTGCTTAGATAATCATCAAGTGTTCTAAAATAGAAGCAAATAAATTGTGAGTAAACATGTTAATTTCAGCACTATTTTGTGTGTCATGTTTGTTTTCATTCAGCATCCATTTAAAAAACTATCAGTGGATTAATCGGTAATCGGTCAGCATGGTCCAACCTAGTTATCGTTATTGGTAAAATCCACTATTGGTCGACCTCTATTAGTAATTAGTGTGAAATGCACTAAACCAATAAGTCAATAAACTATGATTCAAAGGTCAGAAACATCTTAACCATGCCAACTAGATAACATGACATCTCTGGACGTTAAACCCATTACAGAGAGCAAAACCACTCTGCCCAAGCTAAATAAAGTCATCCCTGACATTCTGGAAATGTCTCTCAACTGCTTCAGACTTCATGTAGCAACATGAGTACCCACATGCCACAACCAAGCTAGAAGATCACAGCGGTGGATGGATGCATTCTCCTTTTTACACACACACAGCTAGGTTGCCAGCTGCTTATTTTACTCCTTAGAATTAAACCCATGACCTAGTTCAAAGTTTCTGTAAGTCAAGTCAGTTCATCTTGGGCATCTATTTTCTATGCAAGTAATAGGCATTCAAGTACATCTACGTGAAGAGATAAAGATTGAAATCTCCAAAAGTGTTTATTTCGAGTGTGTCAATGATATATTTAAAACAAGAAATCATATTTAGTTTCTTGAGCTTAAATCACGCTATATGCTGTAATTTCCAGGTGGATACAGTTAATGCACATTCAGGAGTAAATAAACTATTAAAAGGCAGACTTTCATTCCTGCTGCCTGCCACTAGATTGAGCCTTAATATTTCTCCCATTCATTTATCTACAAGTGGTTCGTCTCCTCCTCCCCCATATAATGTCTCAGGCATGGTGCTCAGCATAATCCAAGCAGCTGAGCTAGAGGAGCACATGCATGGCTGTGGAGGACTGGCTTATAATTCTCTTACCCAGCATTTCATTGAAAGATAGCATGGGCATGTGAGAGAGTTTCCTCACAACTTGGTAACTTTAATGTAACTGCATCTTTCAGGCACAATAATGCACACCACTAATTACAGATGCATATTCTACATAGTCAGACCGCATGCTGCATCAGGATTTGCCAATCACCATTGACATTCCACACACACTCCAAGCAATGTAATTTGCATGTAATTTGACACATCAAAAAAATAAGAAAAAATATTTTGAATACAGCAATGAGTCTGGGTAAAACAGACTAACTAAAGGTTTTTTTTCCCCCTAAAAATCAACTGTACACTACTGTTCAAGTTTGGGGTCAGTATAGATAATTTAATGTTTTTGAAAAAAGTATTTTATGCTCAACAAGGCTGCATTTATCTCATCTAAAATACAATTATTATTTTTTTTGCTGAATAAAAGTAGTAATTCTTAAAAAGAAATCTTACTGACCTAAAAAAAAAAAAAAAAAAAAAGTGCCATTCAAACATGCACCTATTTTGCGTTTGTTCTAAAATGATATTATCATCATGACAATTTAAGTGAAATCTAAATTGAATTGAATACATTCATTTCAGAATATTCTTGGTTATTCATTCATCGCCCTTCATGTTTGTACAATTTACAGTTAATGTCTATTTCTCTTTTTATGTTATAACACTTCAAACCCATAAAACTTAGGCTAATTTACAGGTTTAAATTAGACGTATTCAGTTCGATTTTTTAATGTGGACTCAGACTTTTGAACAGCACTGTCATGTAGGAGAAGGACAGGAGAGTCTGAAAGTGTGCACAGTCTCCAAACGTGTCTATGATCAGTTGTGATCACATCTGATCTCCCCAGTAGAAAATAACTGGCCTCAATCTGTGCTAACAAGCCTGCTCAGCAAGTGTCTCGCAGTCACACAGGGCAGAGCACTGTACAGCGAGTTCAGACTCTCTTTGTTCATGTGTGTGGGTGTGTGATATGCAATTTACTCAATTACTGCACGCAGGCACATAAAAGTACTATTTCGGGAGGACAAGTGTGGGTTCACCAGGGGTCATGGCCCTGTATGTCTGTATTTAGAACACAGAAGCTGGTCAAGCAAAGTTTACAAAGCATTTCCCTATATTAAAGGCCAAACCTCCAATATGCAAAGCAAACTTAATCTATGCAACATCAAAGCAGAGATAGGTTTGTGCGCGCATGGGTACATGTACATTGTTCTGACCTAATGCCAAAACTTCAGCTTCTTAGCCTTGAGTCCAGATGCTCAGGGCTCAAAGAGTTTTACGTGTATGCATTAGCAAAACAAATTCGTCCAAAGGGATACTAATGTTATTGCATAGATAATGACAGTGGGGACTGAAACTAGTCTCTAAATGTACATATATCTAATAATACTAATAATAGTTTTATTTATATACTTGCTATTACAAATTTATAAAAACAGATTGATCCAGTTCTAGCTTCTAAATGGTCAATATAGCATATAGAATATATGGTGCATACACATTCACACCATGTCGAATATCAATATTATTACCTAATAATTGCGAGAGGACAAATCAACCAAATCAGGGTTTTAACTTGTCAAAATAATTAATATCCTTGTAGAACTTGTAATTACAGGTCAGAATCTCATGATTACGGTAATTATGACAGCGTGCCGTGAACGCACTAATACCAATAGTAGCAGATAAGACGTAAAACACCTGTTGACCATATCACTGCACAGCACCCACAGCAGATTGTTATTTTTGCTAAATAAAATTATAATGTTTTTGAATTATTATTAAATATGTACATGACCATACAAAAGTTTGGGGCCAGTAAGACGTGATGATGTTTTTAAAAGAAGTCTCTTATGTTTATTCAGAAATAGAAGATATTGTGAAATACTATTACAATTTAAAATAACTTTTCTATTAATAGTATTTTAAAATGTAATTTATTCCTGTGATTGTAAAGCTGAATTTTCAGCATCATTACTCCAGTCTTCAGTGTCACATGATCCTTCAGAAATCGTTCAAATATGCTGATTTGCTGCTCAAGAACACAACCATCCGACAACCATCCGAATAAAAATAAGCATTTGTACACAAGCTTGAAACAACCTACAACAAAACATTACAACCAAACACAGAGACCATAACAAACCAACTAAATCAATGACAGATGTATAAATCCCACCGAGGGCAGTTTGATGATCACATTCCTTTCACATCATGAAGCTAAGCAGAGAAACCTCCCTGTGGAGAAATGCTGCAGTACATGTGTATCAGCAAACCTCAGATATACTGCTGAGAGCTTAGATCATGAAGCAATGAGCCACACTACAGGTTTAAATGAGAAGTCAGCAACATCCATCATCATACAGCTCCACTTAGAGGGACAAAGAGAGAAAGAAACAGAGGATAATGAGAGAAACACGAGGAGGAGAGAAAGGAATGCAGACAGCTTCAGAAAGAGTGTGTGTATCTTACTTCACAAGTGTTATAGTCTTCTGAGTCCAGCAGTAAACACAGTTTAGGTAGAAGCTCCGGCCAATTCTGTAACTCCCCTTTTGAGGCTATAGTTGTGATCAGAATACCTGAAGAACATAAACATATGCACATAATGCACCACTTAGAGTAGACTGGTCTGTAGAGCAAATGAATGGACAGTCTCTCGTGTATGACGAGAGATGGCCATGGAATCACTAAGATCCGGACGAGACTTAAATTGTGATCAGACAGACAGACAGATAGACATATAGAGGTGGGTAGTAACGAAGTACATTTACTTGAGTATTTTTATTTTTTTGGAAAAATTTTACTTTTAAGATTAGATTTAAAATCTAAATCTAGACTTCGTTTCTCTTGTTACTTTAATTTGATGCAATACATGTTAAAGGAACACTCCACCGTTTTTTGAAATAGGGCTTATTCACCTTCTTTCCTACATTTAGATAGGTGGGCAAATGCATTTTTGTCTCAGTGCATGCATTGTTTTAGTTTGACAGGGTCGGCCCTAGCTTAGCTTAGCATAATGAATGGAATCCTTTGTTGCCAGCTAGCATGTCATGAGTAAAAGTAATATATAAAATAAAATAAAAAACACCTAATTATTTCTTGTGGCCTGCGTATTCACAACAAGTACAAATAGTGATGCAGATTAACACTAGGCGATTTCCTATGCATATATTGACTTGGGACTATATTAGGGGGAAGCACAGGCGAAGCACTGCTACTTGGGTGCAGAGATATCACGCCCAAGTAGCAGTGCTTCGCCTGTGCTTCCCCCTAATATAGTCCTTAATATATAAGTCAATATCTGCCTAGGAAATCGCCTAGTGTTAATCTGCATCACTATTTGTACTTGTTGTGAATACGCAGGCCACAAGAAGTAATTCGTTTTTTTTTTTTTTTTTATATCACTTTTACTCAGGACATGCTAGCTGGCAACAAAGGATTCCATTCATTATGCTAAGCTAGCGCTGACCCTGTCAAACTAAAACAATGCATGCACTGAGACAAAAATGCATTTGCCCACCTATCTAAATGTAGGAAAGAAGGTGAATAAGCCCTATTTCAAAAAACGGTGGAGTGTTCCTTTAAGAAACGCGTAGTTTATTCCAAGCGCGCGGTCTCTTTTTTTCTGGGGCATGAGCGATGAATCACAAATTAATCACTCGTTTGAGTCGATTCTGTTCAATGACTTGATCAAACAAGTTGGCAAAACTGTCTAAATTGGTTCGCTTATCAGTTTGAATGATGCAGTCAGTTTCCTGCATGCACTGAATCGTCTGAACTGGTTTCTCGCTCGAAGTCGTAATAGGAGATTAAGAGCGTTAAGCAAATCTGCAAATGCATCCTATTGCTTACAAGTAATGAAGATCTTAATTAGTGGAAAATCTGCATATGCTGTCTGTGAACGATTCCACAGGTAGAGCTATATTAGATTTCATTCCATTCAGGTAATACATTTTACAACCAAACAGATTATTATGCCACGATACCACTACTAGAAAGTATGACCAGTATTACCAGTTTTTTGGACATACCTTAATTTATACGTTAAATAAGCTACCATTGTTCACAGAGTATGAAATGAACACCCGCGGTAATTTGTGTGTATTGCGCAGTGGCGGTCACCTGTTCGTCTTGAAAACGAACGCCTTTGCTTAGACACAGACACAGTTAACCAGTTTACACGCGCCTACAGAAATATACATTTCATTACATTGAGGAACAGACGGAAGAAGATCCATCAATGTGCATTTGATTGTTGTTTGTGTTCTGATGTTCAGTAGCGGTGATGAGCGCGAGCACATGTGAAGAGTTAACTTTCTTCTCCACGTGGCTCCCTTTACATGCATCTGAACGCAAAACTCTGCATGTTCACTTTATTTCGACATTGTCTAATAATCCAAATGTAGTTGTATAAGTTATTTTTTATACAATCCAAAGGACATGCAATGATTTTGGGGCTACAGAAATAATGCTTGTCTCTTCTGTGTTTGTTGCAAAGATAGCCCATCTAATTATGATACTATCATTTAATTATCTATACTATACTATCATACTAATTATCATTTAAATTAAATGCCTAATAAAATTAAATATCTAAATAATAACGTTATTATATATATGCCTATATGATCCGAAGTAACCAGTAACTAGCTACTTGAGTAGTTTTTTCATTTGATACTTTTTTACTCTTACTCAAGTAACTATTAAGATTATTACTTTTAGTAAATATTTCTATAAGTACTTATACTTTTACTTGAGTACGATAGAACGATAGATAGATAGAACGATAGAACGATAGATAGAACGATAGATAGATAGAACGATAGAATGATAGATAGATAGAACGATAGATAGATAGAACGATAGAACGAAAGATAGAACGATAGATAGATAGATAGATAGATAGATAGAACGATAGAACGATAGAACGATAGATAGATAGATAGATAGATAGATAGATAGATAGATAGATAGATAGATAGATAGATAGATAGATAGATAGATAGAAAATATGCGTTCAAATTATACTCTAATTAATATACAGTAGTGGCCAAAAGTCATGTCCGGCCTCGGAAGATTGACATCTTGACCCTTTATTCAAATATTATTGAAAATGTGTTGAAGATTTAAGCATATTGTGTAGTTGTGCTTGGAATATTTTTTTATCATTATTTGTGATCACAATGAAATATGCCACATTTTTGGTCAGACTGTTATACGAACACATGCAAAAAAAAAAAAGAGAGAGAACCAACAAAATATTAATAACTAATTATGTTGTCAATGCATGCTTTTTCCTGTGAGCTTATTTGTTTTTCTATGCATTTTCTTTTTTGCATAGTAAAATAAAACCTGTAGCTGTAAATAATTTTGCCAGATAAATTCCTTAACCAAGTTTAGTGTTTTGTACTTCTCATTTTTAAATATTTTACAAAAATAAATACTTTTCCCTTATATAGTGATTGTTTAATCGAACTTGTAGGGTCATTAAAAACAAATATCTCCAGCAGATATCACTTTTGGCCATTACTGTATTCATCAATGTGTGGGAAAACATTCATAAAAGACAAATTTCAAAGCAAATAAACAAGTAGAGTAGGAATTATATATTTCATGTTGCTCTGCAAGATGCTGGGTAACCATAGAAACACAGCACTGCATATACCTCTTCACAGTCTAATCACAATCACAAAAAGCAGCTAATTCAGACACATTCCCTGCGTCCCAATGTGCATACTATCCACCCTATCTGTCCTAAATAGTATTGACAATTACTAATGGCACATACTATTTAGGATGGATAGTATGCACATTGGGACGCAGGCATTGTGTCAGACATAGGCTACGTTCACACTGTCAGTCCAAATCCGATTATTTGTGTATCCAATTGGAATCTGATCAAAAATGATTGACTGTCCACACTGTGTATCGCAACTGTTCTGATCCGATTTGTGTGTCCATGCCAATCTTTCGTTTTCCGGAATATCTGCATTGGATTCTATGGCAATGACGTTGCTAGGTATACGCAATAGAGATGTTGTTTTATTTCCAATATGACAATGTGTAGCGGCTGGCTGGACTACTGTGTCTTCTGAGGCAGCGGCAGAACCGTAGGAGGCTGGTATGAGCAGCTTTACTCCATGTTGTCGTCTCCGCCAACGAAACGTCTCCATTATTTTGTCATTTTCTGCTCGTCTGGCACTTTGCAACAACACACCCTTGTTTCAGCAGCGACTTTCAACATGTTTCCTATAACGTCTGACGTTTACGGGCCGTCAAAACGTCACATAAACCATGCGAAATAAAATCAGAGCGGTCAGACTGAAACGGATCTCCAGAAATGTAATTGAATAGGATTTCAAACCATATATGAATGCAGCTTGAAGCGGATTTTGTGTGATTTTTTACCATTCACACTTCACACTCGGATTCCAATCGGATATGCACAAAAATCGGATTTGTACCACGTAGTCAATAAAAAAAATCTTGTATCAAGACAAACACAAAGCTATACACAGACCCCTAAGGCATAATATTGTTCACATTATGATGGCAAAAGCTTTGGCTCAGAGCCAGACAAATAAAAGTTCTGTCGGTCCATACTCACCCACTGTGGCTCTGATGAGCGGTGAAGAGTCTCCAATGTTCTGCAGACACTCATTTTTGATGAAGTCAGACACGCCGTTTGGGAAGTTCTGGTAATGGGCCTTAACATTGTTCTTCAAAATGAGGCCACTGAGAGAGCGAGTAGGCTCATCTATGAGAAAGAAAGGATGAAAAGCATTTCTTTCAGACTGGGTGGAAAATACAGCCCTCGGCAAAGGCCAAGATTAGAATTAAAGGAAAGAAAGACACAAACAACTGCAGGGATAAACTGTAATAAATATTCATATTATAAGAATGCATGTATTATTACAAATTTAAAATATAAAACAAAAACATGTGGCTTAAAGGGATCGTTTACCCAAAAATGAAAATTAGCCCATGATTTACTCACGGGCCGGAAGCTAGATAGTTTACTTTATAAAGTTTTAAATATGGATATTTTTCTTACAAAAACTCATCGCTTCACTTCAGAAGGCCATTATTAACCCCCCGCAGTCGTGTGGAGCACTTTTATGATGGATAGATGCTCTTCGATGGATTTCAAAACAGAAACGGCCATTCACTGCCATTATAAAGCTTGGAAGAGCCAGGACATTTTTTAATATAACTTTTAAAGTCATATACACCTAGGATGACTTGAGAGGGTGAGTAAATCATGGGCTAATTTTCATTTTTGGGGGGACTATCCCTTTAAAAATTCTAATAATTAAAACGCACTGCGTGGATGCTTAATAAAGAAGTGCCTTCTGTTTTGAAATAATACAATATCATATAATATAATAAATACAAATATTTTATTTTTAATTGTTTAAAATAAACAAAACTACAGCCAAAACTGTTGAGCCAACTGGTTGGGTGAATGTTTAATTATGGACCTTCTGTTTTATATTATATCAAATTTGACACTTATAAAAAAATGTTGTTTAAAATAAAAAGTTAATAAATTGTCTTTAAAATAAAACTACAGCTCACACTAAAAAAAACCTCATTGTTCAGCTCTGAGCTGGTTTGGGAGATGCTTAATAAAGAACCTTCTGTTTTTAAATGGACCTTGGGCTAATTCAGGAAAAAGAGGGAGAAACCTTGGCAGATGAACTTGTGTCGTTTCAAAACATGCTCTGTGACCTGGGGCTTGACGGAGGACACAGATTCAAAAGGTCAGTGCAGCTAAGCTCCCAGTGCACTTGACAGATTACCACTGACCTGAAGTCACACCAGCTATAAAGACACTGGCTTCAGAAGACACTACAGAGACTAAACACCACCTAGAAATGAGCTTCGTTCTGCCTGACTCAACTCCCTTCCAGAAACAGCAATACAAGTCATATACTACACAACCTGTCATGGCAAACCTCATAAACTGCAACAACCACACTGCAGACTGACAAAAGATAATTTCCTGCAACTACTAGCAGTGCCTCCCATCACACAATGTGCCTATGTAAAAATCAAAAAGTTATAGGCTTTCAAATGAACATGACCCATATCTATCCATATGCTTGACTCTCACATCCCAAATCAAAATTATAAATCAAGCGTAATACAATAAGTTAATGTTAACATGCACATCTTACCTTCCGTCTTTAGCTTTGTGAGCACAAATATTAGGTAGTTGTTGAAGTCCGGGTATTGATTGAGCTGCTCAAGTTTCTGTGGTGAACATTAAGGAAAGGCATCCAGACCACAGAGACAGAGGATAATGCAAACAGCAGGGGAAATGTGCATCAGTGCACGTACTTTATGGACTAACCACGTGCTGTTTACAGTGGATGGATGATTGCATCAATGAATGAACCCATGAATATATGAGCGAATGGTTAATACGCAAATGATGTGTGAATATAATTTAACATTGAGTAAAAATTACTTGTATAAATAAAATAAAATATACTTGGGACAAAAGGCAATTAAAAAAATTTAATAAAAACACACATGACTTCACTGAGTAGCCTTTACAAACATTACAAAATGAAAATAATACAAAATAATTCAGTAAGTCTGCTATCATCTGAGATAATTCTGTAGAGCAGGGCTGGGCTGGCTAGGGAAAAGGAGCCAACTTGGCATGCCAATTTTGCAAATGGAGCTTGATGTAAGTAGTTTTAAGTTTTAGTACTATGTCGCGTTGATCAATACACCATTTCACGTCGCATTTTTATTAGCTAGTCAGTAGACGTAGGTCGTAGCAGCAAACACACTGTGAGATGATCATGCTAAATTTCTGACACTGTCAGAAAATTATCACAGACTATCTTTGGTCACAAGACCGTGACAACGGCCATCTTTTAACCTCTCTCACTGTACGGCGTAGGACCGTTTAGGAGCCACGACCACAGAAATTTGCAAATCTGGGACACCCCAGAATGGTACAATGTGTACCGGGCTTTAGCTTGTTCAGGTGTGTTTGATTAGGGTTGGAACTAAACTCTGCAGGACAGCGGCACTCCAGGACTGACGTGGCCCATCGCTGGTGTAGAAAGTGCATAGTAAAGGGGTGTCCAATCCTACTCCTTGAGGGCAACTGTCCTGCAAAGTTTAGCTCCAACCCCAATTAATCACACCTGAACCAGTGTAACCGGAATTCGAACTGGAGTCTCCAGTGTGGGAGGCGGGCACACAAAAAAGGACGCTAAAGACAGGCCTACGTCCGTTACACCAGCTAATCAAGATGTTATAGGCATACTAGAAACTTCCAGGCAGGTGTGTTGAAGCAAATTGGAGCTAAACTCTACAGGACAGTGGCCCTCCAGAACCGGGTTTGGACACCTGTGGCATAGATCATCTAACTCAGGGCCATAGATATATGGCCACAGCTTCCATTTAAAGAAAAAGCTTAAAGGGATAGTTCACCCAAAAATACAATTCTGTCATAATTTTCTCATCCATTTTTCCAAACCTGTAAGACTTTCTTTCTTCTGTGGAACATAAATGAAAAAAAAAAATTCTCTCTTTTTTTTTCTTCCATATAATGGAAATCAATGGTCACCAAAACTGTTTGGTTACCTTTTTTTTTAGCTAATTTGTATCCAAATAATCTATCTAGTTTTTACATACTGGCAATTAAGCAAAAATATATGACACGTATTTATATAACTGGATATATTTGTTGTGACATTCATTTTACCTGAAATTTTGAAAATTGTCTTTGACATTTAAAAGCTTAAAATGTCGTAAAGGTTTTTAGTATAGAATTTTTATAGCGTTATGGACAAAAGACTATGCATAATTTGCTAGATGAAGGGGCGTCACAGTTCACACACTGACACATCTTGCTCACTTCTCTCCCTATGTGAAATAAAGGCTGAAACATCTCTAATGTCAGATGTCTTTGTCTGAGCTGCATCCGATTATGTGACAGAAAATCGTGATAATACTCGCGCCACTGCAGATGGAGGTCCGTCTAATCTGCGTCTCATAACAGTGAGCTGCCTACCTAGACAACATTTCAGTTTGAATTGTTGCAAACGCTCCTATGATGCCCAAAATTGCTGTAAAACATATGTTTTGCGCACAACCCTAGCGTTTATTAGATAAGATGTATGAAATGAATCTCAAATATGAGTTTGTTTCAGCTAAACACGGCATTGATCTAAAGCATAAAGGGATAACTTAGTTCACGCAAAAACGAAAATTCAGTCAACATTTACGTAACGTTACCCCAATGTCTTTTTTCTTCTGTGGGACGTAACATTAAATGAAGATATTTTAAGCAATGTTGATACCGATTTTAGTGACCACTGACTTCCATTGTACGAAAAAAAAAAAAAAAAAACTGGCGTTTCTCAAAATTTCTTCATTTATGTTCCATACAACAAAAATACATTTTTTTATAACATGAGGGTGAGGCTGATTTGTTTTTGGGTGAACTAACACTAACGTTACCCCTTTAACTTAAACACTCCCCGACTTACAGCTATACACCTGCTGACACCATCCAGTCACCATCCAAATCTACAGATAAAATATAAACAAACCAAATGGCTAACTGCGTGTCTTTCAAATCTCAAACACTACCTAACGTATGAGCTAATCACAGGCCAACTCCTCCTGACCTCCGCCATCCCCTCGTTCGCCCGACATCCTCCAGCACTGTTTTACAGTGAGGTAAAGGATACTTGTTGGACGGATCGTTGCGTTGATGTGTCCGGGGACTGTGATTCCTTGAGCAGCTGTAGGATCTGCTGAAGTCCCTGCTCGTCGGGTTTCCACTGGCACTCCATCTTGTATGTCTGGAGTCTCTCTCTCTCTCTCTCTCTCTCTGTGCGTGTGTGTATGTGTGTGTAGGCGCACAGATCTACACCCTTTCACATCAAATAACGGCCTCCACCTTGACCTTCAGCTTCAAGACCGACTGTTATCGAGCGGAAGATGAGGTCTCCTCGAGAGTTTACAGTGGATGGACCCGTGTGAAACGAGCGTGTTTCGCGGGCGTTGGGTGGTGGTGACGCTAGGCTAGCTTACATACATGGACTCAGTCTGGTCCGGATCACCGCACATCGACAGCGATAAGCCTCTGTGCGGCACTGCCTGGGTCCTAGCGCTCGTCGAGTCGCTGTACAGGATTTGGCAGGGAAACCCTAAAATTGACCCCCAATTAATTTCGTTACAGGCCCGGCTAGCTCAGTCGGTAGAGCATGAGACTCTTAATCTCAGGGTCGTGGGTTCGAGCCCCACGTTGGGCGAATTACTTATTTACAGTTGCGTCATTGTTCTGTGTAACTTACAATAATTAAACTAGACGAAACAAATGCAAACAACAACTCAGTGCATGAGGGTGAGTAAATGATGACAGAATTTACTTTTTTGGTGCATTATATACTGAAGAGACTTTAATTAACTGAAAAACTTTTCAAAGTGATTTAGATGAGCAATATTACATGAGTAGCAGTGCGATATGGCTGTAAACCCGCTTTTGAGTGGAACTACTTCCTTCCGCTACGGATTCAAATCTGACAGTTGTGACCAAGCCTCCGTTATTCTAAAAGTGTCAGTTTAGAGCTAGAAACGAAGAAACGTTAGTTTCATTTAAGCCTATTGTAATATGTAGATTATTAGAGAGAGAGGGGTCGACTAAACGTGTGTATTACCTGCATCTTGCTGATATTCTTGATAATAACAAAATCAGTGTGAATGTCCGCTGAGAAAAGCGATATCTTTTTCTTTGTCCTTTTAACAGTTGAAGGGATTTACAACCTTGTTTCAGCCCCTTTCAATATAAAAGTCTTTGCTCCTGACCATAGCTCCTGTCTGACCCCTGACTGACTCGTAAAGATATTTGCTGCCATCTAAAGGTGTAATAATGTAACTTTCACTGAAGTCGAAATCACAATCACTATGGAGCGTCTCAATACCAAATACGGCATGTTATTTATATACAATATTTTTTATTGAAAAATAATATTTAAATAAACCATGTTAGCCATTATAAAAGTATAAGTTTGTACAATAGCACAAAAAAAAAAACACACAAGCAAACAGTTCAGTTAAAAAGTAAAAAAGCTAGTTATAGAACAGAATTTCAGTTAACGTTACGGTTAAATATGAAGTTATGAAACTTAACTTTGCCCTTGGCCAAATCGATTTGCTCTTGAACAAGTAATAGATTCATAACACCAAAGATTGCCCGCTTGATATACCCCAAATTAATTATACCTCACCTCATGTTTAAACTATGTACATAAGGGCCAGCTGCTAATTCCTGAAGGACTGGCCGAGATAAAGCTGTTCACGCAGGTAACGTTACATGAGCGCTGAACGACCGTTGACGGTCTGGAGCTCACAGAAAACGTCTAAACAAGTGTGCGCTGTTTATATATAAGTTGCATATTTGATGTCTATATAACTACATTCTCACCTAAAAAAAACTTCTTAAAACTAACTTACATTACACAATAAAACTAAGTAGTATTTTGTAAAATGACGGTGGTTTGCCACGACGCTTTCTGTGAGAAATGTTGCAAGCGGAGTGATACAATCGGTGAAACGGTTAGAGTGCTGATTCTGGGGGGAAATCGCACGGCCGGAAAAGGCTCTCAGCCAATCAGTTTCGAGAACCAGAGAGAACTGTTGTATAAAATGAATACAAAACCTATACATTTTCATCAAAGGGAGACAGTAATATCCTCCTCCTGGGACCCAGGAATAGACTTTTGTCTACTGTAGTGGACATCATTTTTTAGTGAATTTCTCTGACATCATACATGTCACATGTCACAACCTGGGTGTCCTGTAAAGAGCACATTCAGGGCTTTTCAGAGATACCAAATGTTTGGAGGTTTCTCCATGAAAACTTCTCCTTGGTCTTTAAAAATGTCCGACATTTATTTAGTGATCAAATGTAGCACATGTATGGAAATATGATAATATATTGTAATTATAATTTAAATCGGACTACTTTTCAAATTGTATTTCATAAATCAACATCTTCAAATAAAAAAATTACTTTTCTGTTACAGAACAGGGCATTGATTTCATACGTGTCCACTGTAGAGGACATCAGGACTTAAATCATTGAGGGACCATCAAAATAAAGTGAAACCCTTAGCCTCTTGACTTCATGTCCGTGAGAGTTGAGCAAATCTCACTTCATCACAAACCACAATTTCAGAATTTGATTGACTTAAATATAGAATTTTAAATAAATAAAAAAATCTGATTATTTGCCCATTTCTGTTTTTATTTAAATATCAACTGGGGAAACACATTCACATCTTATGAGCATTTTGATAAACTCA
Organism: Rutilus rutilus; assembly: GCF_951802725.1. Taxonomy (NCBI): domain Eukaryota; kingdom Metazoa; phylum Chordata; class Actinopteri; order Cypriniformes; family Leuciscidae; genus Rutilus; species Rutilus rutilus. The sequence goes on along the minus strand of NC_140221.1, from coordinate 26,715,573 downwards.
GGATCTGGACAGCCAAAGTATTCAAACCCTCAATCAATACTATCACATTAAAAATAAAATACGTTTTTATACTTCTCATGCATGCATGGCACCCTGACCACATACGAAACATCAACCGCCCATTTCTCTTCCAGCAGAACATCTTGCTTCTGTTTAGAACACATACAGCAACACTTTTAATAGCATTTATCAACACTTTAAAGTGTATGTTGCTGGTTAAAAGGGTTGAAAAATAAAGAGGGTTCACAGTTATCACCTGATTGCTTCTCTATTCACATTTCTTCCATTTCCCTTTAAAAAGGAATACAAAAATGCACACAATACCAAATTAGAGGAACATCACTTCATTAAAGTGATTCAATTCCTTACTTGATTTCAACAACTCAAGGCAACAGTAACTGGCTTAAAACAGCAGGAGGTAGATGATGCAAAAATACTGAGCTTGAATGGGCTGTGTCTACGGTGTGTGCAGATCAAGGATACCCCTTCACTCTCGTAATATAATATACTAAAGCTGAGAGTCTTGAACTCACTGGATTCACTCTAACAGTAGTGCAGACCGCAAAGGTTTAAAAGTCCTTCGGCTGATCTTTCTTTCCTGCTCCAATATTCCCAGAGGCCTCGCCTTTCTAGAGGGAGTGTGACACAAGATCTCATCAAGGGTCTGTTTGGTGATCTGACCGGCCTCCTCTAACCGTCTCACCACCCGCTCCACATGTCCCTCCCACAGCCCATCAGCACTCTTCTTCCTCAATTCATTAACCTGAGAGAGGGAAAATGGGAGAGGAAACACACAAAACACGTTTTATAACCTGTTCTGGTTTAATTTATTAAAATTATTTTAATACAAGAGGTGTTTGGCTTTTTTATAAATTGAGGATCTGGGCTCAGCTGCAACAAAGCAAAGGGTACCCTTACTGTGCGTTCACACCGCCGCCGGCGAGAGCGTCAAAGTGGCCGGAAGTCATTCATTTTCAATGAGAGCTGGCGGCGAGCTCCGGCGAGGGCGGCGCGGCGCGTCTTGGACGGTGAGAGCGGCGAAGAGAGTTGAAGTCAGGTCAACTTTATGGTAATAAGCTATGACGCGGTTCGGCGGCAACCAATCAGAATGTAGAAGTCTTCCGCCTGAGAGGATTCCAGAGAACCCAATCCTGTAAACTTTGGTGTATTTCGATCTACATCAGAGCGTCCCCGAATCTTTCTCCGGCGTCGTTTGGCAGGGCGGCGAGAGCGAATTTTGCCACTTTCGCCGGTGGCGGTGTGAACGTACAGTTAGTGAAACATGGGTTGTGAGAAAAAAAAAAAAAACCAGGGTCCACTTAAGGTACCTCAAAGTCATTAATAAGTATTTCCCCTTAATTGCTTAAGTGTTCCCTTAAGTTCTGTTATGGGTTGCAACAAAGTGCTTAGTGACCATTTCACCCTTAAAGTCCACATGAATTCAAAATGGACCCTATTTACTTTGTTAGCGCATATTACTAGTCTTGTGGTGAACAATTAATCCGTGCAAGTTAAAACACGGAAAAAAATGTTTTGGCTTCGTAATCTTTAATCAAAATCTGAAAATGCCCCTCCTCTCTGCCTTGGAGGACCTTCCCTGATGACGTATGCTTGACGGCTTGGGTTGAGAAAGGCTTAACCACTCCCCTCAAACCGTTAGTCTGTAATGAGCGAGAGATGGAGAGGAGGAGCACTAGAGTAAAACCCTGCCCTCTGTTCAATATTCCTTTTCACTGGGAAATACGTCACAGCACTGGAGAAAAGTCGTTTGCAACTTCCGGTTCACGCGGACTTTAAAAAATTAAGGGACCAAAACACGTCCCAATGGCTGTGCCTTCAGTTATTTCCCTAATTCAAATATTGTAATACAGCTGTACAACTGTAGTAAAGGTAAATGTTTTGTTTATGGGAGATGTCGTAAGTATAGCAGCTGCTTCTCCATTGCCGTGTTTTGCCAGAAACTATCGGAAAACGATTAGTGTAAACACTTAGGTAAGGATGACTTAAAGGGATACTCCACTTTTTTCGGAAATAAGCTCATTTTACATCTCCCCCAGAGTTAAACAGTTGAGTTTTACCGTTTTAGAATCCATTCAGCCGAACTCCGGGTCTGACGGTACCACTTTTAGCATAGCTTAGCACAGATCATTGATTCTGATTAGTCCAGTAGCATTTCTTTCAAAATTACCAAAGAGTTTCAATATTTTTCCTATTTAAAACTTGACTCTTCTGTAGTTAAACCGTGTACTAAGATCGACGGGAAATGAAAAGTTGCGATTTTCTAAGCCTATATGACTAGGAACTACTCTCATTCCGGCGTAATAATCAAGGAACTGTGCGGCTGTACCATGAGTGCAGCAGGCGTAGTGATATGACGCAGCGCCTGAAAATAGGTCTAATAGGTTAGACAAACTTAGTCCCGGTCACGTTGGAAGAAGTTACCGAGCTGGGGACTATTTTCAGGCGCTGCGTCATATCATTACGCCTGCTGCACCCATGGTACAGACACACAGTTCCTTGATTATTACGCCGGAATGAGAGTAGTTCCTAGCCATATCAGCCTAGAAAATCGCAACTTTTCATTTTCCGTCGATCTTAGTACACGGTTTAACTACAGAAGAGTCAAGTTTTAAATAGGAAAAATATTGAAACTTTTTGGTCATTTTGAAAGAAATGCTACTGGACTAATCAGAATCAATGATCTGTGCTAAGCTATGCTAAAAGTGGTACCGTCAGAACCGGAGTTCGGCTGAATGGATTCTAAAACGGTAAAACTCAACTGTTTAACTCTGGGGGAGATGTAAAATGAGCTTATTTCCGAAAAAAGTGGAGTATCCCTTTAAAGGAGCTGTATGTAAGAAATGTATTTCAATTAATAATAAAATGGCCCTGATATGTCACTAGACATTAAGAAATCATGTCCATTTCAAATACTTACATCACTGACAACAGTAGTCCGGCCAGGATATTGTCATTTGAAAAGTGAAGTTGCAGCCCTCAACTGATGTTGATGTTGTCATGTTGTGTTTTGGCCTGAAGCCCCACCCTCCACCTATCTACCAATCACGAAGTCAGTAGTGTTTTGGCATCCGGGTTGCCAGCTCTGCTCTAGTTACCTCAGCTGCTGCTACAAACGTTCGTGCTGGATCCTGCAGCCTATGTGGCAACCTCGAATCAGGGGGGAGGGGGAGGGGATACACCGCTCTACAGTAATTTGAAAGTGATTGCAGTACCAGTTTTGGCCACAATCTTACATACGGCTCCTTTAAGACGATTGTTGCAACGCTCTTCAAGAAATCCCTTGCCTCAAGGGTTTTCATGCAACCGGGCCCAGAGGTTCCATGTTTGTTTTTTATATACATTTCCTGTAAAGTTTTTGTACACTCTCGACTGAATTTGAATGTTTATCATGATCTTAAAACCATTTTTCTTATATGCTTAAATTCAGTTTTGTAGCAAATATACAATAATGTTCAAAAGTTTGGGATCGGTAAGAGTCTTTTAGGTTTTTGAAAAATCTCACATACTGTGAAGTAATACAATATAATCAAATTTATTGTTTTAAGGAATTTTGAAATGAATGAATTGGACCAGAATGTAAAAAAAAACAAAAAACAATGCCACAAGTGCCTAGCAGTAAGGGAATCTCGTAATGTTTAAAATGCACCTCTGAACAGAATGACATGACTGTGCAGAGTTAGCACAGTTAGTTTTGATTTGTTTTACATTATTAATATTGTTGACTGCATAATTCTATTTGTTTCATAGTTTTGATGACTTTACTTTTACTCTTAAATGAAATAGTCATGGTGAATGAGTAACAATAATTAAGAAAAAGTATTGTAGGTGTGTAGCTGATCTCACCACTTCCTGGGAGAACTCTGTTTTCTTCACAAACACTGGAGTCTTAGACACTTGGGCTGCTGTGAGGGTGGCGATTGCCTCTTTCATGGACCCGTTCATAGCCAATATGAGAACCTAGAAACAGAGCAGTTACACATATGCAAGCTCTCTTTCAAAGACTGATTTAAACGCACACTTACTCTCAGGTTCTGGCATGGCCGACTGTGCGTGCTCATGATCTGCGAGTAGAATGTCTGGGCTCTCCCTATGTCATTCTACAACATACATCAAGTTGATCAAATTAGGATTTACTGTTAATATATCAAAAGATGCAACATCGTCTGTGATTCAATTACAATTTCACAACATCTGAATGCTATTTAACTACTAAAATTTGATATTACACCCACCCAGTTAATTTGTATGGCATTACATAACATACGAGAAAGATGTATCCTTTCATTTTAAATTGGATATTGACATTTTAATCATCTTACCTGTTTGAGAGCAAGAGCAGTTGCAAAGCAATAGGCATGTCGAGGGATGAGATTGCCTTTTGTCTGACCTTCTTCCAACAGGGTCAAACAGATATGATACGACTTCGAGGTGTTCTGCCAATTCCAAGGTACAAAAACACATGTGTACACGGCTAATGAATGACATCTATAAAAATCTGTTGTACTTGCATAACTTAAAACTACAGTGAGAAACTAATGCTCAAAAAAAAACAAGCCACAAGATGGTTACTCATTGTACCTGTTATTGTTCTGTATGTGCTGAAAATACCGTTTGTCTTTTCTGGGATTATAGTAATTCATTGGTGATAATGATTCTTAGGCCCGGTTTCAAAAACAGGGCTGAGACTAAGCCAGGATTAGGCCTTAGTTCAATTAGGGCATTTAAGTATTACAGGTGTGCATCTTGAGACAAAACAATGGCACTGACATAGTTTAAGATATGTCAGTGCAGGTTGCTTTTAGTTAAAACAGCTCAAACGTGCATTTTAGTCTGGGTCTAGCTTTAGACTTGTCTGCGAAAAACGGGGGTAGATGTTTTTAATACAAAGCATACAATACTTGCTTCTACACTGTCTTTACCAGTTTATAACAAGTAGCAAAGGCTAGTATGAAGGTGTCCTTGTTGAACGGCACTCCTTGTTTTTTCATTTCTCCCACCACCTCCAGGCCACCTGTGAGAACACGATCAGTCATCCACTGAAACCATGGCAACAACAGATAGACAACTTTGCATTTTTGCAGATAGGAAGTAGGGTTGGGCGATGTCCCCTAAATTGGCAGTTGACGATGTTTACAGTAAAACATCGCGATGGACGATGATATCGTCGGGGGGGGGGGGGGGGGTGCTATGGAATCGCGCTGACCATGACGAAGAGAGAGAGAGAGTAGCTACTTCTACTGTGTTTACGCCACGGGAATACTCGGCTTGGCATTTTGAAATATTTATATGTTTATTTGGCCGTTTAGGCTCGCAACCGAAGACAAAGACTATATGCTTGTCCGTGTTGCACTCGGAGCGCGCGCACAGCATCCTGTCAGTACAATTCAGTTCTCTTTCGCGACTTATCGCGCTTTTAATATTTCTTTTCAATATAAAGCACATCCTGCTCTTTTCTTTCTCATTCATTCATGTTTTATTATTAATAACTTTAAACAGAATCGTCAACTGAAATCTGCGCGGATTATCAACAATACGACACATTTATAGGACATAAAGGGTCTCTGCGGCAAAAGTGAAAGTACCAGCGGGTGAAATGTTTTGAAATGTCTCTTTGAACAGTAAAGCACCCGTTTCAATAAAAGGATATATTAAAGTTTATATAGCCTACTTTTACATTTTCGCTGCTGTTCTAAAATGATTTTCGCCATCACCTTAAACAAGCAGCAGCTGCTTGAATCCCAGTGCAGGAGCTGTAACTGTTAGGTTACCACAGAAACGAAAGCGGTTAGTTGATTGCTGTGGTGACTCGTGACACTCGCGAACAGCACTGAACACGCACGTCTTAATTTTTTTATCGTTCGTTGGTAAAGGGTGAGAGACCTTGCGAGCCACATGATTTTTGCCTAAGAGCCAGGTGTGGCTCGTGAGCCAGGTTCCCAACCACTGGTGTACACACGAACACGAACTGCCGTGAGACTGGGCTGGTCTGACAGGGTGGGGGGCGTGGCATCACGATGGTGGCTCACCATCGTGATGTCGGTCAGCCATCACGATGGACGATGATATCGTCCATCGGCACAACCCTAATAGGAAGCTGTACCGATGAAGGATTTGTTTGTGGTGATTAATTAATTCCCTCGAAAATCTTAGATAAGCATTTGTCTCACTGGCTTTTCAAATACGAGACATTTCAGTTCTTTAATTTATCTGACACATTTTTAAGCCAACAGGAAAGGCAACCAGAGAACAATACAATTATCTGATTGATCGTGAAGTTTCTTTCTTCATGAGAATAGATAGATAAGCTGAAGAAACTTACTTTCGAAGCACTGTTTAGTGAAAAGTATGTCAATGGCAATGTTAAAGGATGTAGAGTCTGGAAAGAATCCTTTGAGAGCCTAAGCAAGAAAAAGAAAAAGTCAAATCTCACTACAATCCGTCCACTACTACATGGTCATCCAGTAAACAGAATTGCCTTTGCACAATGTGTAGGTGTTCATTTTCACCTACTGGATCTGTCAGAGTTGTGGCTGCCAGCTCCTCTAAACCCAGCTCATAACATAACCTCATGAAAAGAGGCCCAAACTTGAATTCCCCAAATGGCATGTTACGATTCTCTTTATGGTACCTGGAATGGACATAAATAAAAAGAGAGCAGTGTTAAAGGGTTAGTTCACCCAAAACTTTCAGTCCCCCATTAACTGACACTTTGACATTTCAAAAAGTTAATTAAGAGATTGTAAAACGATTCCATATGATTTTGGCGGTTTATTTAAAATTTTCGGATACATTTTCTGAACAAAGCTTAAATTTAATCTGTTCATTATATAAAGCAATCGAGTCTCTTCAGAAAATTTGGAATAAACCGCTAAATTCATATGGATTAGTTTTACGGTCTCTTTATGAACTTTTTGAAGCGTCAAAGTGGTAGTTGCGTAGCTGTCAATGGAGGGACAGAAAACTCTCATATTTCATCAAAAAGATCTTCATTAGTGTTCGGAAGATGAATAGGTTTGAAACAATATGAGGGTGAGTAAATGATGACAGAATTTTCATTTTTGGATGAACTAACCCAGAAAAATATTAAATATTAGAAAAACATTAAGATGAATATTATGCTGAATGCAACTAAAACACTATAAATTTGCTTCTTGGGTAAACATACACTACCATTAAAATGTTTGGGTCAGTAAGCTTTTTATTTTATTTTTCAAATAAATCAAGACTTTTATTTAGCCAGGATACATTAAATTGATCAAAAGTGACAGGAAAGACACATAACTTCCTATTTAAAGTATCCTTTCCAAAAAAATTAATAATAATAATTCAAGCAGCACAACTGTTTTTTGGGGGGGTTTTTTTACATTGAAAATAAGCAATCTTTCTTGAGCACCAAATCAGCATGTTGGAATGATTTCTGAATGATTATGTGACACTGAAGACTGGAGTATAACAGGAATAAATAAATTACATTTTAATTTATATTAAAATAGAAAACAATAATTAATGATAACAATAATATCACAGCTAATCACAGTTTTACTGTATTTGTGATCAAATATATGCAGCCTTGGTGACCATCAGAGACTTCTTTCAAAAAAAAGCATCTTACCATACCCAAACACAGTAGTGTAAACATCCTTGTAATATAAACCATATCTATATAAGGAATAACTGATGCAATTTTACCTGTAAATGGCATTTCTTGCCATAATAACATCTTCAGCAGACTGGCATAAATGCAGAAGCATTTTCAATTCATCCTTTAAAATTAGCTCATTTTTCTCTATTTTCTGATGTACTTTATCAAAATAATAACCTGTAAAAAAAACAAGTGACATTCAGAACAAGGGAGAAAATTACGTTTCAGTTCTGAGTGTTAAAGGTGCACTCAGTCACGTGTGTTTATGTTGTGCTGGCCAATACAACAGTTGAGGAAATGTGATGCATGAATATTGTAATAGCATTAAGCATAAACTCAGGTTTCAATGATCAATGCCATTGTAGAAATTCACTACTGAATTTAAAACTTTTTTAAAACAATTAGTAGTACTCAGATGGTCATGCAATCTCATGTCGGCCCCCATGAGGCCACCCACTTTCATGTTAAATAAAACAGCTTTTGTCGACATGACTGCAGTGACATTCAATCTTGTGTGGGTGCAAATGTTTAAAAAAAAAAAAAAAAGAGAGAGAGTTCTATTCATTTCTTTATGTGTAGAACTTTTTAATGAGACAAATATGACTGAGTGCACCTTTGAAGTAATGAAACACCAGAAAGTGGTACCAAGTTATTTAAATCAAGCCAAATGACACATGCCTTTTGACCCTGAGACTCGGTGAGCAACAGCAAGTTTCTTCTGCTGAAAATCCTGCAGCTTCACCACATCTTCAGACAAGAGATGACGTTTGGCTGAAAAGAGTGTTTGCAAACATGTCAGTTTATCACCTATCGTTACTGTCTGAAAACCCAAATATTAAAATGTGTCAGTAGACATTTATTTTGACCACCTTCATCACATTTAAACCCAGATCAAAAATTTAAACCAGACAGTTTAGTTTTTAGAGGGTTTTGGGCACTTTTCACCTAGTCTGACTGGGAAACAAACCATCTTGGATGTTTTTCCAACATTAATACAACACGGACAGAAAAATGTAAATAAAAAACGACAGTCCAGTAAACAAAAAGGGGGGGCAAACGGTGACAAATTCTTCAATGCGGAGACAACAGTGTTGTATTACCAATCACGTCAATAATCTCCTCTACTCTGCGGTGTGTTTGTGTGTGTGTGTAAGCTCTACTAACTTACTGCTCAATGACATTGGCCTTGACTTTTAGAGCCACTTTCTATGGTATGTTCTCATTGTCTAAAGACAGAATAAATACAGCGTTATACGCATATTACCTCCATGTCGACATTTTAAACAGTCTGACTGTAGGGCTCCTGCTGCTGTTCTGCTCGCCTCGGTCAGTATAATACGAGCACAGGCGTTCAGTCCTCGCAACGCCATGTCTGCCTGAACTCACGGGTAGTCAGTCACATTGTGCAATTTCTATGCGAATAATTATTTCAGCAGGTAAAATTATTTATTTGTATTAATTGAACAACACATATTAGAATAAAATATTTAAAGTACATCAAGAACATTATCTATCATTTACAATACAAATAATAATAATAATAAAAACCATTTACTAAACCTGAGAACACCCCCGTTGTAGGTCGAAATGGAACATTCCAATGTGGCGTTCTCCTGTTAACCCCATAGACAGTATATAAAGGTTAACCCGGTATGTTTACAATGTATTATTGTTTCTCATAAAATATTATTTCAAATATTAATTCAGAAAATATTGAGATTGTGACTGTGAAGGCACTTATTTTAATAGTGGTTTAAACAACACGCTACATTACAGCTAGACCTGCAAGCCATTTACCCCTTATATTCAAAAGTTTGAATCAGCAGATGGCGCTGTTGATCACAGACGAAACACTCTTTGGGATAATTATTCTATTTAAATGGAGGAATACAGAACTATTGTTTTCGAATTAAATAAACAAAGCCAATAGCAAGTTTGGCGAAGACAAACAAATTATTAATTGACTAACAAATATAATACACTGTCTTGTCTCTTCTCTGCTAAAAACAGCATAGCAGGTCAGGTTCACCAACAGAGAACAGACCAGCTTCACTAGGCTGTGAGACTGGCTAAAACTGGTATTGTAGGCTGGTTTAAACATTTTTCAGCATTGTTTCTAGGACTGATTTATTACTCAATTGCAAGTTAAAATGGCTGACAAGTAGCCTATTTTTACCATCCCTGATTGATTATGTTTCAATGGTTGCTTTAAATGATCATTGCTTGTTGGAGGTTGTGATAAGCCATTGGTTTCCCTAGATACACTTAGTAGAGTCTTTCTGTCTGTAGTGATGCTGTTTTGTATTGTCAAAAAAAGAGAGGAGCTATTAGTGGAGAAAAAAAAAAGCTAAACGTGTTCCTTTGCTTCCCTTGCTCATCTGTTCTAACCACACCAGCAGTAGATAATCAATTAACAGCTGGATCATTTCCCAGCTTCTTTTCTCTGCATTGAAAGGTCATTATTAATAGAGAGAGAGAGAGAGAGAGAGAGAGAGAGAGAGTGTGTGTGTCTGTCTGTCTGTGTGTGTGTGTGTGTGTGTGTGTGTGTGTGTGTGTGTGTCATTCTGGTGCATATGCCACAATAGTACATTATTTGTGACAAAATGTTTGATTGGGAAATTTTGTCAAGGCAGGTTTGATATAAATTATTGCATGTCTAGTTATTTGAGAGTGACATGGCATGTCATGTTGAGAGATGAAATACACGATTATTAGCTGGTTTAAATAGCCTACAACATGTAACAAAGCAATGTAGAATAAAGAATATCTTTTGAGGATCCACAGAATCATTGGTGTGTGTATAAAGCTGACAGGATGACATGACCATAAATGCAGAGTAGGTGAAGATAATTATTTTATTGGATGATGTTTCAAAAGACTTTCAAGATGAATGGAAAGATCTGTAAGTACACATGCTAGTGTGTAGGAACAGTTTTGTCCCCAGAAGAGAGCTAAATCTGCCATCGAGGATATTTTATTTAGGGTCAGTATTTTGTAGTATTTTTAATTAGCTTTATATAAAATGATTGAAACCTATACTATGTACTCATTTATATTTAAAATGTGTGCGTGGTATATGTAACATGTTAAAGATACAGTAACCAAACAAGCAATTGTATTATACTTAGACTCCTTCTGTGGTCCTGGTGGGACTCTGCTGTTCGTTTCCTTAGCAACAGCACCTCACCCCATTCAGCTGAGACTCTCATTTGCCCAATTGGAGGCTGACTCTCAAGTGTGCTGGATTATTGATGAGATCCAAGATGGAGGTGTTCACATGATGCTGTGAGCAGCATAACAAGGCTAATAAAGTAAATTCAGTGTTTTATTCCTGCCATAGATTGTGAACTTGTGTTCACTTATATCTGAGAAATTACAATACATTCGAAACAAAGAGCTTTGCAGCTTTACCAGCATATTTCTTGTTCCTTCTTGTGACTCTGTATGTTTTGTTTTGAACAAGACCACAATGTGCATGGTCAAATTGCAGGTTTATAGTACTTTCTTTAGCATTACCCTGCGTATCTAATTTGCTGTTTAGCAAATTTGCATAGTAAAGTTGTTGTAAACTGCTAATATTACCGTTTTTTACACAAATTGGTTGTGTTAATTTCTCAGAGAACCCTTTAATTAAATGGTGAATCATTTATTATTTGCCTTGTTACAAAATTCATTCAGTGACCATATATTTTAACTCATGATATCGTTTCTCACTCACAGTCAATCAGAACTTTTATAAAAACATTTTTGCTCACTTTTACATGTTATATGTCAAAACAAAATATGTTCAACATCACTATTTATCAGTTTTTTGTTTTATTCAAAGATATTAAAATGGATAATTTGTGATTTACACTGGCATACTACAGTATTTGAAAAATCTAAGATAATGAAATGATCCAGTTATATTACTAGTATCCAGTGCTTTAAAGTAATTTTGTTATTAAGTGACCGTTTTTATTGGTGAGGATGTTTGCTACATGATGTATGAAGTGTTTATGTGGTTTCAGTGCACTTTGGTAGAAATAATATCTGCTGTCAAGCTGCATGTTGAAAAGGTGCATCAGTTTTGAGAACACAATGCACATAATCAAATTTTAAAACAAAATAAATATTTAAAATAATTCTACTTCCTTTACTCCTTTCACATAAAAGCAAACAGAGTTAATGTAAAGTCACTTTAGGTTGCATGACTCCTCTGACCTGCATTGATCTGCTGACATCATGCTCAGTACATAAAAGTAATAGCATGCCGTGACCCAGACTTCTCACATTGAACTTCAGCCAATGTTATTTCTCTGGTACTTTTGCCGCTAGACATTTCCATTTTGATTTAACGCTATGGTTCTGTCTGGGTTTGAAAAATGCCTGCAGTGCCCAAGTCATCATTAGTTAATGTCCTCTGTGGCATAAGGGCAGTGATGGCATGGTTGACTGCCAGGGTAGTGACCAGTCTGTCTTCCCTCAATCAAATAGATGTTAATACAAACCAGTCTTGATTCACCATAACAGCTTATTTTCAAGAGTAAATTTTTCTATGTATTCTAATGTTTTATAAAAGCATGTAGGAAATTGCTCTCCTTTTATTTAAAAGAAAAGTTCAATTTAAAGTTATGCTCAGTGTTGAATGCACAAATCCCTTGCCTAAATCCTGTTCAGTTTGGGTAAATTTGGTCGGAGCCAGATCTCTAACCAGAATCAGACACATGAGCCCAGGGGCTTAGGCCTGTTTTGTAGCCAATTAAACTCTCAGAAATGCCTTTGAGCAAGCACAAGATCACAAAATTCCCCTTACCAACAGCATAACCACATTTTGTGGAATACCATACTCTACAAATAAAAACACAAAATATTTTCCACAAAATTATTTATTGTGGACTGATTTACCTTCTTTTTAATTGTAGTTCCCTTTACATCAAACACCCCATAGTTGAGAAGATATATCGCACACAAACATCAGGAAAAAGCACAAGGTAATACTTTCACTTGAGACTATCCTCTAGATATGGGATTAGGAATGAAAAAAGGGAAAGATGCAAGTTCACAAGATTAATATATATAGTTCATACACAACTGCAGACATATTCTTACTAGCACCCGAAGGTCAGCGAGGAAAACCAGAGGGATTGTGAAGTTTTGAGAGAAAGTGAAGTGAAGTGTTACTGTGGGTCAGAGGAAAGAGAGTGATAGACTGAGTGTGTGTGTGTGTGTGTGTTGTATTTACTCTTGTAGATGTCTAGCGGATAAACAACAATGCATTTTGCTAAAGCACTTGGCTAGAAGAGTCTGTTAACCGTTGCTGCTGTTAGTATGGAATTAAGAAGTATCCAGTTCTGAACCGTGAGGTTTGAGATCATCGTCATATCAAGTTTATTGTCTTCTTGAGCTGTTGAAAAGGGTTGGGCCACAACGGCACCGTGTTCCCTGGTAATTTTTTGTTAATGTGTTGTTGGCTCTAAATATTGTGATAAAATGTTTCAAGCAGTTATGGCTTTGAAATATTTTAACAACCTGTGGCATCATCCTGTATCGTCATGTAGATATCATGCAATTTACTAGTTGAAACTGTAAAATTCGTATACAGTGGAAGCGTCATAGTAATTGATGATTGGAATTCAATTGACAGTCTTCAATGAGATGGTAAAATTTCCATGACTGTATGGTTGATTAAAAGTGACATTTAGATACAACAAACCTGATCCAAGTTCATGATTTTCCAATCATGAATTATTTCAGTCATATCCTTGCAGTGATTTGTTGGCAGTAAAGAGTGAGTTTCCCCTCTTAGTGAAAGAAAGCACAGAGAAATGTCAAGGATAATACATTACACATGCACATATCATCCGACCACTCACTCTGTCACTAAGCTATTTATAATTATAGTACAGTGCAATTTTATAAAAGATTCCTAAGCAAAGGAAAGATTTCAGTTTCTCAACTTTCAATGTACCACAACCTTGATGGCTCTTCTTGGAAACATTGACAAGCTAAGAAAATAAAAATTGTAGATGGATAAGATTTGGATGAACAGTGCATACAGAACAGCTCTCAATATTGAGTGAAATGTTCAGTTAAAAGGACAGTCAACTCCATTTGGAGTTAGAAAATAAAACAATAGTTATCAAACAAAAACCATTTTTGAACTGACACAACTTTGAAACGACAAGTTTCGCATGTTAGAGATCTCTTTTTATGATTACCTTCATAATTCAAAAAGCTAAATTTCCAATTATAAATTAAGTATTAAATAAGGCAAATAAATATTGCAACTCAATTACTCAGTTCATAGGATAAAAACATTAATATAAATAAAGTGTGCAAATAATAAGCAGTACAAATTAATGAGTAACAATTTTTGGAGTTCAAACATTTAATATTTTACCCTATTAAAAAAGGGTGGTGTGAAATTCATGTGATTTCAAGGCAAGCTAATGATGGCCAGTTTTAAAGAAATATTTCCTACCTGTAAAAATTAATATCTATTACAATGGTGACAATATAATTAATGAATTATTTCCAGGAGGAAGAGGTATAAGATGTATTATTTATAACATTAAGGTTTTTACATACGACTTATGGTATTTCCTGTTTTCTCAGGCATTTTTTCTCAGGGAGTCTTTTAAATTGGTTAGACCTTTATACTATTTTGCATTTAATCACAAAGGTAGCAAGCTTCACATTCATATTTTATGCAACTCAATGCGGCTGGAATATGATGCTAAATGTAGCTTTTGCATCCAATGATATTTGTAATTGTGGATAATACATACCATTTAATTGTCCTCATATTAAGTGCATCTTGTTTGTTGTACATTCAGTTTCACTTTCTAAGGCATTTAAACAATCCCTCGACCTTTGGTGTAAACATTATCATTTATGGAGTTAGTTTTCAGCGATCCATTGACCAGTTTATAATCTGTTTTTAAGTTAGTAAATTTGTAGTTTGTTGTCAGTTTTCTTGGAGATGCTCAATACAGTGTTCATCCACCGACTACTGTATGTATTTAGTCAGTTGTTTAGTTTGCTCTAAGTCGCTTATGCTGGGTGTTTGTGGAGGTCTTATATACAGCAAAAACTGCTCTTTGTGTGGTCAACAATGTCTAACCCAATATTTTCACAACCTGAGACCTCAAAGAGTACTAGATAATTCTACTGAGAAACATTTTTGCTGGTTCCTCTATTGAGTATATGGAAAGAGATCCTAAACATTTGCTTTTGTGAATGTGTGTAGTAAGTTTTCCTATTGTTTGCTCTCCAACATCCAACCTCTACCACATCTTGATCATGACAATCACAGCTCAATCTTACATGCAGGGAAAGACTCATCTTGCATGACCACAGTGCTGCTGCTTGCCAAAACCATGATGTTTAAGTCTTGCTGCTTCTCATGGGTTTCCTGGTACCACTCCCTCATAACTTCTGTATCATGGGTTGGAATCAGTGTGACCTAGAGGGGTAAGAATAACCATACCAATATCATATGCAACATTAATTTCAAGGAAAGTATCCATAATTGGAAGAATAATAGTACCTGCATATTATTTCCCCATTGGCTCTTTCCTTCCAACAGAGCATCCAGAACTGCCTTACTGGGCTCCTGTGCTGTTGGATCATTGCCACTGACTACAAAGTAGGAGGATCGGATCCGTTTAAAGAACTCAGCATCCACATTCTTGGCATTGCAGTGATTTGGTATGTAAACTAGGTCCATATACATTGGAGGACAGTTAGGTACTGACGTTCCACTGCTGTACTTGGTGCTTCCTTAACAACAATAAAAATATATACAAATGCTTTAAAAAAACAATAGACTATAGACACATAACCGTGTATTATGTAAGGTGTCATATTTTTAAATTGAAAGTATGAAAATTCTAGTATGAAACTAGAGTTACCTGAAGTGCTGCTTTTCACTCCCCTTGATGCAGAGGTATTAGTAGCATTTTTGGCATCTTTATCTTCTGTGGCCTTTTTTGGAGAAGATACTTTCAATTCTTTGATGGCACTTGTTTTTGACAAGCTCTTTGTTGCAGATGACTTGGTCTTGCTACTGATGTTCTTTTTTGGCTTCCCTTTTTCATCTTTTTGGGATGCCTCCTGAGCCTTAAGGACCTCAGGATCCACCATACAGGCATCAGGATGTGGAGGAGCAGGAGCAGGGTCTCTGGGCGTGGCTGGAGGTGGGTCTGCATGACGATAAGTGATAGTCCTATCTGTTGGTAGTGTTTCTGAGTCATCCTCAGAGTCAATATTTGCATCTGCAGTTATTGATGGGCACTCCTCTGTGCCAGGAGGAACATCAGAGTCCGTTTGAGAGGGCGCTGATTCACTTACAGAGGTTGGTGGAGTTTCTTCACACTGCTTGTTCTGCTGTTTCCCTTCAGGTGGTGGTGGTCCTCCTCCAGACTTAGCAAGTGGCTTTTCCTCCTCCACAGGATGTTCCTCATTCATGAAGTACTCAAGAGGACTGGGGTTTATAAAGGATGGAGAAAGCTCTGTTTTTGGATGTCTGTATTCACAGGAGGTCACCAAACACAAGTCCACATCTGCTCGTGACTGAGAAAGGATTGTTTTTGATGTATCTGGCCCTATGGACCCACCATCACAGATTTTAGTAGATTCTCCATATTGACAGCTGTAGGAATATGATGTGGAGCTGCTGGAAAACTTCTCTTGAGTTTCTGTCTGATTGAAAGAAGGAGACATTTTTGCTGGAGATAATATTTTGGGGCTAGGGGGGAGGTTTAAGTCTGTGAAGGCATTCGTCCCTAAGCCAAGTTTATGCTCTTCTGTCTTCTGAGAAAAACAAGATGACACTGTAGGGGATTGGGCCTTCGGAGGAGTCTTCACCAGATTTTGTGTGTCCTCTATTTTATCCATACCAGTCTCTTCGTACAATGAGCTGGGACTAGCTTTATCTTTATCTGTACCTTCATGTGAAGTACTTGGTCTCCCTAGAACAAGAGAAGAGTCAGGAGATAAAGGGGACTGATTGCGGGGTGACTGTTTTGGAGTAACAGACGCTGAGAAACGACCCGCATTTGGGGAAACTTCTCTTGGCTCCCCAATTTGGCAGGGTGTTGTAACTGATGGGGTGGACTGAGAGGCATCTGATGGGGAAGCAGAAGCAACCTGGGAACTATCAGACTCTTTGAAAAGCATTGCCTTCTCCCCAGCTTCCCCGGGTCTGCGCTGTTCTTTCATGAGACCAGCTCCATCCGAGGGGCTGTAATCAACTTCTGTCGGACCATTTTCAGTGGCTGTATGCTGCATTCCTCCAACAGATGGATGATCTGGTGACTGCTTGCTAAAATCCAATGTAAATGAGTGTTCTGGGGATTCTTGTCCACACTCAGCTGACAAAGACTGCTCAGAGGTTTTTGTTTCCTGTTGTGGCATTCTTAATTTGGCTGTTTTTGGAGAAACATCAGGGGAGATTGACATAGGCCGGGGACTGCCCTTAGATGGGGAGACTTCTGCTTCTTGCATTGTGGTTGGAGTCTGAACAACAGAGACAGAGAGAGAGTCATCCACTTCTGTGGAATGAGGGGAGCCCACTTCAGCATGAAGTGATGGGGAGACCTCATCTGTTGTAGGTTCTGGTAAAGAACTTGTTGCGAGTGATGCTGTTGATGCAGAGGCAATGTGAGAAAATGTGTCCTCTGCAACAACCTCATCAACCGGTGTGCCAGACTTATCCGATGTGGTCCCCTCAGATATGGACATTTTGCTGTCCTCTTTAAATGTTGTGAAAGGATTTGTATCAGACAGGCTCTCTGCTTTAGCCGGCAACAATGATGCAGCAGATATAATTGAAGAACTGTCATCAGTTGCTAACTTTTTATCATTATTGTCAGTCTGGCTTTGGGTCTTGTGGTCAAGCTCAAAATTGGTTGATAAATGTGCTTCATAACTTGGTGATTGCTTCTTTTCCATTTGTGACACAGGCACCGCTTCATCAATAGGACTAGCCTCTCTGGGAGAGTATTCCTTGTCACTTGTGATGTCAACAATAATAGGACCCTGGGGCTCAGACGGTATAGTGCCATCTTTCTCTTCCACTGGGGATTGGTAGTAAGGTGTGTGACCTGAGGACTGAGGAGATAAAGGGCCCTCTAAAGTTTTCTCATCTGGACTGTATGATTCCATTCCTTTTGACATCCCTGCTAGTGTGGTTCCCAGTTCAATCGGTGAAGATGCACCTGTATGAATATGGTCAATGTTCATGTTTTGGTCACCAGAAGGTGACCGGACAAAAGGCAAATTTGTAGTGGTACCAGTGAGCCTGTTTGAATCAAAAGAGAATGTGGTTTTGGTTAAAAACTCCTTGGCAGATTTGTCTTCCTCCAGTGAAGATGGAGGTGAAATGGTGGAAGCTGATGCATGATAGTCATGCCCTTCAGTGGCATCGCTCTTAGAGTGATCTAATTCAGGAAGATCTTTGAGAGGTGAGAGTTTATTTCGTTCAAAATCTGTAGCCATGCTGTACCTGACAAAATCTTGGGAGGGAGAATCACTTTCATCATTAGTTGTCTCGTCACTCAATACATCTCTTGGAGTTGACATTTCATCCATAGGTGTTGGAACACTTGAGATCTCAATTGTAGACTGAGTGTGTCCAGATGTTGTGTATTCTTCTGGAGGCTCATCTCGATTTTCATCATCAGAGGCGACCTCACTTTCTGAACCTGCTGGTAGAGTTTCATCATGAATGGAAACAGCAGGAGATAAAGGTGCAGAGAGCCTTGGTGGTGTGGTTACATCAAAACATTGTGGTTCTTCTGCACCATAATCGGACCCTTCCTTTGTTTCCTGCTCTCCTTGCTCTCCATCATCTTTTAATGTAGATATTGCTCTGTCCTGCTCATCCACTTCCTCTGTATCTCCCTTTTCTTCATAGTCCCCCATCTCAGATGACTCTTCCAACCCTGTTCCCTCATCTTCAAATTTATCACTGGTGCCATTGCTTTTTTGATTGGGCTCTAGCTCCCCTGGAGTACCACCACATTCCTCCTCAGCTTCTGTGGTTGCTATTCCTTCATCCAGTGACTCTGCTGCTTCTGGAGACTCTTTGCAAGGAGTTATTTCTTCATGCTTGATCATCTCTCCTTGATCAGAATCATCTATTTTGGTCTGAGATAGGATTTCTTCATCTTCAACAATCTCCTCTGCTTTCAGAGCCTCAAAGTCTTTAGTGAGGTCCTCTGGAGAAGACATCAATGATCTCTCTGCCTCAAGAACATCTGTTACACTGGCTTCAATGGCAGGTTCATCAGCAATAGCACCTGAAACAGAAGTTGCTGCCACTAATTCTCCTGCATCTTTTTTTGTGGGCTTAGCCTTAGCCTTCTCTTTGGATTTTGCAGGACTACCAGGAGCCTTTCCACGTGCTGCAACCTTTGGTTTAGGTGCAGGTTTTTTCACCTCAGGTATGCTAGGGGCATTCTTTTTCAAGCTACCAGCTTTCCTAAAATCTTTCTTAGGTTCTTTTTCATCTTTCTGCATTTCTTTCTTTTCATCCTTTCTGCTTTCCTTTAATAGGGAATCTTTCTTAATGTCCCGTCTTTTAATTTCTTTCTTCACTTCTTCTTTCTTTACTTTCTCTTCTTTTTTGGTCTTTTCTTCTTTCTTGGGTGTGGGTTTTTCAGCCTTTTTATCAGCCTCACTCTTTTCCACTGATTTCTTTGTTTCTTTCTTTATTATTTTTTGTTTAATGTCAGCTTTCTTTTTCTCTGGAGTGTCAATTTTGGGTGTTTGCTCAATCTTGCCTTTAATGTCCTTGTCTCCTGCTTTCACTTTTTTCACAAGTGCTTTTTCTTTCTTCTCTGTCTTTTGTGTTGGCTCCTGAGTTTCCACAGAGTCAGTTTTACTAAGGATTTTTAGTTTTTCAGGGGCTTCTTCTTTTGACTCTTTGTGGACATTTTTGCTTGGGGATGGTTTTGATGTGGACTTTAGGCTCTCTTTACTGTCTGTCTTATGTTTCATCTTTGCTTGTTTCAGTGTAGGGGCTAAGTTTGAATTAAGCTCTTTTTGTGTGATCACAGGATGTTTGAGGAAGTCTAAGTGTTTAAGTTTCTCTAGGCCTTCGAGAATATTATTCTGAGTGGAATTGCCTGGAAACAGAACACGGATGATTTTTTCTGATGGGTTAGCAGGATGCCACACAATCAGTGATGAGATGGAAGACAAATATGAGATTGGGAGCTCTGATTCTTTTCCATTTGGCAACAAGACAGGGGCTTTGTCTTTATCACTACCAGTCCATTCTTTCAGGAAGCATTGCAACTCCTTGCTGTTCTTAGCAGGGTTAAGAACATACATTTCAAGCTTTCCAACACCCATTTTCTGGAAAAGTGTAATTGGTTCTACTGTGTTCCCAATATTCCTATGCAGAGGTTCTGGTTTTAAAGACAGCTTGTTTAAGTACTGCATTGTGAGAGATGCCTCCCCAGCATTTCTTCTAATCCTGTAGTTAGGCTCAAGATTTTCCAGGTTCTGGGGCATGTTGACAAACATAACACCAATATCAGGTGAGATCATATTCTTTGTCCAGTCACTGTTAGCTGTGGATCCCTGTGACTGTTCCTCCTCGAGTTCAGCTATTTTTCGCTGCAGCATGCTATTAATACCAGGGAGGTTGTCATCTCCAATGTGTGTGAGGAGAATAGAATCTACTCTGTCCAGATGGCGTACCAGCTTCCAAAAACATGACTTTCTATCAGATCCACCGTTAATCAGCATGTTAAAGCCGTTAACTGCAAACAGTGCTGAATCACCTCGTCCACCAGGGAAAATATAGCAGCATGGTTTGGATAATTTTAGGAACCCTCCTGAAGTCGGGGGTTCCAGCATGTCAAACGGAGATGGGATTTCTACAGATTCTGACAGGTACTCTGTGAATTCAGAAAGACCTTCCATTTCTGGAAGGATGGTTGGGGAGTTTAACTTCATATGGATGAAGTCCTGCAAGTTGTGTTTGTCCAGGTTTGAATTTTTCCAGTCACCATGCTCAGGACAGAAAAGGGTTAAACTGGCTTTGTTGGCTGGATGTATGGTGCTAAGAAGTTCTCCAATCTGTGAGTAAAGTGAATTGAAACGTTTCACTAAATAAGACAGCTTCCTTGAATTTAATGTTAAACTGTAATATGCATGCAAAATTTTAGCATCTGTTGACTGTTTGAGAATATTTTCTCCAATGCAGTCACAAAACTGGTAAATACAGCAAACCAAAGCAAAAGCTAACAATCACTCACCTCTTGATCTGTAAAAATATCAATGAAATTGGAGAGAGAAAAGGAGCCTGATTGGAGAATCAGCTCGCCTGTATTTTCAAAACACTGTCCTGCTAAGACAAGCAGCTTATGGTGGGCTGTGTCTGAGACCATAAGACGTACCTAGGTATAAACAAAGTTATATATATATATTATATTATACTATATATATAAATATTATAATATTAATTTAACATTGACATGGTTTGGATTAATCATGGCTTGCATTTGATGCAACAAAAACAACATGTGAAGGTTATCCTTAATTATTTAAATGCCTTATCTGCCAAAAACTGTTACCTTAATCAACTGAGAGTTTGCACTGTAAAATGTCATATCATGCTATAAAAAACCCACCTAACAGAAGTAAACTTGTTGCTATAACCTCATCTAAACTTTTTTTGTTGTTGCAATTTTGTGTGACAAATACAAATTGTATTACTTTGGCTTTTGGCTTTCTGTGTTTTTTACTCTCTCTTTCTTGTTCTCTGTCCAGGCCAGCATTTTCCAGTTTGCTGCCATTGACTGTTCTGGGCGGTCTGCCAGGGTCAGACCTGCAGTGCTTTACCATATTATTAATGCAGAGTCAAACTGCAGTCACAGTGTGCAAGCAAGCCTTTGTGTGTATGACCGTGTTGTGCATTTATGAGTTTGCCTGCAACTGTGACACACCCATTACATACGGAACCATGACGTTCTTGTCCTATAGGATACTAGCTCTGTGTTTATTCTTATCCCCAATAAGGTATTTGTTTCTATGTGATCCAGACACCTAAAACAGTTTTAAAATATGTTTTAGTGGCAGACATAGATATATTTATAGAAATATAGAGAAACAGAGAGAGTGGGTTTACCTCAGTGCTAACAGCTTCATCTGAAGGGTTGATGAGCACTACGGTCTCCAACACATTACTTTTGTGGTGTAGAATCTTTTGTCCTGAAAATATAATTACATGCTATTACTGTGATGTACACACAATGCACATGAGGATCTTGAAAATGTTTTGGTTTGTATTATTAACTGAATTAAATTATACATATGTATTTTAAGGATTGTCTTCACCGAAAATAGCTTCTCAAGACCAGGACTCCAGAACAACACAAATGCTGCTGCTGCTTAAGGAACCTCAAAGACAAGCCAAAAACTAGCTTTGGTGAGTTTATTTGGTCTGTAATTTTACTGAAGATCATTTCCTTTTCTTTTCACTACCATTCCTTCAGCCCATTTTTTATGTATATATGCCTTATTGAGTTTAATTTGTAGTCAAAATGGTTATGGTCTGGGATTTTTTTTGTGTGACATCTGTTTCACTTAATTGCCTTGTGTGTACTCATGCAAATACTCTCCTCTTCGCTCCCTCCTTTCTCTATAAATGCTCTATTGACAGATATCTAATTAACCTCTGCCCCTCCTCCAGCAACTTGTCATCCTTTCTCTTTCAATCACCACATAGGTGGAACACGAAAAAAACTTCTAGTATTCCTCTGTGGTAAGCGTGTTCCTATTTTTTTGGCTAACTGGCCATTTTCTGTGTACTTTCTGTCCATACATGTCCTCTGACAGTGTGACTAAACTGACAATATAATATGCCTCTGATTGTTCAGCATCTTATTTTTGCCCATCCCCTGTCCAAATGGCTCATTATAAATTCAGGTGAGAATTCTCCAGTCTCTGTCTGGGTGAATCAATCCTATTATAAATCCATCAAGCTGTCCAGAAGCGGTGAAGCTGTAAGATTGCAGGAAACAGTCAACTCTGTCACTGTCAGTAGAGTGTTTGCTATTACTGCAGAGGTCTATGAGCCCCTTCTGTAACATTCACTCATGCAGCAATTGTTGTTCATAGTCTCATAATCCCACCTCTGAAGTTGTTTGTATAGGGTCAGTGACCATGCGCTCCATAAGTGCTGAAAATTGCTTGAAGAATAAGGCCTTAGCTATCCAAAATTTCAAGGTCTAAATCTAAAACACAAGAGGGCACACACAATTTTCCCATTTGCACATAACAGTGCATACTAATTGCTCCCTAACACATGCTCCCTTCATTTAGAAATATCCAGATTGATTAAGACATACAGTATGAAGTATGTTTGTGTCTGTCTGTATGTGTGTGAGCATAAATCCAGGTTTACTCTCTCATGCAGTCTAGGTAATTACAGTATGTTTCCCACCTGCTGAGTTATTATTAACACTCTGAATTTGTTCCATATCCCCTCATCTAAACATATTCACTGTGTACCCCATCTATTTCTTCTCCCCTGTATTTTTTGCTTTTTCCACTGCTCTCCACAAAACATTTCTGTAACCTATTTAAGAAATAACTAGCATTACATAGACTGACTTCAACTCTCAACAGACAATATGTTTAATACTATTTCAGAGAAATAAAGCAGACCAACCTAAGGGTAGTGATTAATTAGTGTTAAATATGTTTCTTATTAAATGTAAGTGCATCTTCCCCCTAGAACACACATTTTTTAAGAAAGTATACAGCATGTCTGAGACTCCAGACACCAAAATGGGCCACTCTCTCTTTGATCATTAGAAATGGGAGTGGGAGTTCCTTTGGGAGAACATGCTTTATCAAGATCAGTTGGAGGATGAGAGGGAGGAGCTATGGGATGGAAGAATGAATTAAATGGAATGCATCTGATTTAGCTGAAATCGACACCTGCATAGCAAGGGGAGCGTACTTGATGTACTTCATTTCTTCTCTATATGTGTGTTCTGAGGTGCTGCCGTCATCTCACTGCAGTACTCTCTGCTCTAGTTTAGCTGAAGATATTCTTCAGAGCATAGACATCTGAGTTTTGGTAATGAATGATTCTCTTCTAACCATTTCTTTTCTCCTTGTTCCTCTAAATCTGGGCAGGTCCGTTAACACAGTTGATGTGACAGTAACCTGACATGAATGCTTTTCCTGCTGCCCAGCACACACCCAGACTCACGCAAGCAGAAAAGCGGCATCATTACAGGGCCAACCTCACACCAGGGGGAAGACCATTTATGTGAAAAACAGCTGCTGACGGGAACTCCAAAGGGATGAAGAGAAAAAAAAAAGTGATTAGAATCAGTGGCGCAAACTAAAGTTCGGACAAATTATATTACGGTCGATAGCAGAGTTTTCCTTTGCCCTTGGAAAATGAAACCGCTGCCACTGACTATTATCCACATGGGTGAGTATAATGGGGCTTTTATGATGAATTCCTCACCATACCTGACACACAAGTTTTTAATACTAGGAGAAGATCCACCAACATGTTCTTTCCGTCAAAACTCTTTATCATTAAAGAATGTTTTATTAGATTGTGCTGAGTTTTTCCTCACCATGAAAATAGCCACAGAAGCTAACATGGTGTTAACCAACAAACATCTTCGCCATAGCTTAATTTTCCAAATGTGACATTTAAATGTTTTCCTCTGTTTTACAGTGAATACAGTTGAAACATCCTACAAAATATCTTCTTCTTTTGTTCTATCCCTACAGTATACACAGGTTCAGAACCGCAAGGGTGTAAATTAATGAATTAAAATTTTGGGGTCAAATATCATTCGGTGTCAAATAGTGTTGTTGTAAGCGATTTTTTGGGAAATATCACATATATAATGTCTCTCCACCACCTTACAGATATCACTGAAAAGTGACATGAAGAATCGAATATGTCTCTGTGACACCGTCTGTACCACCCTTTTTTACCACAGCAAAAAAAAAAAAAAAAGAGAGAGAGAGAGATTGAGGTTGAAATTAGAAAAATGGCAGAAGTCAGCAAACCGTCTGAAATTGCTTGTGACATCCCTTTTTACCACAGCAAAAAAATAAATGTTTTTTTTTGTTGTTGTTTTTGAGAGAGTGAGGTTGAAATTTAAAAAATGGCAGAAGTCAGCAAAATGTCTGAAATTGCTTGTAAACAGCACCTTTAAATAATCATATGTTGTAGATATAACTACAAACTTGCAACTCTTAGTAAGCTAAAGCAGGCATATCTGATTGTCACCTAGAAGCTGGGCTATTTCCATTCCAGTTTGATTCTGGGTGTAGATGTGTCAGCTGCAGTATTGTTTGACTTACACTAGCTTTGCGTTGCCACACTCACCCAACCCCATCCTCACCCCTCTTGTCCTGATCTCACCTCACACTGTCTCTGATACTAATACAGACTGAACACCCTTTGGGCATGCAGCCTCATTTAATGACACTCACCACAACGCACAAACAAAGCAAGCATCCATACAAATGCAATGTCATGAACATGAACCTGACTTTCTCCCTCACTTTGTCCTGTCCTTTCAATGCCAAAATGGGAGTTTGAAAAAAGGCACAGAGGAGCTCATTCAAACACACATTCAAATACTTAGAAATATCAGTAACATTTATTCCAGTTCTTCTTATAACATTCAGTCTCAAAGTCTGAACAAAAATCCCTAAAATGGCAAAATGGCACGTTGCGCAAAAAGCTTCATGAGATGCATATTCATCACCTTTAGCCCCTACATCAAAGCAAAGCATATTAGACATAATTTCAGGCTCAGTTTAAAGACTTGTGTATTACCAGAGTATTCTAATCATGACATAAAACATGCTATGTGCCTTTATTTGTACTCTACTTAGAACTAGTGTTCTTATACTCACAGCACATTTAGAATTGTTAACAATGGCAGGCTCATATGCAAAAACAGAAATTCTTTTGTAAATCAATCTGGATAAAAGCATTTGCCAAAGGCCTCGTATGTAAAATAGAAGCAAACTATTGAGAAGCAAAATGATCAAATCAAACTATCAAATTATTAATCAAACAAAGAGTTTCATATTATGTAATTGTATCAAAATCTATAATTTTGCCGGATAGCAATATCACCACATTTTATTTTTACATTTGTTTTCCACAAAAAAGGAAAGCTATACAGGTCTGGAACAACATGAGGATGAGTAAATGACATGTAATTATTGAATGGACTAGTTGTTAAAGGAAAACTATTTGAATGAAGTAGTATCATATTTTAACATGGCATTATAATGTATATATTGTCAGTTCATCTCATACTTTTAATATTAATAATATCACAATGATCAGGCATCATGTAAATGCACGGTAAAGTGCAATCATTTGTTAAGTGCTTATTGATTACATTACAGAAGCTGATTCATTACTATTGATTACTGCACTGGCTGATGCTGAGCGAATCTGCTGGACTATGATAACTGATCTAATATTAAACTTCCAGGCACATTTCCATGCTTCCGTCTCGACTCAAAGCAGTGAAAAAGTCAAAGGCAAGGTCCTGAAGTATCTCAGAAGCAAAGGGATCCTCCACACTCCTTTTATCTTCTGAGCCTCACAGACACAATATTGCCTGTCTTATAATTCTTTTTCAAGCATTCTTTCAAGTACTGAAATCTCTTTTCCGAGTTTCACACTGTGATTTATCTCCTCTTAGTGATTCTGGCAGGGGTTCCACGTATTTCAAAGGCATTTGGTTGGTATTTTGTACAAAGGAGTTAATCTAATATAGATACATTTTCTATTTTTTTATGTGAATAAATGTGAACAACCATGTGTTTTTTATTATGTTTCTCATTTATGCACTGCTTAAGATTTAAAGCATCTGCTAAATAAATGCATAATGTGAGTCTCAAATCTCCTGTACTCTCCACAGGTCTCAGACATTCAATGATTTATATTTCACCCTCCTCCATGCTGAATAGTAATAACCCACATTCTCCCCTGCCCCCATTTATCTGTCTTACCCTCCTACAAAACCCCTGTAGGACAGTTCTACAGATAATTATCCTACAACTCTCTTTTACTCTGTGCTGAGTATTAAAAATTAATTTAAAATGCTTTCAAAGTAACAAGAAGTGTTATAAAATTGGAATTGCTCTGAAAGTGGGTGGTGGGATAAAGCAATTATCCACTATGTATTTGTCTGTGGTGGACAGGTAATGGCTTTGCATTTAAAAGGCCAAAAAGCGGCATAATGCAAATTCCTCTGTTCATTTTCTATTAAGCTTCATATAAAGCCACCCATTGAGCAATAAATCTGATTATGGAAATGAACCAACACCTACATGTCATGTTTATCCTTAAGGGGGGGATTTGTAGCCAATGATATATTCTTGTTTTGTCCTCTTCCGACAGTCATTCAGATGTGTAAATAAGAATTCCAGAATTAATTCTGATGATCTCAACAAAGTAATGTGCTTTGCTATTAAGCTATGGTTTGTGTGTGTGTGTGTGTGTGTGTGTGTGTTCAAGCTAACACAGATTACATTTCAATCATTCAAGGTCAGTGTTGGCTCATCATTTGCTTACATTAGCAGACTCACTGGCTCTCTGGAAGAGATATTTCCATTATGGTTAAGCGCCTATAATTTCCTGCTATTTTGTGAGAGAAAAAAAATATCTATATTACTGTTGGGGTCTGACTGCATTTGAAGCCCCTATGTATGACTGTGTGTGCATGCTTTAGTTCAAAAGCAGACAAAACCATTGTCATTAATTTTTCAGCTAATTATCTCACATTTAGCTTTCATCCCTTGCAGCAATTCAGCATGAGAGGAAAAAAAGTAGAGAAAACAAAAGATACAGAGGCAGACAGTCAGGGAGGACAGACAAGGGGACACCAGGGACAGGGTTTGATCCAGACAGAGCTCCAGGCACACCGTCTAAACCCACCTCTTTTATCTCCATCAAAAGAATCCATCAAGAACTTGCCCAAAAAAAAAATCAGTGTAAAAAAATATTACTCTAAATATAGAAGAGCATTATAGATATAGCAAAAAGAAATAGGGAAGCAAATAAAGTTCTGAACATTGTGGTCATCTACAACGTTTGTATGCTAAGCGCTAATATAAAGATAAACTGATGAGAATCAATTTTACATGAGGTTATGTAACATTCGTGATGTCATGGGGAAGTTCAGAAGAGTCACAGAGCAAAGCATGGTGGAAGGAATGTAATGCAGGGACTGAACCACTTGTGTGACTGTTGCATCATTCATTGATCTCATTGATACAACTAATTTAACTGGCAGTAAATTTATGTCACTGGAACACTACCTATCTATATTTCTAGACAGATTTTTTGAGGCAGATTCTCTATGACAAATTCATCTCGGTGTGAAGCTGTTTTAGTGACCTTGTGACATGGGAGATTTTGCCAAGTCATGGTAATGCTAATGTTTTCTTTTATTGTGAAAAGGGGGAAAAAATAGTTATTATTAATAATGACATTATAATTAATCGCTACACAATACTTGCTCTTTAGCACTACTGAGCTTTTGGGGTCACTAGCGTTTTAAATATTTAATATTAAGTTATCATAAATTGCTTCATAAGAGTTTTGAGCTGGCTATAAGGATATGAAGTGAGCAGATCATGTTCAGCCTACCTCTCACATCGGCTGAAAACCTGGCAGAGTGTCGAGAAACAAAAAGCTTCAGCTCCTGGTCCAAGTTACAATCTATCAGATTTGTGTCCCATGACCGAATTCCTGCAAGTCAGAGGAAAAAGGGTAAAAAATATGAAATGTGTTGTACTTTTTATCAATCATGAAGAGAACAGTTCTTTATGCATTGACAATACAGGCAACAAAAACTACCTCATTTAAAATGTTTGTTTATGAGTATGAAGTATGTAGCAGTATGCCAGGGAAAGATCTGAAACTCAGTTGGGCGAAATATTACTTAACTTTACATTGGATCAGTAATCAAATAATCAGATTGGGTTTCAGATCTTTCCTGCATATTGAACTGAAGCACAATATCTCTCAAATTCACATAACTAAATGCCTGGATCTGTTGGGATACACGCCAAAGCCAATCAATGTATGGAAATATCTATGAAGTGAACCTTCATGGACCTTCGGAGATCCAACATCTCTAGATCAGATATACTTCAAAAATGAGCTGCCTCTAAATGGTAAAAGGTTAAGAAGGCTGTTCACACTGTTTATCACAAACATTTGTTTTTATGATGGCATACTTGTTTCCTTCATGGAATCACAGAAGAATATTACCCCTATATTTCTACTACCACACATGCACAACCGCAACTCATATGCCTTCAAGGAAAGTATAGTAGCCTAACATACTGCTATTACTGGAGAATTTATGGTTAGAAGAATGGTTAGAATTTAGCAGATGCCAAACCTCATTTACTCACAAGTTCCACAAAACAAGAGCACAACAAGCCAGATGTAATTTTTTTGTGATTCATTCAATACAAAAGTAAATGTGTTTTGTTTATCACAATACAAAAACAGCAGTGAATCTTCCAGTAAAGGGAATCTAACAACTAAACCTGAGAAATATATATTTTTTTTTCATCTTTAAAGCAGAGGCCTTATCAAAGTGATGCTAATGCCTCCTGATAGAGCAGATGAAGAGTGATAATTATCTGTTCTTCTTTTTTTCTTCCACACCATCACTCACAGGGATCTAAAGACCTATCCGATCACAACTAAAACCATACTGAAAAAATGTGTTGGTTTAACTTAAAAAAGCAAGTAACCTGATTGCCATCAAATTTTTAGTTCATTAAAATAAAAAAATTTGAGGTAATACAATGGAGATTGGTTTAATCAACAGAAACTCAAAATATAATGTTATCTAAACCACGTGAATTATATAAGTTGATTTGACAAAATAAAAATAAATGTTCGGTCTGAACGATTCACTGAACAGGACTGAATCGGCCAGAAAGGGGTTCTAAAGTCAACAACATTAGCCTACTCACTGAAATGAGAACTCTATTTTGGAAATAATGAATTCATCAATCATTAATAATGAAAATTACATTTAGATTCTTAATGATTTATGTTGCCTATGAGTTGATGGCTGGGACAGGGACACATAAAATGACAATAAACACACCTATAAATAAAACAAACAAGCCTATGTGTCTACATATTGCTTTATTGGAACATTTGGATGCTGGACCACGTGACGACGTAGTTACGTCTTGACGCAATGAATAGCCGAATCTTGTTATTTGAATGAACATATGAAAAGGACAGGTAGGCTACGCCGCGTGTCCCATCACTAACTGAAACGCCCTTTTGGCATGAACGTGGGGCCCTTCTGACTTTCCGTAGGGACTGCAGTGCGGACCGCGCCACGCCTACAAGCCGGTGATTAGAAAAGAGCGAGTGAATGGAAGAGGATGTAAATAAATCAGGATGCGCAGCAACAATGTCTCTCTGGTCAAGTGGGCAGAAGTTATGCTTTTGCCACACTTGCTATGAAGCAGGGCCTACAGCTAGCAATTTAATATGATTCTCTTTCTAATGCATTTAATTGAGTGTTAAACTGAATAAATCATTTACTAAAATCTCTCTCGTGCATGGTTATTTAGCGTGATTCCCAAATGAGTCGCAAACAGGACAAGGATATAGTAAGAAAAAACGGATATTAGGAAACAAAGAACTGGCGCGCGCCACAGATCACATCCACGCAGATGCACGGTGATGGTGCACATCCTCCTGACTGCAGACCCTCCACCCCGGCGAAACAAACGACAAGTCTTATTGATCGACGCGCTATAGATATACAAGCTAACTCATCCTAGCCCACAACAGAAGTCAGACACTGAAGTTCATCAAATGGCCAAAAACAACACATCTGGATCATCGGATAGAGCTCCACATCCTGCGAAAACAGTCATGGTGCTGATGATGTCTTTGGGAAATTGGGTGGCGCGATGCGATGGCTTTGATAAGACATGCAGTGCGCTCGCCAGTTACTAACAGGGAGGGGCTGCGATACAGTTTCCATCTACATAGTCACACAACAAAGAAATCCAATAACAATGCATGGAAAGTTTCGTGCAGTCAGCAAAAAATGTATGTCTAAGATTCACCCATTCAACCCCAAAGTGAGTTCAAGGTTAGTCTACAGCACTTGAAAAGGCAACTGCATAAGATACACAACGTAAGTCCAAACATCATCTAAATAGATTCATGGCATAAATAGCAGAGGCACTGCACATTATTCGTTCATTATTCTTGTCAGCTGAGCTACCTTTCTCAATGTCCGCAATGGCACACTTCAGATGCTCGTCAGTGACCAGCTCCCCAGTGACCACCAGCAGGTAATATTTGCCCTCGTCGAAGTGATGTGTCGAGGCCGTGGGCGATGCCGTGCTACTGACACCTCCGAAGGGTGCTGGAGTATCTACAGGTTCAACTAGCGTCGCCATTCTGTCAGACACTCACACACTCACTCACTCACTCTCTCTCTCTCTCTCTCTCTGTGTGTCTGTCCAGCCGGTAACCTGAAGTGAGCTGCTATCTGGAGCCGTGCAGCGGGCGCAGAAGGAGTGGCCCAGGCTTTTATATCCTCAGACTCTGTGTCATAGTGATGAGGAATCGCCGCTGCCTCTCCTCTCATCCAGCTGATGTCATGCAGCAAATCATAAAACAGCGCGAGACCGATTGGAACCTCGAAAAGCCTTACATAATTAAAGGATTAAACTTTGGATGAACTTGTTGACATGTGGATTGGGCATCAATATCAATAAAATTGTACTCTTGAACGATTGCTGTACTTTTTTTAATAAAAGGTGTAGCTGACATCTTTATTATTTCATTTATTAATTTTTTTATGTTACAGTTGATAATATTGGATATACAAAACGGATATAAAAATCCAATGATTGCATATAAAAATCTTCCTGAAATAGTTTTGCTTTTTCGTTCTGCAAACTATAATGAAATTGCATACCAATGAAATTATTATTGGAAACTGAATAATTTTAAACAAGCCATAACCGAAATCAGTGAGTCTACTGTCACTAAAGCGTCTCAATAACATAACCCAATGATTTCATTAATATTTATTAGCCTACATTTTGAATAAACAATAGAGAAGTATTGTTGCATTTATGAGTTCCCATTCTCGGCTTACATTTTCTTTGTATTGGTTTATGTTTGTATCTCACAGAACCCATAACATGCCCAGTTAACATTTGAGAAGTTATATTTTGATTTTTGACTTGTGACATTATTTTCACAACAAATAATCCCCCATAATTCTCATTCATGCAATGTTGGGAAAATTATATATTATTTACATTGTAATATATAGCCTACACCATAGCCTATTTTACTTGTTCTATTTTGTTGTGATGTTATATATATATAGGCATATATATGGGCATATATGAAGAGTTCAGATGCAAAAGCCTCTAAGTGCCATATGAAATTTTCTTCTAGAATGATCATTTTTTATCAAACTCGTATATTTAAGTTCAATAATTTCACTTAAATGGCGATGAAAATGACCTATTAATTGTCATTTAAGTGAAATTACTGAACTTAAGCTTTATAAAAAATGATCATTCTAGAAGAAAATTTCAGATGGCACTTAGAGGCTTTTGCATCTGAACTCTTCATATATATAAAATGTATTCTCTTTTTCCTTTTCATTTTAGAGGTGAAATATGGACCAGGACATGTTGGTTTTAGGTGTGATTCACCCATATAATCTATAGCCTATTTATAGACTTCATATTTCAACCTCAGTTTGCATGTAATCAGTGGTCGTTTTACAGAAAAACTTTCCAGTTATGGTTTGAATAATTGACAAAAATGATTGTATTCAATAATATATTTCCTGCTCTGTTTTGTGTTTTCATGTGCTTCTGAAAGACATAAGAATTTAGAAAGACTTTTAAGAAATGCAAATAAATTCTGTTTCTATCTTGCTTTGCTCTTTTGAATTCAGAGGCCCTTATTCTGATGGAGAAGAGGGTGTTCCTCTTTGTCCCATCTTGATGATGTCATTTTAGGCAGAGTCATGGCACAGATACTGTCCCATTTTAAAGGTGGAAACACTGTTATACAGCTGTGTCATTGGGGTTCACCTGGAGCCGTGCGGCAGATTCCGTGTGTATTTTTCAGTACTCATACGCATCATTACTAGTTATGATTAATAAACAACACACACACACACACACAAACTTCAGAATTTCCAAAAGGTACTTGATATTTAGTTTGGGTTAATTCTGTGTTATTTTCATTCTTGATATAAAGACTTTGCTTTGTCAAGTCAATAATTCTATTATTTACTGAATTTTTTTTTTTTTTTCTGTTTCAAATGAACCTGTTATCTATGTGCAAGTGTAAATATTTCAAGTCAGCTTGTCAGTCACTGCAATGTTGGGCATGAGCCTGTTGGAAGTGGGGCATGATTCAGCACATCAAACATTCAGTACAGTACATCTGGAAAAGTGGAAGCCTGTTATAAATATATTATAAGATCACAGCTAATCAGACGTGTTTTTGTTAAATGTAGTGTGATATTAAAGTGTTGAAGGGTGCATGATTTAGAGTGACAGAATGGAATATGTTAAAAGAAGAGAAAAATGTTAATATCCTCTCAGAAAAAAAGGTACAAAAGCTGTCACTGGGACAGTACCCTTCAAAAGGGTTCTAATATGTACCATTTAGGTACTTATATGTACACGTTTGGTACCAATATGTACCTCTGAGGGACTTAAATGCACTCTTTAGGTACAAAGGTGTACCTTTTGAAAAGGTACCGCCACAGTGACAGCTTGTGTACCTTTTTTTCTGAGAGTGTATTAAAAGTGTGTGTGACCGTGTACTTCAATATGTATGGCTGTATTTGAGAGAGAGCGCATTACAATTTTAACCAGAATTAGGACATTGAGTTGAGTCAATAAATGACTGAAATCAGAATAGAGCGAAGGAAGAGAATAAATTATTTCAGCAACAATTATGTTGTGTCATTGTCTGTCATGACAACGACATTTGTTGCCATGGTAGCTGCACCACTGGGACCGCAGTCTGCCCATCGCTGCATGGGGCACCAGATTAAAGTCACCCTGAAATCAAGATGGAGAATTCTTTTCTTTTATGGAATATACTATAGCAGTATTTATTATAAATGACTTATTAATGCACATCATTATTTTATTTTTATTTGTGTGCCCTCGTAATCTTTAATAACAACAACTTCCCCTCCCACTTGCATCAACATCTCATCTCTCCTCTAATGACGTGTTTACTGGTGCGAGGGCGGGACAACCTGTCACTCACATGAGATCACAGCAACAGCAAACCATAACGAACAGTTCCTGATGGGTAAAATTAAGTCCCGCCCTACATCTTTTTCTTGTTTAAGAAGCTGTTTCACTCAGTTTGTCACAAATGGGAAGAAAAGACTATTGCAACTTCCATTTCACAAGAATGACAAGATCTGTTAGGACAAGTTTAATACGTTTTTATAACATTTTCTTTAACTAAGAAATACACAGATGTGCTTTAAAATGTATTGTCTTACATTTTTTTAATCAATTTTAAAGTATTTATTTCAATTATAATTCCAATTCGTCCTAACTAATATTTACAATAAATTAACTTCAGTTTATCATTTACGTCACACTTTTTTGAATAAGCTAATGCCCATATGCTCCCATTACAGTCCAGGTTCTGTGGGCGCCAATTTGTGGTGTCCAACTTTTCAAGTCATGTGGCAGAAATGTGAGCAAATGCACCTGACAATAAAATGATGTCAGCATAATTATTGTGATAAACATGACATTATGTCAGCCTGTGAAAACTAGAAAATTACAGGAAAGTCTGTTTTGTTCCGCAGGGCAAGCAGGAAAACACAAGCAGCTTGGCAGTTTTTGGACTATAAGTGTGTGGTGTTTTGATGAGTCAGAAGGACCTCCCACTGATCTGTCTCCACAGAGTGCCTTTCTCTGTCTGAGTCTGCCATCTACACAGTGGTACTACACACTGTCTGCCTGTCACATTAACAAACACTAAATGGGTCAAATAAGGCAAGAGAAAGTGAGGTGCTAATTGACCCTTCGCAGGGAGTTTGATTGACAGGCGATTTGACCAATCATAATCCGCCATCCGCCATTTTTGTCAAGAGAGTTAGCAGATTAACGTTGGAGGATTTGAACTTGAAAAAACGGTGTGTACTGACGTCTTTCCGCGGTGATGCTATAAATTAACTAGAAGGAAGAGACGATCGGTTCAAGAGCGGCTTTAACTGAGGCTCTTGCGATCTGTCAGACACATTAAAGAGCCACAAAACAGTATTTATTGTTAAAATTTCTTTAAAAAATGACCAGATTTGAAAGGTGAGACTTTGTTTCATATCAAAAGTAACCTGGTCTGTCCTGTCTGTTAGCGCGTTGTCAGTGTCCTCTCACTTCGTGAGAACATGGTGGTGTGTGAGAGCAGCGTGGCTTGTCGGACATAGCAACAGTAACTAAAGGGGGCGGGTCTTTGCAAACGGTCAATTGGACTTGATGTTTCAATCCCTGTGGAACGTTGGAATACCTGATCTCAGCAGTGAGATTTGAATGGTACAAGGGAGGGTAGGAATATCATTAGGTCATCAGCACCCTCCTTCATGGACATTTCGTTGATGAACCCACAACGTCTCCAGAGAGCTCAACGGTGACAGCTTGGCCTGCTGGTAAGAAATGTGTGAATGTGGTGGTTCACCTCTGCTCTAAGATTGATGCCAACTGCTTTAGAACTAGATTATGCATCTCACTGATAATATGCATCTCAGTGATAAAGGTGCTTGACACAGGGAGCTTCTCCCAACCACTGGCTAAGGTTCTGAGGTGTGGGTAAGAGATCATAGGTGCCTGATGAGAAAGCTTACCCGAGGTCCCTCCATTTCCCAAATGTCACGCCAGCTGAGTTTTCTCTTTTCTAGATTCACCCAGTTAGTCCATTGACCCTGCTTGGCCATTGAGATCCTCCTGCCTCCTCATCTCTTCTACCGCAAACCAGCTCTTCTGCCCTAATGTTGCATACCATTAAGGAGCTTTTGGGATGAGCCCAAGGCCTGCTCTCCCATGTTGGGCTTGACCAACCACGTTTCTGAAATGAAGTGCTGACTTTGCATTGTACACGGCTTCAGATGGAGTACACTTTCTCCTCGTTGCCACCGGAGGGGCCGCTGTTCAAATAGCAATATCTTCAGATTCAGTGAGTGTCATAACCTGCTTTGGTGCATTTGAATTCTTCCACCAGACCTGTAATTGGTAATTCTAGTGTGCCATTCCTGTATAGTCTCACAGCACTTAAAGGGGTCATATTATGCTTTTTCACTTTTCAACTTCAGTTATGTTGCTGTTGCTGTGTAATGTTGCTGTTTAAGCATAAACAAATATCTGCAAGGTTACAAAGCCAAAAGTCCACTCCAAAGGGAGATATTTTATTTAACAGAATCCACTTTTCAAGAACTACAGCGAACGGCTCTTTTGGACTACAACACGATTTTTCAGGGCTTTGTGAAGTCATAATGTTTCTCATTTAAATAATCTCCACCCACTGAATATGGAAAAAAGGGGACGAGGCCTGGTTGAGCTGCATTAGAGAAGACTGTGTTGTCGCCATGTTAATGCTGTTTTTTCCACAACGTTACCAAAACTCATTCGTTTGACCTTCCTAAGGCTGATGAACTTAAAATCTATTTTAAACACAGTTCCTGAACATTATAATCCCAAAGTTTATCTGCATGCTGCACATTTTACTGATAACGTAAACTACTACGTGCTACGATGTAAACAAAGGGCCAAGCTTTGCCTCTAACTAACCTGCTAACTAACATTACAGTATTGATGGAGTGTTTATTGTTGCATTTGTAAGCTCTCGCTTTTGTAAGGCTGTTCAACGCCCCTTAGGAAAATTAACCTTGGTTTTGTTATCGATTACTGTTTGTATTACCATAGCTTTCCAACAAATAATCATGAATAAATTGTGTATAACATCGTATCTAAAATGTATAAGAAAATGACAAAAAACGAACATACCACACTGAAACATCCTGTGAAATCCGTGCTTGTAAAGTTCGTTCATGAAATCCATTCTGCACAATCCTCTTGTTCGTAAACATTCTTAAGTCTGAATCAGGCTTGAATTGGTTTGAAATTGACGCCATTCTTAATATTTACATCTGAGTAGAGTAAATCAAGACTTTGTAAAAGGGCATAGTGGGAGCCCTTTAAGCACTGTTGAAGTCCAAGCCACTGTTTCATAGGGTTGGGAATCGAAATACTTTAGGTCAGGAATCGGATACTTGTCATAAAATATTTATTTCAATGACTTTTAAAGGGGTCATATGATGGTTCTAAAAATAACATTATTTTGTGTATTTGGTTTAATGTAATGTGTTTATGCAGTTTTAGGTTAAAAAAAGTCATTATTTTCAGGGCCCCCTCAACGGGACTCTCCCGCCCCCTCAGATCATGTAAACGGGATTTTACTGATAAAATATGCTATTTAAAAATCACATTTGCCAATTACATTTTCACATTTTCTTATTTTTGTGAATATTAAGCTAAATTAATCATATTTTTTACAAAGCTCATCGTTCTGAAAAACGCGGTGTGCTCTGATTGGCCAACGATCAAGTACACTGTGATTAGCCCAAAACCCTTAAAGGAGAAGTTCACTTTCAAAAAAACTTTTGCTGATAATTTACTCACCCCCATGTCATCCAAGATGTCCATGTCTTTCTTTCTTCAGTCGCAAAGAAATTAAGGTTTTTGATGAAAACATTCCAGGATTTCCCCCCATGTAATGGATTCTATTGGGACCCAAACGGTAGAAGGTCCAAATGACAGTTTAAGTGCAGCTTCAAAGGGCTTTAAACGATACCAGACGATGAATAAGGGTCTTATCTAGCGAAACGATCGGTCATTTCCAAAATAAATAAAAAAGTTTAAGTTTTATAAGCACAAACGCTCGCCTTGCTCTGTTCTGTGATGCGCGTTCGTGACGTCACGTAATACGCAATTACGTTGAAAAGGTCACGCTTGACGTGTTTACAAATGTGCAGGAGGAGGACCATATACACATTTTCAAATGTATTTGTGTCAGTTTATCGTTTAAAATGCCCATTTCGTGTGCGTATCCTGGGTGTTTTAATATTAAAAAGCCAAAAAGAACATTTTCTTCAGGACAGAAATTTTTCAAGCGTGACCTTTTCAACGTAATTGCGTATTACGTGACGTCACGAACGCGCATCACAGAACAGAGCAAGGCGAACATTTGTGCTTATAAAACTTAAACTTTTTTATTTATTTTGGAAATGACCGATCGTTTCGCTAGATAAGACCCTTATTCATCATCTGGTATCGTTTAAAGCCCTTTGAAGCTGCACTTAAACTGTCATTTGGACCTTCTACCGTTTGGGTCCCAATAGAATCCATTACATGGGGGGAAATCCTGGAATGTTTTCATCAAAAACCTTAATTTCTTTGCGACTGAAGAAAGAAAGACATGGACATCTTGGATGACATGGGGGTGAGTAAATTATCAGCAAAAGTTTTTTTGAAAGTGAACTTCTCCTTTAAGCGTGTGACGGAAATGTCGCGCCCCTTACCATTTTTGGAACATCAGCTCATGACAGGCGATGTCGTACTACCTTATCAATTCAAACCCGAATCTGAACCGGAAAATGCAGATGACCAAGCGGATCGATCAACTTAGCCAGCGCGACTGGACCAGATCGTATCAGATTGGTAAGGTTGTAGGCTATTTCATTGCTGGGGACATAGGCCTAATTACTGATTATAATGACTAACTTAACAGTCATGCATTTGTGATCGTTGAAACGACAAGCAAGAGCTACTCTATAGCCTACTGCTCAAAACACTGAATAGTCGGTAGCAAATTCTTAAAATATGAAAACGTTTGTGAGTCAGAAGCACCAGAATGCTCTGCAGAGATGGAATTGCCCCACTTTCTAGAATCAGCCTTTGTGCACAGCCGGTCTTGTAACGTATTCTTCCAGGTTCTGGAAACAGTCCTCCGAAAAATGCGCAGCACACAGTCGAATATTTTGGTTGTACTGTTCTGGAACGTTGTAAATAAAGCTTAAGCACTGTTTTCAAACTGTGTCCTCTTTTGGAAGGCCAAATTAAGTATTTATACTTTCGCAACGAAAAACACAGCGACTCCACGACGGCGCCGGCGGCAACAATACAGCGAGTATATAAGTTACGCCTTATTAGACATTCTCTGGTTACGCCTTCTTTATTTGCGTATATAGTACATTTGGGTGGTGTTATGAAACTCTGCCCCCACAGACTGACGTTGATTTGTGTGGCATGTTTGAATGAAGCGTTTTAGGAAGGAGTGGCTGAGCCTTAACTTTTATCAAGAATATCTCTTTAGGTTTGAGACTTTGAGCTTTGTAACTCTGCATATCTTATACTTACACTTACTTACTTATACTATACTTGCACTAACAGCTACATAACACACTAAAGAAAAAGGAAAACAAGAATGGGTCATATGACCCCTTTAACTATTAAAGCACGAGATGACTCGCGCCTATTTTATGTGCTGCATGCAAACGCATCCAAAACGGATATTTTACAGTTTATGTACCTGAAAATCTTAAAACACTGTTTATTTCAATTGTATCTTTGTTCAGTTGTATATTTTGTTGCCATTGCTTATTTTTTATTTGTTCTTTTTTAATTACTGAGTGTTTACTTGTCTTTAATAATGCTTGAAATGAATATTAGTTTGTCTAGGCCTAGTTGTTTTTCTATGGTAGCCTATTTGTAGCCTAAGTGTTCTAGCCTGTTGATTTTTGTTCATGATATTCAGCTACAATTAGCCTAAATGTTTTGCAATAAGATTAAATGTGAATGATATATAAGTTTTTTTTTTTTTTTTTTTTTTTTTTACCTTATTGGAATCGAAATTATGAATCGATAAGAATCGGAATTGATAAGCAGAATCGAAATTGGAATCATAATGTTAAAATTCAAACGATACTCAACCCTACTGTTTGACCTGTAGGCTACTTCTAATGGTTGCCACACTAGAGTGAAGTTGGGTGTTGTGAGGCAAAATTGCAAATCTTGGAAGTAATGTTTTACCAGATTTGTCATTGTAATGAATTAGCTGCAAGGAGCCTATGTGACTATGTGTCAACAGATTTGGTTAATGCTGTGCAGTTTTACATGTTTAAAACAATCATGCTAAAAGTAAATTTGAATGAACCCACAGCAACCATTTGCAAGTAATGGCTAAATATTTTTGTGCAACACTGTATTTAAATTCACAGCCATAGACTTGCTCCCCAGACTTGATAAAAAGTGTTACTGAAGTACAAAGTGCAATATAACTATGTGTAATTTCATCAGAATAACCCACAGAATGATACCATTGCTTACTGTGTTATCTAACAATGCATATAACAATTGTAATAATTATAATAGAGAAATATGCTAATTCACAGAGTAACTTCATTTATTAACTCTTTCCCCGTCAGCATTTTTGACCATTTTCACAAAATGTTCATGGCCCCCAGAATATTTTGTTGTATGAATATCTGAACATGCAGTATGTCAAAAGAAAGAACAGGCCCTCTGCTTTTAAACAGAACCCGTTTTATTCTAGGTTCATGCATTATTTTTCTATCAACACGAATATGGGTAAGTTTCATAAAAAAAGCAACATTTTGAACAAAAAGCTGAGAAAACCACGTTTTTGTCAAAGACTACATCTGGATCATATTCTAAACGATCATCAAAACACAGATGGAGTCCATTAACACCCCTAAAGCTTGCACAGTCCTAAGGCTTGCCCTGGATTGACATTTCATTCAGTAACATTAGGCAGTTTTGATTTATAAGGTGTTTAATGTTGATAATCGCGTTATTTTACATATATGCATCTGCTTACATATGCATATGATTACATGAGATCATACTCGGTTACTAACGTAACCTTGGTTCCCTGAGAGTAACGGGAACGAGTATTGCGTCGCTAGACGCTATGGGAAAACTCCTTTTCTCGAGAATATTGAAGCCTTTATTTTAAAACGCAGTGCAGCTGCACAGCCAGCACAGTGCAAAGCTGTATAGCGTGCTGATTGGCTGGGCTGTGGGAACTGCACGAACCTATGGCAAAGCGGTAAGGACGCGCAAACCTATTAGGGCGCTTCCCGCCTCACACGTGGCGAAATCCACCAAAATGGGCGTGGCTACTGACTATATAAGCGGTACATTTCGC
This sequence comes from Rutilus rutilus, assembly GCF_951802725.1. Taxonomy (NCBI): domain Eukaryota; kingdom Metazoa; phylum Chordata; class Actinopteri; order Cypriniformes; family Leuciscidae; genus Rutilus; species Rutilus rutilus. Next base: position 26,674,609 of record NC_140221.1, on the reverse strand, counting down.
CATAGGAAACGACTGAAGCGACAGTACCTGAACGTGACGCTTAATAGTACGGCCGTCTACGCAATACTCATTTTTGTTACTCTCAGGGAACTGAGGTTACATTAGTAGGGGGGGGGGGACATTGCCCCGAGATAGCAAGTCTGCTCCCTGGTTCAGTATGCCCGGTACATGTGTCGGCGTGTACCCATAACAGAAGCTGCTTGGCCATGGTGTACAGGTTGCTTGTCCTGAGACCACCCTGGCGATTTATATATGACACCACAGCCATGTTGCCCGTCTGGACAAGGACGTGGTGTCCCACCAGGCTCTGGAGGAAGATTTTTAGGGCTATAAAGACTGCTCTCATTTCGAGGCAGTTGATGTGAAGGCGTTTCTCCGAGCTTGACCAAAGGCCGGAGATTGGCCTGCCCTCGCACAGAGCCCCCCAACCTGGGTTGGAGGCATCCGTGGTGACCACCTTCCTCCTCGAGACTAGACCCATGCTTACACCTGACTGGTACCGGTTGGTGTTTTTCCAAGGGGCCAGGGCTTTGGTACAGCCGTGGTTTACACTGATACGCAGGTGGCCAAACTGCCACTCATGGGCCGGGACTCGGGGCTTCAGCCAGCGCTGAAGGGGATGCATATGCAGTAGGCCTAACTGGAGTACTGACGATGCGGAGGCCATAAGGCCCAGTGCCCTTTGAAACGTTCTGAGGGGCAGGTAAGAGCCTGCTTTAAACGAAGCCGCTAGATGTTGAATGGAGAGAGTGCGGGTTGGCGTGAGCCAAGCTCTCATCTGAACAGAGTCGATGACTGTTCCCAGGAAGGTTATACTTTGGCTGGGGAAGAGTACACTCTTGGAGAAGTTTATCATGAGCCCAAGGCATTCTAGAAGGCTGAGGAGCCAGGACTTGTGAGTCTGTAACTCGGCCTCTGACTGGGCCAAAATGAGCCAGTCATCGAGCTAGTTCAGAATGCGCATTCCCCGCTGTCTCAGGGGGGAGAGAGCTGCATCCATGCATTTCGTAAACATACAAGGTGCCAGTGACAGACTGAATGGCAGGACTGTGTACTGATAAGCCCGCCCCTCGAAGGCGAATCTCAAGAATGGCCTGTGATGGGGGGGTTATTTGGATGTGAAAGTAAGCATCTTTCAGATCCACTGACAAAAAACAATCCCCTGGTCGATTCTGCGAGAGGATTTGTTTGGTCGTTAACATCCTGAATGGCCGTCTCATGAGGGCCATGTTCAGGTGTCTGAGATCTAGAATAGGCCTGTGGCCGCCATCCTTTTTCGGCACGAGGAAGTAACGGCTGTAAAAGCCGGACTCACTCTGTGAAGGGGGAACTGTCTCGACAGCCCCCTTTGCTAGCAGGTTTAACACTTCGGTGTGAAGGACGTGAGCCACGTTGCTCCTTACCGATGTGTTGACCACGGCATGAAAGCGTGGAGGTCTGCGAGCGAATTGGAGCGAGTAGCCTCGTTTTATTGTGTTCAGTCCTCATTTTGACACATCGGGGATGGCTTCCCAGGCCTTGGCCCGAGTGACTAGAGGCTGAATAAAGTCTGTGGGACCCGGCCGCCCAGGTGTTTTGAAGAGGAAAAGTGCTCTTTTCCTGAGAATTTTTGTGCTTTATTTTTGTCGCTGTTGAAACAGCGTTTGTTTGCAAGGGTACGTGAACGGGTGTGAAACAGCTTTGGCTGCAATTAGAACATTTCCAGCCGCCTGAACTGAAAATGGGGCTGGAAGAAGCATGCAAGCTCTTTTTAGGGGTGGTCCGGCTGCAGCAAGACTTAACCCTTAACAGCCTTGGCGTTTCGGGAACGGGAAGCGCTTAGCTGGCACCAGGCGCTGTTTAGCTTCAGCCGCTGGGTGAGGAAGGCCGCGGGATCCAGTCCAGACTCGTCCATGGAGCGGAGGAGTTTCGCCTGGAACACTTGGAGGACCACCATAGTGTGCAGGGCTGAAGCAGCTTGACCAGTGGATGCATAGGCTCGGCCAGCAAGAACTGAAGTGGTCCTGCACGGCTTGGATGAGTGAGTCACTTTAGACCTCCATCCAACGGCGGTGGACGGGCAGAGATGCGTGGCCACCGCTTCCTCTAGGGGGGGCAGTTTCTCATACTCCTTTTCCTCAGCGCCGTCAAGAGCGTTGCAGAGGCGGAAGTGCGTAGGCGGGCCGAGTAGTGGGCGCGCCATGACTTCGTCAGTTCGTCATGAACCTCAGGGAAAAACGCAGGCGCCCCGGCAGGAACCATTCATCAAGACGGCTTTTAGGATACTTAGCCGGATGGCCGCAGAGAAACAGCGAATCAGCAGATGACGGCGTCGAGTCAGAAGCGCTGAGCAGGAGGCCGCCGTCCGCTGAACTGCTTCTGCAGATTCGCTGCGTTCTGCTGCTGGCCTCGTTTCGACGGCGAGAAGGCTTTCAAGCAGGAGAAGATCAGCGAAGGAGATTAAATCTGATTCCTATGGTGAAATGGTCCACTTATATAGTCAGTAGCCATGCCCATTTTTGCAGGTTTCGCCACGCGTGAGGCGGGAAGTGCCCTGATAGGCACTTGGACACGCAACATAACAAAATGTTGTGTGTCCTTGCCGCTTCGCTATAGGTTCATGCAGCTCCCGCAGCCCAGCCAATCAGCACGCTATACAGCTCTGCACTGTTGCTGGCTGTGCAGCTGCATTAGGTTTTAAAATAATGGCTTCAATATTCTCGAGAAAAGGAGTTTTCCCATAGCGTCTAGCGACGCAATATGAGTAAACCGTTCTCGAAAGGGAACGCTTGTTTTTTCTGCATCTTCTTCACATGTGTTTTGATCAGGAGATTCAGAACTCTTTTAGAAGATGCGTCATAGTGCCCCCTACTGTATTACAATAAAAACAAGGAAAGCTGGACATTTCCGTCAATGGCGGGGAACGAGTTAAAATCACATGACTATTACTCCTGCAATAAATAATATACATTTGCTTACCGGTCTTTTAAAACATATGTGAGAGCGGAGTCTCTGTCAAGTTTGTCACGAAGCTCTCTCCATATCGAAAACACCACCCCGATACTGATCCTTGTTTTATTTCTCCGTTTGTCCCAAAGCCTGCTTGCCTCAGTTGATCTACTACGTTTACGTTTTTGGGGATTTTCTGTACTCGCCAATGAATAATCGTGATCCATGATGACTGCATGGCACAACAGGCGTGCAAGATGCGCATATGTCCATGTGTGTTGCCATGGTTTCTACAAGCATATTACGTCATTGATAGGCGACAATGACGAGCCATTATTAAAAAAAAATATTTCTCTGGATTTACAAATCCTTGGGAACTTTTGGGATAATGTAAGTACATAAAATGTGTTTTTTAAAATATTTTATTACAAAAATCGTACATATTGTGCCTTTAAGGATCGATTTCAACTTTATCCTTAAATGTATTATACATGTAGATGTAGGCCAGCACACAGATATATAGGCTACTTACATAGCCTATGTAGTCAGGCTGATTCTGTCATATTAAGAAATATTTTGGATTTGTAGGAAATCAGTTAATTTAAATGTAACCTCACAAGGCAACATTACAAAACAAGTATAAATAAGTTTTCTATTATGCTCTTTTCAAACCACAGCAAGATTCAAGAGTATCCTGGGCATCTCAACGCCCTCAACGTAATCTGTTCAGGATCTGGACGTTTCAGTATTGCGTTTCCCTCTAGTGTTCTGATTAGGTATCACAATGTAAAGGCTTCATTGTTTTACTTATCAAAGCATCTATATAAAAATGTGGCAATTAAAGTACTTATTGGACGGTTAAAAATCATTCAGTGTGCAGTATGTTTGTCTTAATTCTTTTTTTTTAAATCAACAGTTTCTCATAGATATAAATTGGTATAAAGAGGCCTCAGATTATTATTTATTTAACATGCTACTATTGCCTGCAAAATATTAACTTACCAGGGGCCTGTACCATGATGGTAGTTTAACAAACACAGGGTTACAGGATTAGTTTCGAGTTGACAAAACCAAACCGATCCGAACCAGGCTTTGTTGGTACCATGATGCTGATCATCAACTTTCTCTATCAACTCGGGCTTTGATCCTGAGTTTAGGAGTTTAGATGTGACATCAGTAGCGAACAGCCAATCATATGCTGAGAAAGAGTGAAACTGCGATTCATTTCTCGCAAGAGAAGCAGCGCGATTCACTTCTCTCTTCTGCAGAATATTACAAGATTGAAAAACATTAAGAATTTAAACAATTTACAGAGCATGAAGAAAATAGCTGTCTATGAAAGAGGACAACTAAAAGAAAAAGTCTTGCTATATCAGTGCAAGTAAAAGTTGTGAAGTTAATTTGATAAAGGTATAGAGAGAATTGAACATTTAAGATCACATGTAGTCATTTAATAGCTTTATCTATTGATTCTAAAGCATATTTATATTACCTTCATTCATTTAAACTGCGCGTAATAATAATTGATCAACTAAAATTGTACATGTGATCGATTAAGGATATATCTAAATCATACAAAATAATTATTCTAAATAAGCATTAGCAAAAGCTAGACGATTTTGTCTTTAAAAATAATTTGCTATGTAGTGACCTTTAATTTGGAGTAGAAACAGGTGGAGTGACTTTATCCTTTGCTCACAGCTCATTGGTCCAAGTTCGGTTTGCAACCTCTTACCTGGACCATAACCTGCCCCAGACCAGGTTAGCCGTGGAGCGTAAATTACTATGGCAATGAACACTGCTAAAAGCCAAACCACTTTCATAGTGCCTAAAACCCAGGGTTGGTGCAAACTAAACTGAAACATACCTGGCTAGCCACCTAAACCGGCTTCATGGTATAGGCCCCAGGTAAATCTTTCTGATCTAGTCTATTAATCCTGCAACATTTTCTTAATGCTCCACTAGGTGTCGCTATCATACTATTTTACACATTCCCTTCTTCATGACTACTTATTCAAACACATACTGATTCGAGTGAAAAAGAACAGTGGACATAGTAGTAATTTATGGTAAGCCTTCGTCAAATCAGACTACTGAAACAGTTGCTCAAGACAGTGCCTCTAACTACAAGTCTGAACGTCCTGTGTTTGTATAAAAGGGGGTGTGTCATCATGAGTCATGTTTTATCTGGTAGTTTATTACTCTTTTAAAAGAGCTTTTCACCAAGGATAACGACGCACCTCTTCATTTTGGTATTTTAGATTAATGGAAGAGTATTAACCACAAAGCCACCAATGTACGTTATTAAATGAGTCATAAAGTTAAATCTTTTAATTTGTAATGGCCATGATAGGAATGTTATGATATCTTCATATAGGCTAGCACTCTTGGCGTAGTGCCAAAATGTAGATTTTTTTTTTATCGCAACATAGAAGCAACAAAATACTTTTAATATGCAATGCGCAAAACAGTTTGCCACATGATGTAAATTATGTAAATTAAAAATCCTCAAAGTTATGGTACCCATGAAAGTCTGGCACTATTTGGCTGCATCCAAATATTATGCATACTTCCCTACTATGGTAGGCAAAATGTCCTTGACTACTATTCTCAGCGAGTTTCTGCATACGATGCACACATTACTTGCATGAGGCAAATAAGTTCTTGTTTAGAAGAAGTACCAATTCGATATTATGCGATTACGGTCAAAGTCTTGTCTGCGATGGCTTCCTTTCCTATTTTAAAGCAATTGATGATGTTCAGGGTGTGGCAACTCAAATGTGTGGTCTCAAATGATAATCGAGCCATCAGCCATTTATTCTGACTGAGTGGAATTCATTTAAGGAAGTAAGTACATTTAGATGTGCAGTAATAATGGACTACTTGCACAACTACTTACGCGTTCTAGTTAGTAGCCTACATATCGGGAGTTTCCGGTTAGAGTTGGGTGACCAGACCCCAGAAAAATTGGGGACAGTCCCGAAATCTAAGCTGTTGTCCCGAATCCCGAATCCGGCCCTAATTGTCCCGAAAATTATACTAAAGCAAAATCTTGAGTAGTTATTGTCTGATATTTCCAAACGGAAGTGCGTCACGAAGCTCAGTGCAAGTGGTCCACTGAGTTACAGAGGACTTTTGCTTAGTCGAGCCACGACAGATCTTCATCTTTCTGTCCAAGTATGCATGACACAAATCAACATCAACATCACATCACATTTCGCAAAAAAAAAAAAAACGGACTGATACAATTTCAATTGGACAAAGGTGTTTATGCAGTAAAGGTTAATCTAAAAAGTAATTAAATACTAGCTACTCATTACATCTTCAACAGTGTAATTGGATTACTTTACTAACTACTCTCTAAAAAATATTGCATTACTTATTACTATACTTTTTAAATCCAATATCAACATTGACCAGTTAAACAATAACAATAGACATGAAACTGCTCTTTTAATTCCTTCAAATAAATATAAAATTGCATGAATTATTCTTAAACTGACCAAAGTATTTATAGAGAGAAGGTTACATTAAAAATTTTTAACATAAATGATGATGTTTGATAGCCTGATGTCATCATACTCAGATTCTAGTCAGAAAATGAGTCTGATACTGCTCCATTGGGCTGTGATTATGGGGCGTGTTTCAACCGAACCAGGAAGGAAAATGCCTCTGCACTCAATTGGATAGACCTACAACCAATCAGAGCAACGGAGTAGGCTAAGTGGCATGTTCTTCATTCATCCTTCCCATCGACAAATGCCTTGATCGCGGTTCTCTGTTCCTCTTTTAAATTGAATGCGCTGTCGATATCTTCTATAACAGACTTTCTTTGTTTCATAAACAAAGTTCGGGAGGAGCACGTTCAAATATCAATCCAATCAACTTGTCATCAAACAATTACCATGTCTACCCTATCAGCATGAGAGGAAGCATATATATTTATTCAATCTATCAAATCACCTAACATTCCTTTACAGTTTTAAGCATCAGCATCTGACTTATTTGTAAGTGTGAACTCGTGAAATCTCAATTCTCCAGCGGCAGTCATCTTTGTTGTAAACTAATTCAACCCAAGCGCTCTTTGGTGACGTGGATGAATGATTACGTTACTGTTGATAATCTGTCCATCATCGTATAAAGCCCGCCCTGACAATTTGATTGGTCCGAACAGCTCTGGTTCGAGCATAATTGCTTCACAACGGACCGAACTTCCCGACCTAAAATGTTGTGGGCGGGGCTAAATTCGGCTGGCATCCAGGCTAGATGTTTGATGTAGGCTACAGAAAAATTAAGAGTAATCCCTTACTTTACTTAGTGGTGGGCAGATCGAGGCTTCGTTAAACAATGAAACAGTTGAAGCAAATGTGCCATATTGTGTCGAGGCTTCGAAACAATCCGACACCCGTCTCAACGGTGACACCTAGTGGTCACTTGTAGGTGTTGATCTGAAACAACCTTGACAAGGAGCCATTCAATTATTATTATTTATTTTTTTATTGTATTTTTCTAATATGTGAAGCTTGTAACCTGTAGGCTCCTCACTGTGCATAATGTTATTTTGGTCATGAAAAAAATGAATATTAATAAAAGAAATAAAGCCACAATGTCTCACTTTTTTATAGATTCTTATTCAAAAATATTAATTTCTCTGCTGTGGAAGGACTTAGCCTACTTCTTTTTTTACAGATAATTTCTCCAGCACTTTGAAAAAATCCTCTCACAAGGGACACTTGTTGCTGGCATGCAAAGATATTTTTTAGCAAGGACATACAAATAATTATATTTCAAACAATGCATACCTTGCTTAGATGGCCCAGCAGTGTCAGTAGCAGGCCTAGGTACAGGGAGAATGCTACCATCCTCTGCACCCTGCAAAATGGCAGGATGAGTGCTCCTCAAATGGCGCATCATGGATGATGTATTGTTGCAGTAGGCTAGCTGCTGATCATAATACATACATCTCACTTTATTTGGGGTTTCCAAATGGAAATGCTCCCACACCACAGATGTACGGCATCTCTTCTGTGGAGCCTCCATTTTTATTTATCTATCTCTTAATCTATCTATGTATCTATCTATTAATCTATCTGTCTATATATATTTCTATCTATGCATCTATTAATGTATACTCTGTCTGTCTCTAGCCTATCAGTCAATGTGTAAATTTAAATGTAAGCCTAAATAGGCTATAACTAAACAAATCGCACTATAAATGTCACTAGGCCTATATCACCAAAAATCCGCTATCTCAAAATCAAACTCCTCTCACAAAAACCCACGAGGTCAAGATGCGTTGACTTCACTTTTATACAGATGTGTGATTGTGTGGTCTGTTCCCGACCCTGTCAATCAAACGCTGAATCGTCGGACCATGTCACCTGTCGAAACACTTGTGAAACACGATTCATTTAGCCGTAGTCACGTGACATGGGTGTTTTGAATCACGCTTCGGATCAGTGTTTCGAAACATCTGCGCTTCGGGATCTCGAAAAGCTTCAGAACGTCAGTTTCACGTCAGCCATCCCTAACTTTACTTTTAAGGGAAAAGTAATTAAATTGATGTAGCCTAATTAGTAATGCATTTACACCTGTCATAATTCCTGTCTTGTGTTCCCATTGTCTTGTGTGGACCTTTTGTCATTTCCTGTCTTGTGCCATGTTTTGTAGTCCTTTGTAGTTTTTCTTGTTTATTAGTCTCCCCAGGTGTCTCTGATTAACCCTGCCCCTTTGTTATCTTGTTTAGCTTGTTTGCCTGTGTATTTAAGCCCTGTGTCTAGGTCAGTCTTTGTGAGTTCTTGATGTTGTATGTTGGTTGTTCTGTTCCCGAGTCCCGAGTCCCGAGTCTGAGTCTGTCAAGTTTTGAGTTTATTTAATAATAGACTACTGCTGCACGTGGATCCTGCTCTTCCTATGTTTCAACCGCATCATTACAACACCCAACACTATTTACATGTCAAGTGAATTAAATTATTTAGCCTGACTGAAATAGAACTATTATGGGTTGATTTTAATTGTAAATTGTAATTTCTTACAGTCCAGTGCTGTGATTTTGTCTGTTTATCTGTTTTTATGTGATTTCAACAACTTCCAAATATTTTTGTAAGTACAAGCCCTTAGCTCTGTTGCAATGAGTGAATTATCCCTTCAATGGGGAAAAGCATCTTTGAAAATGTGAAAAGGGGCAAGAGATTACTTGCTCTACAAATACTCTATGACAAGCAACTGTGACCACTTCCTCTTCCACTAGCTGACGCTGTGGTCTCTACATGATAACACCAGACAGATGTTTTTCTACTACAATAACAGCAAGTAAAGGTCCCTGAAGATTTTACAAGTAGTTCCAGAAGAGGAGGACTCATTTAAACGCATCTCAGCAAATGCCACCACAGACATGTTGCCTGTAGTTCAGAATACTTGTATTAAAGGGCACCTATTATGCCCCTTTTCACAAAATGTAAAATAAGTCTCTGATGTCCCCAGAGTGTGTATGTTAAGTTTCAGCTCAAAATACCCAACAGATATTTTTTTACAGCATGTTTCAATTGTCATTTTTTGGGGCTCAGAAAAACGTGCCGTTTTAGTGTGTATCCCTTTAAATGCAAATTAACTGCTGCTGCCGGCCCAGGGGGCGGAGCCTCACGAGCTCGCGCTAAGAGCCAGGACAATCTCATCTGATAATATCAAAACAGAAACTCTCAGTAGTGGCGTTCATTTCGACTCGGAGTCGGACAATAATGCCCACAGAGCCAGAGAATATATGCTGTATGGAGATAGAACAGGAATAGTTTAGTTTAATTACGGTTATTTGTCATCTGCTTTTATCCACTATTAATACAAGCCTGCTGTAGCAGACCCCGTCCGAATGATGACCAAAATATACTGATGAGTTCAATTAAGTTTATTGTACCTTACACAAAAGATGAAGCCTTAGTTTTACTCCAGAAAATCACTGTAAGAGCCGAATAAACACAGTATATAAGTGCGCATTAAAGTCTTATCCATAAACTCTCTCTCTCTCCCTTTCATTATCATGGAACATACACAGCGAAATACACAAAACACTCGTTAGAACTAACAGTAAACAAAAATATACACACCTTTTCAGTGGGTGCTTAATCAACTGGTAAACTGTATATCCACGACTGGAAGAGCTGTCATAAAGTGCGCGCTCTCACTTTCATTTTTGCTGTGATCAGTAACGTTAGGCCTGTCGCTCCGGAGATTGTAAGCTGAATCACGAACAGTACAGATCCATCCTCGAGTAACAACAAGAGTAAATGAAGACTGCTAAGTTCATTCTTACATCCAACAACAAAACACCTCAATCGCTTAGGAGACATTCTTGTCTACAGTTGCTCCAGGCAGCGTGGAAACAATGGCGGACTGTGTCCAGCTCACTCAGGGCGGGTCTATGCTCAAACTGCAGTGTCAATCAACAGTTGTGGGAGGGGCCTGTGCAAAGTGACATCACATTGCCCCGAATCTGAGAACAGCTCGTTCTGAGGCAGTGCCTATGATTTATGGGGATTTAAAAAAAAAAGCACTTGGTGGATTTTTATCATTATTCACCTTATTTTTAACGGAAATACGGACGCAGCCAGTTGTGTGTGTGTGTGTGCAGTTTTGAGACAGTCCCTTAATTTGCTTGGCGAATGTCTAACGAATGTCCAACATAAAACCTACTTTACCGCACCCTTCGCCTGTGGTTAAAAGCTTTACATTTGAAGAAACCACCGAAACGACCGTATGTTTGTTCTTTTCATTTCGTGAACACAAGACCTACAGAAGACCACCCGATACCAGAAAAGTGGCTGGGCTATGAAGTCTCAATAAAAAACTCTAAGGAGAAACAAAATCATAGTAACCCATGTATAAAATCTAGTCATCATGGCGTTTATTTAGTAAGATTTACAATTATTTATAGCCATCTACTTATTGCTGTCCTGTGCTTTGGTTGCATTCTGATGGCATTATTAATACATTTGACATGACAAAAATACCTCCATAGATATATTAGTCCAGCGCTGGCTCGGCCGTGTTTAGGGCGGTGCTGAAGGCGCCGGCGAAGTTGGCACTCTGCCAGCTAGATGCATGAGTGTTTTCAACCAGGTCCGGTACCCGAACTGGGTGAGGCGGGGCTTTAGATCTTTGTAGTATTCATCTGTTACGTTATGTGTAACATTTTTCTGTCAATTCTGCATAATCCTTTGCGATTGATATCGTTAGTTAGCCCAGGGAAGCGAGGAAACGGAAGTGCCGCACAAAAACCGGATACTGGACCCATGTTTACTTCCGCGTTCGAAAATAAGGTGAATAGGGTGGTTGTGTACACACACTGCCAACACACATTTATGTTCAAACACCATGTAAAAGTGAATTTTGCATAAACTTTGGTACAAATATTTTTAATATTCAATAAATTCGGTCTCTATTCAGTAATGACACTTGGATAGAGACAGTAGAGAGTTTATATACTTACATTTTTACTGTTAAAAATGCAATCAATGCAATGCCTCTGATCAGCAAAACAAATTGTGCAATTTCATTTGTACAGTGACCAAGGCTCATATTCTTAGAACTGCTGATATGGCTGATTGCCTCACAACGGGAACTATATGGCAAGACTGCAATTCACATTTATATCCATCCATCAAACAAGAGTTGCAGAGACACTTCAGGGTCCTATAGAGTCCAGTGTGGTTAATGCTCTTTCTGTTATTTGCCTGTACAATATAGGATTTTTCTGGACCTGGTTCACATCATAATCATGATCATAATTCATGTAAGTCAGCAAGTCATTAAACAGAAATTTGAGATGCAGCCCTTGTGCTAAATATCAGCAACTAAGCTGTAAATCACTCTGATGTGTGAGACATTCAAACAAAACATTTACAAAGTTTAAAAAAATATATTTGTTGCCCCTCTGTTGTTTTTGAAAGACTTCCAATATATTATGCGTTTGGCTGACATTCAGTATCGTTTACAGACATAAAAAAAAAAGAAAAAAAAAAAGAAATCATGCAGTCATGATTTATTACCCTGCACATTTCGACTTGATCACCATCAATAGCAAGTCAATGTTACTCACAAATGAGAATAATTATGATTGTGATAAAGTACCCACTCATAATACATAAAACAGACTATCCATAAGAGAGTTATTAGTAGAAACAAGCAACATGAGGCTGATTTTTAAATTGGTTTTCTGCAATTTCTTTATTTATAATGGATTTCAAATCTTATCACTGGTTTGTAAAAAAAAAAAAAAAAATTCTGGACAATTACTCATTCAAATTTAACTTGAAAGCCTTTCCAGTATGGCAGGGTAACACTGCAATTTGTAAGAACATTGAGGATCAAAGTGTTGCTGCATTAGCAAAGAGGTACACGTACGTTTGTTACTAATAGGCAGAGCATTAGCAGGTCTGGACACAGCGCACACACACACACACACACACACACACACACACACACACACACACACACACACACACAAAGATCTCATTGTTCCCACACTAACTAGTTGGTCTTTGATTATGTGTTCAAAACAAAATCAAAACAACAGTTTTTCCCATTCCTCTATAATCTCATAACAAGACTTTCTAAATTTTGTTAATTTAACTTTCTAGGTTTTGTTAAGCATTTTAAAGCTTGTGTAGAACAACACCTACCTAGAGACTTCATGTGCTGGTGAGAGAAACACAACAGCAATATAAACATTTTGGTTAGACTTTATTTTAAGGTGTCATTGTTAGTGTAATTATATACTGAATAATATTAAGCAACTAAAAAGATGGTTCTTTAAAGGTTCTTTACATGTAGTAACAGTTCTATTTAGTACCGTATTGTCCTGAAGAACCATTTTATATACTGAAACGGTTCTTTGTGTTGGAGTTTAGGGTTCTTTATTCCCACCTTTTTGTTTTTCAAATCTGTAACGGTCAAAGCCTCCTCATTTCTGATTTTCTGGAGCTCAGCTATACAACTACACAGACTGTCAACATACTCTCAACAGGTAAATTATTTCTTTCTTAAAATGACTATAAATTATAACTTCATAATTTCCTGTTTTTACAACAATTTCCATAATTGTTTTTACATAATCAAATGGAAGAGACACAATGTAACAGTCACGTATCATAACCTCATCATCTGCAGAGAGAAACTGCCCACTCAGAATACACGCATAATGAAGGACGTAAAGACATCATATAGGGGATTGTGAAGATATGTCACTGGAGCTTGGTTTTCATTGCATCTATAACAATAACAATTGACATTGAACACGATGTTCAGTGTCAATTGTTATTTATTAATGTATTCATTAATAATCATTGAAAAGGTTAAGGTCCTATATAGCACTTTCAAAGGATGGTTCTTTATGGAACCTTATAAAAAAGGGTTCTATTTAGCACCAAAAAGGGTTCTGCTATTGTTACAAGCCGAAGAACCCTAATTTTTTAGAACGTTTAGAACCATTTTTCTTAAGAGTGCACATGTACTTACTATAGGGTTAGGGTAGGATTAGGATTTGGTTGAGGGTTAGTTGCATGTAATTATGCATAATTTACTGTTATTACTATGGTAAGTACATGTAGCAAATATAGTGTGTTACTAATATTTTCAGTCTAAAACTCCTTTCAACTCAACAACGTTTGTCGTTTAATGAGCTACTATTTATTATTGGCTGCCCTAAAGAGCTAGAATTAGTCTAAACTGAAAAGCCTACAAGCTGCTGCCACTTTGCAGATGCACCTCTCTTTACAAACAAACCAGTTTTCCAATATGACATCTCAGAAAAAAACAGAAAAAACCCCCCCAGATAACAGTAAATGAGACACAATACCTGCTATTTATCATCTCCAAAACTCTGGTTCTGCCTGACCACCACTTACTGTTAACACTTATAACATATAACACTGTGTTAAACTGCTTAGAATTAAGCTAATAATTGACGTATCACTGCTGAATTAATAGCACCATGTCAACTCTTGTTAACGCTGGCACAATGCTTTGTGTTGAGCATACAGTATGCTCTATTTTGAACTGAGCATATTTGCTAGCATTGTGTCTCCAACTATGGCACCTAAGAACACATTGCCTGCTTAGATAAATAAATCATATGTACGCATATACACCCATTTGCACATTCAACTCACATCTCAGTCAAAGGCTTTTGATCGAGAAATCTGGTGAGACTGACTGGTCCCGACATCTGAGAACATTTGCCATTTGCAAAAGCACGCATTCCTTAAAAGTTAGATGTGAAACGAGACATTACATGCGGATTTGGTTGTGGGTGGCCTCCAGTGTGCAGAAATGTGTGGATGAGCGGGAATCGTTTAAAAAAAAAGTACAATTGTAATGAGATCATTGACACCAACTGATGATAGTATAAAGAGTATCAGAGCTGTGTTTGGGGAAAAGCCAGTTTGAAAAAAACATTGGGACTCTCATTCTCTAACTATAATTTCTCAGAAACACTCTGCATGTACACATACTCTAATGGGTTTTTTTTTTAGTACTTTTGGATTGCTGGTAGGCCTACATTTGTTTCCCAACCCAACATTTTTCATTCTTGTTTGAATCAACAAACAGATCCAATTTAAATGTTCTGATAATCAGTAAATCCTGAGATAGCTTGATTTTCCCTCAACAATCTTAAACCTCACTCTGACCCACAAACTAAACAAGCAAATATCTCATAATCTGGTAAGCAAGCACTGGGTCGTTGCACAATCCCATTAAAAGATGTGTAAGCGATTTCCACATTGTAAAAACATTTTAAAAAGCTAGCATATGGGCATGAATGATAAATAGCATCAGATGACAGGTGGCTTGCTAGAGTCTCATAGATTATTTAGATTTAAGACTGGTTTCTGCCTAATAAATACCTTGAAAGTGGCCATCTGCTTGCCAGGGGAAATGCCAAGACAGATCCGTTTCACTGGCATACTCAATGAAACCACAGCATTTTTGGACAGTATTTTCAGCAAGAAGGCCAACATGGGACAGTCACTCTGCCAGGAACGCTTGGGAACACTCAAGAGGGTCTCAGGGGTCAAAATACCACACTGTAGGGTTCCTAACTCTTTTTTTGAGCATGCTGCATCTGATTCCTTTCCAAAACACAATGTCATTTTTTTTAGGATCCATAAGTTATGACAACATATGTTTTTACATTGCTTTAACTCATCAAAATAAGTTATTTTCAAGATTATTTTTTTTAAGTCCGTTTAATGTATATGTAATCTCTTGCATTATTTTCAGAAATATGCATTTGTTCTCTGTTCTCATTGAATGTTTCACACACTAAACATGCCTCCTTTTCCTTCTGTAAAGAGTTTCATACTCAAAATATTGAGTTTTCCCATGCTGCAGTAATAGTAACACTCCAACTCTAATTAAATCTCAGATAGGATTTTTTATTAATCTGTAGAGTGGGTCGATACTGTCCCTCACTCAACTAGGGCAACAAACTGTTCTGTTTGCATTAAAGGTGCTGTAAGCTGACCTAGAACTTCCAGACCTAGTGCAACGTAATGGCATGGTTTCAAGATGCGTTTTTTAAACGTTTTCGCCAAATAATTAAACACACCCTCGTCTTTCTACAACTTTGCCACTCTGGTGTAACCATAATGCAACATCTGAAAACGCTCCAAGTTCCTCTCAGCTTCCGGCCGCACATTCACTGCTGCAGTGAACATTCAAAAAGATTAACAGACAGAAAGCTCCTCAAAAGCCTTCTAATTGGTTAAACAATGATTCGGTCAGTCCCACAAATTATTTAGCTTTTAGAAACTCCAAATCAACTAAATCGATTGCTTTGCGAAATGAAGCACTCTAGTCGAAATACCTCACATTTTTCCCGTCGTTAAACTAGGAAAAGTGGATTCGGACACGCCCTAAGTGCACTTGTGCCATGCGCTTTAGACCATGCGCTTAGATCGTTAAAATAGGGCCCTTAGAGTCATTCAGAACGGTAACACTGTCTTTACAATATGGGTGCACTAATATTCATTAATTCATGCTTAACTAATGCACAGATAATCATGTGTTAATGTATGACTCATGAAGAACTAAACCATTAATTAATGATTACTGCATCAGCAACTAATAAAGATTCTATATGGTTAATATATGAAGTAATATATTAATTGTTATTAATTAAATGTGTCATAATGTATTAATTTCTTAAAGGGGTGGTTGAGTATGATTTCACTTTTCTAACTTTACTTAGTGTGTAATGTTGCTTTTTGAGCATAAACAACATCTGCAAAGTTACAACGCTCAAAGTTCAAAGCAAAGGGAGATATTTGCTTTTAAAGAAAACGTTTTTTAAGGACTACAACAAATGGCTGGTAGGGACTACACGACATTCCTCCAGGGTTAGTGACATCACCAACCCTAAAATTTACATAAACCCCGCCCCCGGGAACACGCAGTCCCTGTTGAGAAGAGGAAGAGTTGCTGTAGTCGAGCACATTTGTGAGTCAGCTCAAAATGTAGCATCTGTCTTTTCACATGCAACAGAAAGTCACTCTGTGTGCATCTCACAACAGTTCCTATACGAGCGACTTATAGATTATCATGATAGAATATGCTAATTGAAGATAGTTCACTCCACATCAGCAACATAAATTCATCAACTAACCAATCAGAGACGTCCTGTTGCATTCTACGTGTTGTCACTTGAGTCTCTCCATCGTTGTCTGACTCCGTTTAAACATAAAAGGCAGAACAGTTTCTGTCATTTTAGTGTGTGTCTGCATGACGTAATCGGAGCTGCTAACACACGAGCTCTTGAAACCCCGCCCTCTGTGTCGGGAGCAGTAGCATATTTGCATTTAAAGGGCCAGACACAAAACGGTGCATTTTTGCTCAATCTCAAAAAGTGACAACTTTAACATACTAAAAATATCTGAGGTATTTTGAGCTAAAACTTCTCACACACACACACACACACACACACACACACACACACACACACACACACACACACACACACACACACACACACACACACACACACACACTCTGGGGACATCAGAGATTTATTTTACATCTTGTGAAAAGGGCATTATACCACCCCTTTAATAACATATTTTATTAACTAAAAGTGTAAATTAATGCATTAACTACCATAATTGGTCAAAGCAATGTACTTCAACTTCCAGTTGTCTGCTTTAATTAATCATTAACTAATGATTTGCAAATGTATCATTATGTTATGACTTTACTTGTTGAGGCACATGACTATTAAGTAATTGTTAAGTAATATGCCATTTATGGGCTTTGACAGTTTGCACATGCAGTGAATGTAATGTCAAAGAATGTGTTTGAAGGATGGGTAAGTTGGGCTTCACACAAATATCAGCACACCAGAATCTGAATTCCTGATGGCTGTTACACTGTGTTTAAACTGGACAAGACCAGCTGTCTACACTTGACATGACAGATCATTGCAAGTCCATTTGTCCTTCGTAACAGAACTAGCACAAGAGCTCGGAGTACGTCAGAAATAGAATGTGGCATCAGTTTATTGTCAGGGTTTTGTCATGTAACGTCGCGCTGCATCCAGTGTAGTATCACTGACTATAATGGACGTTCTATTGTCTTTGTCCAGTCTAGACACAGTGTTATGAAATAGCAATGCTCGGCCGCATGTTCTCAGTGTTCCACGACCTCAAGCTTAACCTGACATATTCATGAACAACAAGGTTCATCGGACTCAGTGAAATCTTGGTTGTACATGGTTGGAAATTGAAATCCATGGCTTAGTGTGGATGTCAAAGCCAAAATGGCATATTACTTAACAATTAGTTAATAGTCATGTGCCTCAACAAGTAAAGTCTTAACATAATGATACATTTGCAAATCATTAGCTAATGATTAATTAAAGCAGACAATTCGAAGTTGAAGTACATGACTTCAACCCATTGTGGTAATTAACGCATTAATTTACACTATTAGTTAATAAAATATGTTATTAAGGAATTAATACATTATGACATATTTAATTAATAACAATTCATAATTACTTAATCGATTAATCATTTAGAATCTTTATTAGTTACTGACAGTAATCATTAATTAATGGTTTAGTTCTTCATGAGTCATACATTAACACATGATTATCTGTGCATTAGTTAAGCATGAACTAATGCATATATTAGTGCACCCGTATTGTAAAAAGTTACCTTCAAAACTCCACAGTAAAACCTCATCAGTAATTTACAAGTCACTGATAAGATCACTAACAAAAAAGGAATTCAGAATTGCACAAAATAATGACGGCTAATAAAAAGAGTTAATTTATATCCCCCCCAAAAATGTGTAAGGTCACCTCAAGGTTTCCCTCGTGAAACATGAAGGAAAGAGAAACTTTAAAGACTTCCTTTCCTGTGCTCTTCACTATGAAATCATTTCATTCATTATTTTTAGATAATGAACACACATTTAAGTTGATGTATGACAGCTGTTGAGGCAGAATGCTTGACTTCACTCCATAGACTGGTGCCTGAATTATATGAGGTGAAAAACACAGGACTGACTCTGACTCGTATTTTTGGGTGTGTATGGTTTGGATATGTCCTTAACAAAGTTAAGGGACTTCTTAACAATCCCGACTAATAATTCTAGCTTCTAGCAATAATTCTCATTTGTGACCGAACGGAATATCAGTATCGGATGTTTCTGTGTCATGGTTTCATCCATCAAAGTATGCATGGGCATATTTATTTCCCTTTATAAATTAGATTTACTATAGGGAAGCTGTCTATGTTTGTGCCCGTTGACGCATTTGCTATGACGTGAGCTACTGCAGATGGCACTGGGAAGTGTACACACACACACACACACACACACACACACACACACACACACACACACACACACACACAGAGAGAGAGAGAGAGAGAGAGAGAGAGAGAGAGAGAGAGAGAGAGAGACAGTTTGAGTTAGAGCTTTGATGTTTTAAGCCTTTACATTTAAAGCAATATTATGAATTTTATGAATGCATTTATTTTTACCCAGTAGGCTATACAGTAAACATGTAAGCTTACCCAGTAAGCTATACATGATATATATATTTTTTTACATTTCAAACCAAAGTGTGTTGTTTGTACATATTTATTCACAATATAAAAGGAGGAAAAATATTCTTATATTCCATAAAAGAATCATTCACTATTAGCTTAAATCTGCAGACACTCAACAATTATTATTTAATTTAACAAAAAATTATTAGATTTAATCATCACTCATCCCCTCCTTTCTCAAACCTACTCATTAATCATTACTGTCAGCCAGATTTATTGTGTGTTCCAACTACTAATTATCACAAAATATAAACTACAATATATTTATCCAGATGATTCTTTAAAAACTTCAGTTTAGTTAAAATTAGTTTAAATAGGAACTACCATGGTAAGGCTCAACAGACTGTTGCATTCCCAGCCGTTCATTTGATGTGTCATAATGAAAGATCATGAAATACATGTTGGCAGGCTGTGGAGGTTTTTCACAGAAAAGCATCATCAAGCACAGCCGGATCCCATTAAATAAAATGAATTTAGATTTCTAAGACCATATTTGTTGTGCCGTATATTACACCAAATTATGTCAATTTAATGTGCACATACTGTAGAAAAAAAGTATAGGCTTTCTGATAATTTAAAGGGGAACTATGCAGTTTTTTTTTTTTTTGCCTAATTTACCTTAACTGAACAGCTTCGGAGTCATTGGAATGGTTATATGACTTTTTTCGAGCTGAATGGTGGTCTTGCACCCCCCCCCCTAGCGCCTGTGAGCGGAAAAACCACCCTTGCAACTTCGGGCCTCAGCGTCAGGAAGTATCGTGTGATGTCAGGTCTCGCAATGTAACAAATTGCTTTACGGCACTGCACACATACACTATCTAAACATGCTAGCCTTCTGTGTATCATACATACCTCAGTGGACATGGCTCCGTGCGTTCGCCGGCTTCTTTGAAAACAAGTGGACATGACCAGAGGGAGAAGATGGGAGGGGGGAGAGTCGCCAATGGGTTTTGATGACAGTGTTGTCAAATATCTATTCTGAAGCTGTAGAGGGAGCTCTATAGAGAAACCTGCGAGCAAAAAGCGAGAAAACAGCGAAGAAATTGCCAAAACTGCATAGCACTGCTTTAAGCAGATGTGCTATCTTGATCATTGTAAATATTAATGAAATCATAAATTAAAATACAATGACATTAAGAAACTATTTAATAGAAACTTAATCAAAAACAGAGAATCTTTATATCAGCAGAATCTCTCAAATATGGCGTCCAAACAACGTTTTGAAGAGAAATCTCATTTGCATGTTTCAAAAGGTCATTCCTTCCTGATGAATGATTTTTCTGAGGTCTAAGTTCAGGTCATCAGTGAGTTGGTTTCCATATCTGTTCCCTGGGCCAAATGTCAGTGGTTGATAAAGAGCTTTTGAAGAATAGCAATATTCCCAGATGACATGATATCTGGCAAAGGCTGGCAGGTCATCCCCAATGCGTTGGACTGCTATCAAAGTTGCCATTTAGTCCAAACAAGGTTTTGAAATAGCTGAATAGAGTGTATGAATGTACTTTGACATTTACCTTAAGCACTCACATGGAAGTGCTTAAAATGCAGTCAAGAACGTGCGTTGCCTGTTCCAAACAAAGCATTATTTTAAGCTTCTTTAAGGCTTTAAACAAGTACAAAGTCATACAAAGAAAGACCACACTAACAGAATTATGTCATTTGTGACCCATGACATCTCCCACACTTTGGATCAAAGACCTCCAGGGTTTCAATGCACATGACAAGCAAATTCTCAAAATCCCTTAGTCTGGGACACATACCAACAAAATCCCACAGGTACACATGTACTGTACAAATTCACAGGCCATTCAGTAGAGGAAGTCTAACCTCTGAATATGCTGTTTGTTTTCCCACTAATTTTGTTAAGATTCATTGTTTGTTTTATTTTCCATGAACTCAGAACACATACTTTGTGCAGCTGTCCAGAGCGTTATTAATCTTATACGCCATTTTAAACGGATTCTCAAGTCATTTTAAATCGGTGCTTTTGCTTATTGTTATGTTCAGAACTAAATGATTCAAAAGATTTTGCCTATGAAGAAGAAAAATCAGACAGCACAAATTCATCTTGTCTAAAACTCTGTTAATTGCTCAAAATGGTCATCTGATGACTATGGGGATGCTACTGTACACTGTAAAAAATTTGCTGTAGTTATGCAGCTATTGCCAGTAACTTACTGTAGATTTAAATTTATGCTATTTACTGGCAACAGTTTGTTCAAAGTTAAATGAACATTAAACATTAACAAGTCTTTGTCTTTACAGAATAAAACTATAAAATAACAGCCTCATGCAAAGCATTCTGGGAACCAACTGAATTTTCCCCCCAAATGTTGTTGCTTTATCACATTAAAGGTTTAAGAGAATTCACATTTAATGATCTATGTCCACAAAAAAAAATCTTTTAAGACTTATGGAGTGGATTTAACTTTTCCCCTATATTCTTTGACCATTATACAGACCCTTTCCAAAAAATTTGAATATCATGGAAAAGTTTATTTATTTCCATAATTCCATTCAAAACGTTAAACTTCCATAGATTATAGATTCAGGGCCCACAACGTAAACGATTTCAAGTATTTAGTTGTTTATTTGTACATAATTTGGGCTTCCAGCTCATAAAACCCACGAAAACAGGATTTCAAAAAATTTGAATATTACATGAAATCACACAGTAATTACACAGTGATACCATGGTCATTGAACCAGGTTTTGGTTCTTTTGGCAGTGTGGGCAGGTGCAAAACCTGCTGGAAAATGAAGGAAGCATGAAGTGCTCTGAAAATGTCCTGGTGGACGGCTGCGTTGAGTGGACAGCACAGTGGACCAGCACCAGCCGATGACATGGCTCCCCAAACCAACACAGACTGTGGAAACTTCACACTGGACTTCAAGCATCTTGGATTGTGTGCCTCTCCATTCTTCCTCCAGACTCTGGGACCTTGGTTTCCAAATGAGATGCAAAATTTGCTCTCATCAGAAAAGAGGACTTTGGTCCACTGTGCTTTATTAAATCCAGAGTCAACGCAGCCGTCTACCATGACATTTTCAGAGCACTTCATGCTTCCTTAATTTTCCAGCAGGATTTGCAACTGCCCACACTGCCAAAAGAACCAAAACCTGGTTCAATGACCATGGTATTACTGTGTAATTACTGTGTGATTTCATGTAATATTCAAATTTTTTTAAATCCTGTTTTCCCGTGGGTTTTATGAGCTGGAAGCCCAAATTATGTACAAATAAACAACTAAATACTTGAAATCGTTTAAGTTGTGGGCCCTGAGTCTATAATCTATGGAAGTTTAACGTTTTGAATGGAATTATGGAAATAAATAAACTTTTCCATGATATTCAAATTTTTTGGAAAGGGTCTGTATTTTTATAGGCTTCATGGCATCAAGGAAACAGAATGTTGACTTCTATGTTGATTCATCTTGTATTATATGTTGTTATATTCAATACATTGATAAAACTTGTGTTGTTTGTAGCTCGACCAGAGTTTCTGTTTAAGAACTGTAAGAAGAATGAATTCTCTTTTTGTCAAATACACAATGTCAGTACAAAATATTCAAGAGAGTTCTCTCAGTGCATTGGACACATTTCGGGTTTAATATTTAACCATCAAGATGTTTCCTGAATGTGCACCCATTAATTGCCTGCACTTCCTTGTTAATATTTATGCAGTTGAGAGAGGCTGTTAAGCGTACGTGTTTCTGCCCATGAGCCTCAGAAAGAAACAGGGTTTGAATTAACTCCGTAATGGACCATATCTTTCGTTAGCTCTCATTTTTATGAGTTTTCAATCAGCATGTTTTTATGATTGAATAAAATACATTTTTATACGCATTTCACCCCTAAAATGTCAGGCCCTGTCACAGACAAATTTGTATATGTTAGAATGGTTTCCTAATGAATTTCTTTGATACAAATAGCATTTTCTGATTGATCACATGTCCCTAATTGTATCTAACATGGTTTTGTAATTCATTTAAGAAATATAAGTAACTTTTCAGTCAACTGTAGTACACAAAATCACAGAATACCCGCCAGGCACTCATATAGTTGTAAAATAACTACCTTTACATATAGGAGATTTTTACAAAAACATAATAGTGGATATACCCCCACCTTCATCTACACAGTTAAAAAGATTAATTCATCAATATTTCCTCAAATAGTACACTTTTATGTCACAATTTCCTGTGTGACAGGACTGACCATGGCGTGACAGGACTGACGGTGCTGTGACAGGACTGACTTTATGGAATTTGATGATGCAGAAAAAGTTATGTTTTGTGTTCTTTATTTAAGTTTTGATTGGCATTTCTTTTTTAAATTATTATTATAATTTTAATGTTAATGTAATATTAGACTATGGCAAAATTCAGCCAAGGACATACACAATATTGCCAAAAGTATTGGGACAGCCCTCCAAATAATTGAATTCAGGTGTTCCAATCACTTCCATGGTCACGGTTGTATAAAAAGCAAGCACCTGGGCCTACAGAACAAATGAGCCAGTTTTAGACATTTTTGGATGAAATACTTTTTTATTCATTTTAACAATTCAAGGACAGATAATGTACGTTTCTGGTAGAATGTCCCAAAAACGTCCTTCTTGCAAAGGAACGATTTGAGCGGCGTCTTCTGTTCCTCTTTTAGATAAAAAGCCAAGTCTAACTCGTTCATTGTAGTGGCCAAAGCCGTTTCAAACAACTGGTGTTCATCCATAGCCATCTGCAATGTTTACTAATGACTTCGACCTCACAGCGCTGTCGTCATCTGTTTAGCTCGCCTCTGGCCCGCCTATATCAGATAACCCGATGTGATTGGTGCAGCTCAGATTGAGGGGCATATTTAATGAGCATCATTACTCGACACCAGAGCAACTCGCTGAGCAACTTGTGCTCTCGCGAGAACTCTGGATTACCAGGGTAGTTTACTTTTAAAAACATGTCACGACTGAGTCACACAAGTCAGACACATTCTTGTTCAATCTCTGTTCACTGAACATCCATATACAGGAATTTAATAGGGAAATGTACTCAAATCTACATATTCATATTTTAGGTGTATATTACCGGTATATATTAAATGTGTACACATCCTATGCTGAATCATGCTCCATTGGTGTTTTAGCAAACTATAGAAGGAAATAGGCACCTGTTGCTACTATTATCAAATGTGTCATGAATGCTGAACAGGACTTTAATGCCAAAAGCTACATCTTAAAGATATGCCAGTCAAACATTGAGCTGTTCCATGACTGTATCAAACTATTCCTCCTCAATAAGAAGAATTCAACTAATGAATCAGGGATAAAAAAATAAAAAAGTTGGTCATTTAAAGTAGGCCTACATGAAAATATAAATGAAATCAGGTTTTTAAAGTAAAATCAATTTGAAGGACTAGGTCATTTTAAAAAATGTAAAAGCTGTTATTTTCTCATCCTCTTTTTCAAAATATGGTTTCCTTTTTTTGTGTAACACATAGTTTAGCAGAATTTTGATGCTGCATTTTTCCATATACTGAAAGGAAATGCTGACCAGCCATTGTGCTGGCTCCAAAATGTAAAATGTAAAACCTTTAAAGTATTGTCCATATGACTGGTGAACTGTATTCTAAGTGTTCTGGAGCAATTTGATAGTTTTGTTTGTGTGTGACTTATGAAATATGAATGATATTTGAATAGAAGAGTTTCAGTAAATTGCAGCTTAAATTTCAATATGTACTCCACACAAAACTATCAAATGGCGAGTACAGCTGTTTAAAAAAAAAAAAAAAAACAGCTGTACACAAAAAAAACAGCTGTTTAAAAAAATATATATAGTAAAAAAATATTATTGGAGATACAAAGATTATTGGAGTACATTTACAAGAAAATAATTTTTATTTTTTTCTATATTAAAATTTCTCATTGAGAAATCTTTCAGATTTCATTAAAAATATCTTTATTTGTGTTCCGAAGATGAACGAAAGTCTTACGGGTTTGGAACAACACAAGGGTGAGTAAATTATGACAGAATTTTTATTTCTGAGTGAACTAACCTTTTAATTCAAATCTGTTACTTGCTGTTTTTTTTGTGAAATTAGCTTTACTTCTGAGTGAAAATTGTTTCTACACCACTTTTTATCAGTGTGGTATTGCGCATAAATAGTGTACGGAAGTTGTATGTATCACTAATAACACCTTTATGTCTTTCACTGTATAGAAAAAAAGCCATGTGACTCATTTTGTAGTCCATGGAAGAAGGATGGAACGACATGTGGGTGACTAAATGATGACAGAATTTTCAAGTTGTGTGAGCCTATAAATCATCAGCTTCTTTTGACAGATCCTATATGTGTGACAGGAAATACATATGAGATCTCTATCTAATTCTCAACTTTAACTTCTTTGTGAGAAACACAACCTTTCTCATGGTTACAAGATGCTGATCACACAAACTCAAAGACTAAGCGTATCAATTGGCATAAACACAGATTTGTATTTGTTTCTGTTGACTTCTTCCACCAGGCCGTTCAAATGACTTCAAGGGTTTGACAATATAATGTTTGTATTGTAATTTTGACATATTTGAGGACACAAGAAGTAAATTATGGATTCACTCTTTGTTACTCTACGATTCACTGCAGGATTATGAGCTGAATAGGGAGGAAGGGTTAGATAACTGATGACGCAAAAGAGGAAAAACTTAATTCCTGATGCAAAAACATTTATGACCTTTCCGGAGCATTTTGTATTTGTAAGTATAGTTCATATTTTCAATATTAAGGTAATTAAACATTAGATGTCAACTTACATTTTGTGTAACCTTAATATTTCTCTCCTGAGATCATTTGTTCTTTTATATATTTATGCCATCTTTGTGACTTTCAGTCTTTTCTCATGCCCTGGGACGCTGAAATATAGCCCGAAGCTTGCTTGTTGATACACATGCTTAGCAGCACTAATAGAGCCTAGATGAACTAGAATAGATGTTGTTTCTTTGTTCTCATTGGCTGAATACTTCACCCTGTCTTGCGTACAGGAAATGGGCTGTGTTAACAGGAAGTTGTCTGTCTCAATCAGCAAATAGCTGACTCCTACACGGGCCAGACAAATGCTACTGAAAAAAAACAACAGCAAAAAACACTCAAACACATACTAATCTAAATAGGGGCATACTTATACTGTTTTTATATACTATTTTATATACAGTCAGTTATAAATGCCCTAACAGAAAACATTTAGCATTTTTTGAAAACAATAAAAGCAACATTATTCTCCCTTAGGAGACTTCCCTATATTAAAGTCAGCATGAAACAGAAGTTGCGATATTCTTTTCTTCCCTATTGTGACACACTGTATATCAGAGTGAAATTGCTTCTCAAACAAGAAATAATGTAGGGCGGGTTTTTTCATGAAATTGATTGGATCATTGGGGTTTGCTATTGCTGTGATCTCATGTGAGTGACAGTTTGTCCTGCCGTCACGCCAGTAAACACGTCATCAGAGGAGAGATGTCATTGCAAGAGTTATTTAAATATAAAAAAAAAAAAAATCATGAACAAGCAAATTTGTTGTTAAATTATTGGAGTAATAACTTCAGGGGGGATACTTCAAGAAAATATTTTACTGTTTCGCCAATCTTTATTATATATTCGGGTCTTTAGTGAACCGGATCTATGTCTAACACGGATGGATCTCTACCTGTCACGATAATATAAAACTATCCTGATATTAGAGTAACAATTACGGAAGAATAAAATGAAGCATATTTTGTTACCTTTTAGAGCTTGGAAAGGTTCAGTTTGAGCAGATGTTTTATACCATCATCACTGTCCTAGTCAGAGCTCATTTCCCAGTACATTCAGCATCTGACTCATATTCACCATCTCAAACATAGGGGCAGGTTTACTAAACAGGGCAAACTAGTGTGAGAGCGCAATTCCAAAACAGCGCAGATGGGAGTGGAAAGTTCTGTGCGTGATCTACTGACGACGCGCAAATTAAAGAACACAGATGCAACGCAGTCAGATTATTTCCAGGTAGAGTCTGGTTTAAGACGTGCTTTTTTGGGCGTTTAATAATGGCGCAAACACCAGTAGGCCTACATTGACGAGCGCAAACCTTAGTAAATCACCTTCACTGTAAACCCATGTAAGGCAATCAGTTGCCTCAAATTTTTTTAATTTAAGAAACTCAAAGTTTAAGTAAGCAGAACTGGCAGATTTTTATATACATTTTAATTGCTCTTAACTTGAAATGTTTGAGTACACTAATTCATACATTTAACTTAAAACTTTCATGTAATCTCAATGTGAACACTTTTATTAGTATAAACTTAACTAGCTTTAAAAATATAGTTTGCAAACATTCTAGTTTGTTAACATGTTAACAATAGTATTTTATATAGTAGCACTTGCTGTATGAGTGCAGCATTATAAAGATTTTATTTGCTCTCAAATCAAGCTGCATGCACCACTTGTCACCATGATGGTAACTATCCTAAAACCAACATTAACAGAAATTCTTCTAAATTAGCATAACAAAACATTAATCACTACTAAATCTCCCACTTAACATTAATCTTGCACAACCCCCCCCCCCCATTATATATCACTTAATTTTAGCATTTACTCTCCCTTCATCTGAAAAGATGAAAGGCAAAGCATGCTGGGAAATAGACATCCCAGCCATTTCTGTAAAACTTAAGTTAAGAAATAATTTCATAAAACTCAAAACAATGAAACAGTTCAGTATACTTAAAATATATCAGTTCTGTGAACTTGAAAGAAAAAGAAAGTGCTAAATACTCATAAAAGTTCATTTGACTGAACTAATTAGTTTAATTTAAGTTTGTCCTACTCAAACCAATTAATTATTTTGAGCGTTAGGGTTTACAGTGTTGCGTGATTCATTTAAATACTCTCCTCCCATAAATTTTGCGCCTGAAAGGGAAACATCTACAAATGTATATGCAATAAGGTCAACCGCAAAAATAACTGTGTCCACGCCTTTTCAGCGCTAATTTTTCACAGCGTGTCTTTAGTAAATCCTGACAGTCATTTTGCTGGCGCAAGCTGTTAGTAAATATTAAGCGTAGCGTCAGTTCTGGCAGGTCACGTTAGTCAAGCTCGCATCAGCTGACTCTCAGCTGATCCATGTCTACCTATAGGAATACGACGCCTATCACCGTATCCATACAGTATATAAGCTCCTTCAGTGTTATCAGCAGCTATCGCGTTTCTCAGGAGCTAATTACCCTCCTCCCTCCCCAGCTCCTCCTCTCTTCAGTCAGGATTTGGCATTGTGATTCCCCCTGAATCAGAATAAATTCTCGAATTATGTTGTACTTTCAAATCTTGAAATAATGATATTAATGATATAATCTTGAATTAATGTTATTGCTGCTCTTACCCATGCTGGGCTGCATGGATGCGCAGGGAGTTCTTGCCCAGAACAGAACCATACCACCAATCCTAACTGTATGCTAATTGTCAATCATATTTGACGATAGTGGTCCTGACAGAACTGGCCCATATTCTCAAAACAATCATTTTCAACATCTTCAAAATCAGTATTTTGATCGCTGACAGCTTCTTCACCAGATCCACCATCAAGTGGCACTAATATCTGATTGCGTTCAGTGCTTGCTCTGCAGTAAATCACTGAGCCATTTCAAGTTTTGCTGATGATACTTCCTATTCTTTTGTTTTCTGCCTGCAGTAACTATGAGTGAAACTTCACTTCATCATTGTGTATCAGATATTGCCAACTTGTTGAATGAATGTGAATTGGACTTATTCAGTCATTAAAGATTCAATTATTGTTGTGCAGAAAAAAATGCTTGCACTCTTACACGCCTCGAGTTGTTAGTGACCCTATACAGAAAACAGGCATTATTTTTATAATTTTATTCTTGTTACATTGTCCATAATGAATTGATTGAGGAATACTAAGAAGGTTGATGTCTAACTTTAAAAAAAATGAATGAGGAGGAGGGTAGCGAATGATGTCCCGGGTCACTAAAGACCCAAGATATCGGTTAAGGGTTAAAGAGGTTCAGCTGACAAAAAGAGAATCCCTGACTCAAACCCCAACCTGTTGATATTATTAGATTTACAATGAAACATGATTTGGCTGGTTAATAAGCCTTTCAGACATGGACCACTTCAAATGTCCTTACAAGTCATTTTTGTTATGTTTTTTCCCCCACAAAATTTGGCCTTCACAAGCCAAACGTCTTAGTAAAAAATACCTAGACAGAAATATTAAGTGATATCTCTCTGCAAAGACATTGTTGTCATGACAGCAGTGGCAACAGTGTAATGTATAATCACCGTGTGAGTAATATGTTTGCAGTCCAAAGTAAATTTGGGGGTTTGTGTGTTTTCTATGTGACAGAAAACTGATGATAGAGAAAAAACAGATGTTCAGTCACAGAGGAACCAGATTAAACTCTTTTTTCACTGTTTTCATAACTCCTCTCAAATCATCACTTACTGTCTTAGAACAAGTTCGATAACAGCTAAGAAGTTGGCAGCCTTTTACAACATGAGGAAGCAATAAAATCCAGACCGTTTGGTTGGATTGTCGCCTCCGATGTCCTGTACATTTTTTTTATCACTGTTAATGGTTAGTGAAGAGAGCTATAGTTCTTTTTCTTGTTTGCTCCTCAGACATGTTTCCTGATAGAAATGAAAATAGTAAAGCAGATATTGCAGAGAAAATGACAAGTACAAGCAGGAAAAGAGCTTTAGCTCACATCAGGGCAGTGGGAAGCTCACCTGTGCTGAACAGGATATGAGGTCGTGTTCAGACAGATGGAGGATAACATTTGTCCTCACAATCAGTGGCATACACTGACCTGCTATTTTATGTGGTTACCACGTAAAGGAGAAGGTTAGGTCATATAGTCGAATATGAGAATAAAGTAATAAACTCTATTTTATCATCTTTACAATCATCGTAAGACCATGTGCTTTTGGAAATATGACCTCATCCTATTAAATGAATTGCTCTTTGTGAATAGTTTCTTTCTTGGAGAAAGAAAGAATGTAATCATTCCTGGATTAATCAATCAACGAGTTAAA
Organism: Rutilus rutilus; assembly: GCF_951802725.1. Classification (NCBI taxonomy): domain Eukaryota; kingdom Metazoa; phylum Chordata; class Actinopteri; order Cypriniformes; family Leuciscidae; genus Rutilus; species Rutilus rutilus. Next base: position 26,644,500 of record NC_140221.1, on the reverse strand, counting down.
AAATCATTTTGGAGTAGTGTTTTTCATATGAAGACTAGACACAAGAAATAAATTGCTCTTAATATTAGCTCTTAATGTTTCTCTGGGCTTATTTTACAATAATGATTCACAAATTCTCACACACACACACACACACACACACACACACACACACACACACACACACACACACACACACACACACACACGCACACACGCACACACACACACACACACACACACACACACACACACACACACACACACACACACACGTTACGTAAGCAGTAATTTGATCAGTAACTAGGAAAGTTCCAGTTTCACTGAATGGAAATTTACTGGATACTATTCGCAAGTAGCCTACAGCAGCAACAAATCAAGTGCGAACCAACATGCAAATTATTCATTACGACAATAAAAAAACAAAAAAACATTTTAATATAAAAAGCAGTGAGTTTTTGTAATGACTAAAAAGATCAGTAATACTTTTAGTACTAGCTTTTTTAAAATGTGAATACACAGCATGTGTATGAAATAAACTAAAATTAAAAGTATATAGACAATCTTTTACAGCGAATTCCCCCCCCCCCCCCCCATTATCTTCTTGCTTATTGACATACTGCCTTGAGTGTAGCAACATTTTCAGTTTAAATCAAATGATCTGCAGAAGGTCCACCTCAACTGGACAGACCAATAGATATGAATGACAAACAGTTTTTTTTTGTTTTTTTACCAATAATATTTGTGTAAATCTATATGTTTTAGAGGTTAAAAAATCTAAAGGTGCACATTTGAATGTGCTTGACACTTCTGACAGCATGTTAGCATCAAGACAAGCAGTCAGGTGAGCTCAAATAAGAAAGAAAGAAAGAAAGAAAGAAAGAAAGAAAGAAAGAAAGAAAGAAAGAAAGAAAGAAAGAAAGAAAGATAGAAAAGAGCTGGAGAGGGTAAGAAAGTGAAAGAGAAGAGGCAGAGAAGAGAGAGGTATGTTGGATGCTGATTGTGGTTTGCTTGCATCAGTAAAGTTTATGTCTTCGTCGCTCTCTCTTCAGTATATTTAGATAAGAGCGTGTTGCCAGCGGGTGAAATGGTAACAAGTCCACACGCGCTGTACCGCACACACTCAAACACACAAAGAACAAAATGGTACAGTAACTTTCCGAAGTGCCTTATAAAGGCATGCAGTCAGTTCAGAGATTATATAGCTTTATAAAAAACATTTTTTTCATTGAATGGATATGAATAAACTAATTTAGAGACAGCAGTGCTAGTGATACAGTAGTCTTGTGATTTCATCACTCAGCATTGTATCATAGCAATATAGACAGTAGCCAGAGTGCAATTCCTGCCAACATTCCCATTAGAGATAGGACTGTCTCAACTGCCCTGTGTTAGTCCTATATATGGCAATTTGAAGGGATAATAGCCCATATGATATAAGAGAGAGTTTATAAAGGTATAGAGAGAGTTAACTGACAGTTGGTTAAATTCGATTAGGCCTATTTATATCTGCACAATAGACTTTGTTGTAAATGTCCAGGGTCACACTCTCCAAAATTCACATAAAAATATATGTGGAAATATGTGGAAATGCAAAACTATATATGCACATGTGCAAATAGAAATCTGAAGTTGCAGTAAATTTACAGCAATTATTTAAATTATGCTGTTTACGTTTCAATATTTTACAACTTTAATGAACAATTTCTGCAGCACTTGTATCACCATCAAAATTAAAAACTTGCAATATGGCATATTAAACTGGAGGAGGAAGTATTTTAATCGGAAAAAATGACACATTAACTTGATTATTTTTAGTAAGTCATTTTGCTTTAGAGTACTGATACGTATATGTTGCATATTTTCTACATTGGCAACATGAATGTTAACAATTAACGTTTGCTCCAGTGTGCTCCACAAGTTTTTTTTATTAATGGAAGGTGCCTGTAGGTGATGTTCAAAGTCCTCAAACGGCTTTTACTCGACAAAATCTCTGGGTGTCTCTGGAAAACATCAACATGACAACTTGACAAGCAGCTTCTTTCGAAAGTTACTCAATGCATCATTCATGTCTCTTTAAGCTAAATTTAGCTTGGCAGCCTGTTTGTTGTTGATGTCCTCTTAATCTCCAGTAATGTGTTTGAATTCTTTAACAATTAAAGTCCCTCAACGACCACCTTTGCTCTTTACACAGACACACACATATGCAGTGCAAACCGAATGACCAGCACATACATACACATTCTCTCCTGGGTTTGAGTTGGTTACTGTGTTGTTTTTGGTTTGCCCAAGGGAGAATACTTGGCAACTGTCAAGACTTGTTCTACTAAAGCCTGTGTTAAAAGCACACATAAAAACTAGAGATGACAGGCATAATTTAAGCCATAATTTCTTTAATGAGTGTTCCCTCTGCGAAGCACAAACAATGAGAGTGAGAAAAAGGAAAATTGACATTACGTTAAAACACCTCCATCTCTTTCTTTGTTCTCTTACGAGAGTTCTCTCGTACTGCGTCTTAGCTAAGACGCTGCGGGAAAAGTCTCTTTTCACGAATATTGAAGCAAAAAATTATCCTTAATTTTAATATTTGTAAAACGCATTTGCCACAGTATGCAGCCATAGGCAAGACGGCTCGTTTGCTCATTGGCTGTTGTACTAGCAAATGCATAAGCCTATCGAGCGCAGGCTGATGCAACATCAGACCAATGAGGCCACTTCCCGCCGACGCGGGCGTGGCCTCGCCCTATAAAGGTAGCTCGAAAAGGCTGACTCACTTGATTTTTCACCTCTTCAGCGAACCTCTCACATCGCTGGATCTCGGATAGGAAGCAAGCGTCGTCTGAGTGCAAGCACTTCAGCGGGACGAGCCATCTGAAGTCGCTGGCCTTCGCCGCCTTCCACTGCCGTACCTGCTGCGCTTTCCGGCGCTCATATCCTTTTCTGTTTCTCTGTGTGTGTGTGTGTTCGCCCTGCGACACACACTCGTAAAAGAGCTCGCGTCTTTTTAAAGATGCCTTCCTGCGGCTCGTGCCGAGCCCCACTCAGCGAGGGAGACCGTCATGTCATCTGTGTCTCCTGCCTGGGTGAAGATCATGCAGCGCTCGCACTCGCTGACGGCGGCTGCCCTCACTGCGAGCTTATGCCTTTGGCGACTCTGCGGACTCGCCTGGCACTTTTCTCCGAGCCTGCACTCCCCGCCGCGTTGCCGCGCCGTAAAAAGCGCCGCTCCCAGCGGATTCCGGAGCCCTCTACAGCCCGACCGAGCTCGCCGGAGCGCCCGCTCGCTTCGCCGGTCTCGCCTATATCACTTCCTGATGCTCAGCGCCCGCAGTCTGCCGCCGCTTCATCAGAGGAAGTCGATTTCAAAGCCGCGTCGGGGGATGAGGACACGTGCTCTCTGTTAGCTTCGGGCAGCGGCGATTGGTCGAGCTCTGAGGATCTCGCGCTCGCTGTTCGTAAGCCTAACAGACGAGCCAACATCGAGAAAGAGTTGATGCGGGTGCTCTCGCTGGCCGCGACGAGTCTCGGCCTCGAGTGGTCTGCACCAGCACCTCCCTCTCGTACCCGGCTGGATGGTAGCTTCCTTCCCGGTGAGCATGCTTCTCCTGAGTCTAAGCCCGCCCCCTTTCTTCCTGAGCTTCACGAAGAAGTGGCAAAGGCCTGGAACGCTCCCTTCTCAGCACGAACTCGTTCGTCTGTTTCTCCAGCATTCTCCGCCCTGGACGATGCTAAAAACAGAGGCTACCAGTCACTTCCGCCGGTTGAACAGGCGATAGCGACGCACCTTTGCCCGCCCTCTGCTGGACGGCGGACGAAACCAGTGTTGCCATCCAAAGCCTGCCGCACGACGTCATCGCTGCTCGCGCGAATCTTTTCCGCTGCTGGGCAGGCTGCGTCTGCACTACACACCATGGCCACGCTGCAGATTTTCCAGGGAGATCTCCTCCGTAAGTTGGACGAGATGGGACCTGATGCAATCTGCCTCGCGGATTTGAGAAGCGCTTCGGATCTCACCCTTCGCGCTACTAAGTCTGCCGCTCAAGCTATGGGACGTGTTATGGCTTCCGCCACTGTGGCTGAAAGACATCTGTGGCTGACGTTTTCAGACATGGCCGAGTCTGAGCGCACCGCGTTCCTCGACGCCCCGCTGAATCCCACTGGTCTCTTCGGATCCTCTGTCAATGAGTTCATAGAGAGATTCGCAGAGGACCAGAAAGCGTCACAAGCCTTCAAGCACTTCCTGCCGAAGCGCTCCAGTTCTGCAGCGAGTCGTGCTAAGCCGACCCAGCGGAGCTCTCAGCCACAGCCCCCTCCTCCTGCTGCGTCATCACGACAGCAACGCAGCGCGAGACCCCGCTCTCGCTCTACCAGCCGTCGCCCCGCGCCGCGTGGCCCACGGCAGAGGATTGTGGTGAAACCGGAAGCCCCGAAAACATCCTAGCACGCCTAGGAAAGCGCCGGTGTACAAGTCCCGCTGCGGCCGGACTCACACCCAAGCGCGCCGCTGTTTCAGTTCCAGGTATTGCGACTGTCTCAGCGTCTTATGCAACGCGCAAGCCCGTACAGTTGCCCGCTTGCCTGCACACAAAAGCCGTTTTCACGGCTACCCAGATATATCCCATAAAGAGTGTATTTTCTGGTGTCCCGGCCACGGCCGATGGTGCTATAAATGTAACGCTGATGCCCACTTCTCAGTGCCCATCCGTACACACAAGCACAGCCCTTCACACAGGGCTCGCGCCCATAAAATCGACTCAAGTCGATCGCGCGCACTACATAGTAGACGTGTCCACTCCTCAGTGCACACGATCACTATGTCACGCACGTCTGACGGTTTCTGTAAAAACGAAACCTGTGCACGTTCGCTCTGCTCAGGCAGACAACGCGCCAGAAGTAGTAAAGGTGCGCGCTTCCAGCCCACACTTACTCACAGACGATATGAGTCCCACGGGACCCGTTCAGCCCTCCCTCACTCAGCTAAGCGCCATAGTGGGGTCGAGGACGAGCGCTCTGCCCGCTGTCATCAGCGCGCCCCACGCCTCGAATGCCACAGACATAACGCCTGTGTTACAGCACACCGAAGCGCTTCCGTTGCTCAGCCAACAGAGTGCGCTTCGCATCCAACCCTTAGCCATCCATGCAGATGCATGGGCAGCGCTTCCAGGGGTTTCGGAATGGGTGCTAAGCATTATAAAGAGAGGCTACTCGCTACAGTTTTATCGACGCCCTCCCCGCTTTACGGCGCGTGTCGAAACTACGGTGAATTCGGAAGTAGCACACCTACTCCGAGCCGAAATTTCAAAACTGATGAGCAAAGGGGCTATAGAGCCTGTATCTCATGCTCAAAGCGAACGGGGGCTGTACAGCAGATACTTTCTGGTCCCCAAAAAAGACGGGGGCTGCAGACCCATACTGGATCTGAGACAGCTGAACAAAGCATTAGTGAAACGCAGTTTCAGAATGCTTACGACCAGGAAAATCCTCGCGCATATTCGCGAAGGAGACTGGTTTATGTCAATAGATCTGAAGGACGCGTATTTTCAAATACAGATAGCGTCACGTCACAGGCAATACTTGAGATTCGCCTTCGACGGTCAGACATACCAGTATACAGTCCTGCCATTCGGTCTGTCCCTAGCACCTCGCACATTTACGAAGTGCATGGACGCAGCGCTCGCCCCTCTCAGACTCAGAGGCATGCGAGTGCTGAACTATTTGGACGACTGGCTGATTCTGGCTCATTCACGATCAGAGCTCGTGGAGCACAGGACCATGTTACTCGATCACCTCGAGAAACTCGGTCTCAGAGTCAATTGGACGAAGAGTTCACTGAACCCCACTCAAACGATTTCGTTTTTGGGCATAGTTCTGGACTCACAGTCTATGACGGCGCGGCTGTCACCACAGCGCGCGCTCGGCATTCAGCGCGCAGCGAGATCTCTCCGCTGCGACGCGTCCTTCCCGCTCAAGACGTTTCAGAAGATGCTAGGTCTCATGGCCTCAGCATCGCCAGTTCTTCAGCTGGGCCTGCTCCGCATGCGCCCCCTGCAGTTCTGGCTGAAAGCGCGGGTGCCACGCAGAGCGTGGACTTCTGGTCGATTGCGTCTCAAGGTCAACCAGAGCTGCGTTACAGCTCTAGAACCTTGGACGGTGAACGACTGGTACCAAACAGGTGCAAGCCTGGGGACTTCCTCGAGAGTGAGAGTGGTGTCCACGGACGCCTCCACCTCGGGATGGGGAGCGCTGCTCGAGGGCAGACCGTTATATGGCCTGTGGTCAGAACGGGAAAAGCTCCGACACATCAACTGTCTGGAAATGATGGCAGTAGAAAACGCGCTGACACGTTTTCGTCCCCAAATCAGGGGCCACCACGTCTTAGTCCGTTCGGACAACATGTCGGTGGTGTCCTACATAAATCGCCAGGGCGGTCTCAGATCCCGAGATCTGTACAGGTTGGCGGAACGCCTCCTGGTATGGGCTCAGCACAACTTGCGCTCGCTAAAAGCAGCTCATGTGCCTGGGATACAGAATGTGGGTCCAGACAGGCTGTCCAGGAACAACATTCCCGCGGGCGAATGGTCTCTACACCCACAAACAGTCCAGCTGCTGTGGGAGAGATTTGGCAGAGCGGAAGTGGACCTCTTCGCGTCCAGCGAAAACGCTCACTGCCCCGCGTTCTTTTCCAAGAGCGAAAGCGCGCTGTCCCAGAGGTGGCCGCGCCGCCCGCTCTATGCTTTTCCCCCCGTCTCCCTCCTTCCAGAGGTGATAGAACGTGTGAGGGAAACGAAATGCTCAGTGCTGCTTGTAGCACCACTCTGGAGGAACCAACCTTGGTTTCCAGAGCTGATGCAGTTGGCAGACACTGCCCCATGGCCGGTGCCATTGAGAAGGGACCTTCTCTCGCAGGCCAGGGGCTCGATTTGGCACCCTCAACCGAAGTTGTGGGCCTTACACGTGTGGGCTCTCAACGGTTACCCGCTGATTTCTCAGTAGGAGTGCTAAATACTATCACTCAGGCTAGAGCACCGTCGACTCGACGGCTCTATGCCTCAAAGTGGTCGGTATTCTCCAGTTGGTGTGTGGCTCGGGGATGCTCACCCCTCGACTGTGAGGTATCGGAGGTTCTCTCCTTCCTTCAAGAGCTGCTGGATAAGGGCAGAGCCCCATCCACGCTCAAAGTATATGTGGCGGCTATCGCAGCGTTCGCTGAGACAACGCTCGGTCAGTCGATAGGAAGGAACGATTTGGTCATCCGCTTCCTCAAGGGAGCTAGGAGACTGAACCCTCCCAGACCCCCGTCGGTCCCTGTTTGGGACCTCTCTACGGTCCTGGAGGCCATGAAAGGTTCCCCTTTCGAGCCCATCCAGTCGATTAGTCTCAAACACCTGTCATTTAAGACAGTGTTTTTGCTGGCCCTTGCTTCAGTGAAGCGCATAGGGGACCTGCACGCGCTCTCAGTGAGCCCGTCGTGTCTGGAGTTTGGGCCTAGTGACTCGAGAGTCATACTCAAACCTAGGCACGGCTATGTGCCGAAATCCCTCAATACACCGTTTCGGGCTCAGGTTATATCCCTGTCCGCCCTGCCGGTGTTAGAAGAGGAAGGAGACTTGGGCTCTCTCTGCCCTGTCAGGGTTTTAAGAGCCTATGTGTCTCGCTCTGCTGCCTTTAGACAGACTGAGCAACTATTTGTCTCGTTCAGTGGACGTTCCAAGGGAACGGCTGTTTCGAAACAAGGCCTATCCAGATGGATAGTTGACGCCATAGCGTTGGCATACACCTCCAGGGGTCTTCAGTGCCCGCTGGGTGTCAGAGCGCACTCCACGAGAGGCGTTGCCTCTTCGTGGGCCTGGTCTAGTGGAATATCTCTACAGGATATTTGTATGGCGGCAGGCTGGGCCTCGCCGTCTACATTTATCAGGTTTTATAACCTCGAGGTTCCCGCTTTGCAGGCTAAGCTGTTATCGGTGTAATTGAACACTGAGTATGCAAGCACAGTGCGTTACTACTATCTTACGGGCAGTTCTACGTAAGACCCATATTCCCACTTTAGTCAAGGGTGTCTTGTCTAAGTGATGTCTTATATTACGTCTGCAGACGCAGCCACATATCAGAACGGAGAGTTCCTCCTCTTGTTCTAGGACTCTATGTCAGTCCCTCTGGTGATTGTGCACTGTAAATCCTGGGTCAGCCTCCAGGTTTATGGTTGTTAATCCCTGCACGCACGGTGTCTTACATTGGGTTCCCGCAGCGTCTTAGCTAAGACGCAGTACGAGAGAACTCTCGTAAGAGAACGTACTCGGTTACTAACGTAACCTCGGTTCTCTCTAGAAGAGGGAACGAGTACTGCGTTCCCTGCCGTGCGTACGATTCACTTTGGTTCGCTTCTTCGTTGAAATAAATCAAGTGAGTCAGCCTTTTCGAGCTACCTTTATAGGGCGAGGCCACGCCCGCGTCGGCGGGAAGTGGCCTCATTGGTCTGATGTTGCATCAGCCTGCGCTCGATAGGCTTATGCATTTGCTAGTACAACAGCCAATGAGCAAACGAGCCGTCTTGCCTATGGCTGCATACTGTGGCAAATGCGTTTTACAAATATTAAAATTAAGGATAATTTTTTGCTTCAATATTCGTGAAAAGAGACTTTTCCCGCAGCGTCTTAGCTAAGACGCAGTACTCGTTCCCTCTTCTAGAGAGAACCGAGGTTACGTTAGTAACCGAGTACGTTTTTCTCCATACACATACTAACACACAATATAATTACACAGGGCAGTTTTAATAGACAAATGCATAAGGGAAAATAAGAGAATAGTGTTTGGCTAAAAGTGACTGACAAACTGACAATAAAATACAGAGGCAGAAGTACTCCTGGGAAACTCACAGATTCAGTTCCGACAGCAGAGCAGGAATGCTTTCCTCTACACCCAACACACTTTTATCGCTGGATTTTTACACGCACGCACGCACGCACAAACACACGTACCTACAGTATGAGGGAGTTATGAGTACCTTCTGTTTTGTGTTATCTCTCTCAAACACTCTCAAATCACCTTATCTGCGAAGTGTCACAGAAACGCATACTGTTCTTTATATTTATACTGCACCGGCCATTAGATTACGTTGCATAACACAATATACATCTCACAATATCATATATGGTCATATTTTATATCCAGCAGATGAATTACTGTTAACACTAATGGCTTTAAAAGTATACATATTCTGGAACGTATGGAGTGGAAATGCCTGCAGGTGTTTTCCCTCATTGTTCCTATTGATTACATTTTGCATGTTTGCATACTGTTCCTTTCTCTTCCATCTTGTCATTCTATATATTGAACAGTCCACTGGAAACCAGTACTCATTGTGAGCTCTTATTTAACACACATCCAAACAGACCTGTGCGAAAGCGTGTTAGAAGTAACCTGGTTTTTGTTTTGAGAGGTCAAGCTATAAATTCTTCCAGTAGAATATTTTCCTTCAGCCCCCACACAGATGCCCCTTTATGGATGTCTGACATTAATGTGTCCCGCTAGCCTGTCAAAATGAGCTATTATGTTGTCAGTCTTTGTTTATTGTTGTAAAACAACATAGCTGTCATGCCGATGACATACTGTATAATGGTTGCCAAAGTGTAGTTTGATCTCTGAATAGTTTTGTAAATTCTTGTGAGTACCTTTGTTGTTTGCCGCTACCTGTCATGATAAACTGTATTAACGGACATGTTGCGGGATCCGGTTTGCTTGACACATTGTAAATTGTTTCTCTACCTCATTTGTAGATCTGGGGTCGCAAAACCTTGACCTACAGAGGCTTTTTATGGGTGACATATGTAGCCTTCTAACCACCTGCCTCAGATATTTATAGATATAGACAGTGTGATATTAATAACCAGGATCCAGATTTAGCTGCCAATAGTTACTAAACTAAGAAAATGTACCACCCATAAATATTTCTTAACGTCCACAAAACAGTAATTAGCTCTTTTTATTAGGCTATTATAATTGTAATATATATTATATACATGTGGCCCTTACAATCTTAAAACCTATAAAATGCATTTGATTTCAAAACAGTCATGATCATTTGAAAAGCCCTCATTCTGAATTCAAATCAGATGACCCAGCTAAACAAAGTGAACTGCAATCATTAACAACACCTGCCTCAGATGCTTATTTTCATAAAGACATCAGAGAGCATTTGTGAATACAGCTGGGTTATAGGAGCTTCAGCCTCTTAGCGGATCATAACTGCAGAGACCCAGCAGCTTTTGTCTGAGTACATGTACGGCAAATAAACACTGCATATAAACATATTAAGAGTTCTTTTACATGACTGATGGTCAAACAGCTTTCAACTCTAAGTGGATTTCAACAATTTGCCAAGAAGTGATGCTTTTCATAAGGGTTTCATGGAGTCTTGAAATCTTCATAGAGGTTTGAAATGTATCGCAGGCATGTACTGAACTGAAATGAGGTACACATTTGTGTGAAGAATTATTATTGGTGTTTAAAAAAGTTACTTTGTATGTAATATGTATTAATTAATTGGGTAACACCTTAGAATAATGGTCTGCCATTAATTAATGAAACTATGCAGGAAGTAATGCAGGACAAATGAGTAATACATTAACACTTCAGCTACTACTATTAACTAATATGGAAACAAGATTAATCAGTAATATCAAATTTAGGACTGATATATTTCCTTAGGTAATACATTATTACTGAATGAGATTGGACACATTAAGAACTAATAACTAACAAATTTGAAAGATTTGCTAATTAATCACTAATCATAACATTAACGTGTCTGAGATGTGATCAATTATCCTTTTTTTAAAACTCTCAACGTGGTCATAAAATGCATTACTAATTACTCAAGTGTTACCTCACTCCAGTAGGTAACACTTGAGCAATTAGTAAAGCATTTTATGACTATTCAAAGTAATGATTACATCTTATAATTTGTCCTAGTTCTTAATGAGGCTAATCTCATTCAGTAATTACTGATTACCTAACTATCTTAGTCCTAAATTTGATATTACTTACTGATTAGTTAATCTTGTTTCCATATTAGTTAACATTTGTACTGCATTACTTATTAATGACGGATCATTATTCTAAAGTGTTAACATTAATTGAATCAGTGAAAGAACTATGCCACCTTTAAAAAAAAAGGCAACTGACCAATACTATACTTTAGCAACTGTTGCTTATCTACATATTATCTGGATATAGAAGTCCTGTGTCACTGGACAGTTTTAGTGTAAGGCTGGTGTTTGGTTCAGGTGTTGCTCATTTGTTCATCAATAGTCTGGTATAGCCCTCATGTTGCCATGTCTACACTGTAAAAGATAATTCCGTAAAAAAACGGATAATGTACTGGCAGAAAATTACCAGGACATTTTCTGTTAAATTACGGACAGTTCCTTCACCTCTAAAACGGAAAATTCTGTATATTAACAGTACATTTTCTGTACTATTAACGGATAATCCTTATACAGAAATTTCTATATTTATAGAAATTCTATAGCATATATTTTGGTGGCAAATAATTCAAGAACGATATATACAAATTGAACATGGTTTATTTTTGTACAAATTTTCTTGTAAACATTCTTAAATACATTCAATGGGTAAAGATATATATATATATATATATATATATATATATATATATATATATATATATATATATATATATATATATATATATATATATATGACAAATGAAACCATGTACAAAGCACCATTTAAAAGTGCTTGTATTGTGGAATACATTGAGACATTAAACAAACAAGAGACAGAATTAAAAAAAGAAAACATGAGAAGGTACTTGCACAATATTGGAGTTGCACCAAATAGCTCACAAAATTCTTTGAAAAAAAAACTTCATAAACTGTGAAAGTCAAGATTCAAAACATTTTCAAATGCAATACAATACAAATACAATACAGAAACAAACAAAACAAACAAATGGAATACGAATACAGGTCTGCTGCTTTTATCATTAAAAATAGCTTTAGACAGTCAATAGTAGAGTGGAATGTTAGTGTTGATGCCATTTTTCTGTAAGAGAACACCATATTCCTTAAAGGGTTAGTTCACCCAAAATTTTTAATTGTCATTAATTACTCACGCTCATGTTGTTCCACACCCCACAAGACTTCCATTCGTCTTCAGAACAAAAAGTAAGATCTTTTTGAGGAAATCTGAGAGATTTCTGTCCCTCCATTGACATCTTACGCAACTACCAATTTCAAGGTTCAGAAAGGTATACATAAATGTAATCCATGTGACTCCAGTGGTTTAACCTCAAATTTAAGAAGTGGCACAAATGTTTTGTGTGAAGAAGAAAAAAGAATTCAATTTTTTCTCACAAAATATAGATCGCTGCTGACCCAGCAGGGTGAGAACACAAGCCACTGAGATGCTCATGTGAATGTATAAAAAATTGTGACAAAAGACAATTTGGTTTTTTTTCCACACATCGCTTTTTTGGGGGGTTAAACCAATGAAAAGACATAGATTACACCGTGTTCTAACTACACGCAACACACGATAAACGATATTTTCCATGTCAATCAGAGTTTTTGTCCTAACCAGTGACACGAGACGATTCTATTTTAGAAACGGTTCCTATTTTTCTGCGACATTGCAGCTGGAACACTACTAAAAAAAAACTGTCAACTCATTGTGAACAAACAGGTGTATTCTTTGACAAAGATTGTTTCAGTCACTCAGTTGTTTAAATGGTGTAATATTTATGAATTTGATTATGTACTTATCAACTTCATTGTGACTAGGCTTGGGTATCGAGTATCGATTGGAACCGGGACTAGCTTTGCGATTTTCCCAGAATCGTTCAAAAGTTTAAATTTCGATTCCTAGTTTCGATTCACAGTCCGCCGACCGGAAGAAGAAACCGCTGTCTAAGTTACCAATTTGATCATTTCTAGCCCTATTCTTAACTACCTAATCGATTTCAAACTGCCAAATGTTAACTCGCTGAACACTGACAGCTGTAGCCTACTTCCCCACATTAGTTAAACATTTGTAAACTGTAACGTACACACGGCATGGTAAATGCATGTATTACTAGCACAGGTGTAAGCGTATATGGATTGTTATGCTAAACTGCGAACCGATACATTTTATGAGACGCTGTGTGAGTTGCCTTATTAACTCACAGCATCTCATAAAATGTATTCAGAGCAACAACCCTGACGTTAAACCTTAAAAACGTACTTATATGATGTTTTCTTATTCTTCGGTATCTTGCAAGTTGCAACCATATTCTCTCGTCCTCTGCTCGTCCGTTTGAAAAACTGCGCGCGATGCCGGCGAATGTAAAAAAAAATAAAAATCATGAAAACACATTTACACATGAGTGTAAACAACCTTATTTTGCCTATTTGACCTGATAGCCCATTTTAGCTGTGAAAATAGCAATTGATGGAGAAGGTCAGACTATTTCCTTCAGAAAGACCGTTGGTTAGCTAGCTCATTTAAAATATCCTAAAAAAAAATGGTTTAAAATAGATTTGATATTTATATTGTAGTTGAAAACAGCCCTGTGAGAAATTCATAGTAAAGTTCATAAAAAGTAAAAAGTTCATATAGAATTAAAATGGATCTAAACTTTTTTGACCCTGCCTCTTAAAAGAATCGGAATCGAGAATCGTTAGGAACCGGAATCGAAACAAGGAATCGGAATCGGAATCAGAATTGTTCAAATTCAAACGATACCCAACCCTAATTGTGACTGCTGTGCACTTGCCAAGAGAACCTGCCCACACACTGTTCTGATTGGCTTTTTGGTTTTTAATTGATTTTGTCGCTTTACAAGGTCACGATGCATTTGGTGTGGACAGAAAAACTGCTTGTTGCTAGAATCTTATCGCATTGCATTTGGTTAGGACACCGTGTTACTTTGATGATGTCTTTACTACCTTTCTGGAGCTTGAAAGTGGTAGTTGCGTAAGCTGTCAACAGAGGAAGAGAAAGCTCTCAGATTTCATTAAAAAGATCTTGATTTTTGTTCTGAATATGAACTACAGTCTTGCAGGTTTGGAACATCAGGAGGGCGAGTAATTAATGACATTATTTTCATTTTGGAGTGAACAACTTTCGTGAAAAATTAAGAGATTTGACAAAAGCTTAAACTTTACATGGGTTTTCAGTTGTTCATACAGGAACTTCAGCAGTCTTGGAGGAATGTGTAGACGTTTGGTTTCCTTCATTTCAGCCTTTTCGACCTTCGTTCAGGATTTCTGCACAGGAAAGTTGGATATTGAGAAAAAAAAAGTTTTTAGCTACACAAGAAATTAAATTAAGGAAATTGAACTACAAAGTATCATACAGACCAGGTTGAGATTGAAAAACAATCGTACAGTATTTTATGTTCGTTAAATTATCAACTGCCATCCCTAATTCTTTCAAATTCAAACACTGTATAAAATGCTAAGACTTCTGTTTCCAGTGGACTCCAATTGCATGTCATGTTAGCTTGTCTGCTCAACTATACCTTATAATATGTTTCATTATTTTCAATTATATAAACAGTAACACAACAACATGCTCTATAAAAAGTTTTCATAAAAAATGTGTTGCTTGCTTAGGCATGAACTCCAGGATAAGTGCCATTTTCTTTGGGTATTTTGTAGCTCACTGCCTCAATGGGGTAGGAGATGTGGTCAATAATAACTTCTTGAATGACAGCAATCCTGAATGCCCATCACCTTAAACAAATAAGATATTACAAAATGAAAAACATTACACGATCACTTCAGAAAACCGCTCCAAAAATAGTTGTTTAAATCTTCCCTATACAATGGTTTTCTACTGACCATATAAGCATAAAATCTTTGAAGGGGGTGATGTTCAGCAACCAACTTTTTCTATAAACATTTTTCCTCAGAATTAAAATTTAAATGTGTTTTGCCAATATTGAATACTCATAATGATAAAAAAAAAATATATACTAATAAAACAAAATACAAACCCATAAGGAGAATGCAGGGTGGTGCTTGGGATGCACAGTACATCAGCAAAGTCCTGTCAATAGATAAGAAAACAACAGAAACACTATGAAACAAACTAATGAGGAGGGAGCTGGTAAAGAATGACTAACGTTAACGTTACAGGCAGAAGTATAACACATGTTAAATGTAAATTAATCTTTCAAGGTCATTATTTGGGGTTTAAAGTCAAATAATATATGTAGTGTGTGTATAAAGACAAGACAATAAAAAGTCTAACCTAAACATAACATTAACATAACGTTACCTCATTTGGCAGAAAATGTGGTGTTATCCTTGATCCAGCTGTAACGTTACAGCATCTTCACACACAGTCTCTTCACGTTGTATCTTAATGCCTTTTAAATCAAGCAAGTCTTAAATGGCCTTTCCTTTTCTTGACGATTCATCTGGTAGGTTTTGTTTGAAGCCATTAATCTGCTCCAAAAACACGAGTAACGTTACAACACGTTATACTGGTTAACAGCGCTCGGCAGAAATAAACCGCATCACCGACAAAATAAAAGCCAATAAACCAGTTACAACGAGGACACTAACACATTCAATCAGGGGAACTTCCACGTGTGTGAACTAAATCTTTCAATGTGTGACGATATGCATAAAACGATAAACGCGACGGCTCCGACATTGCCTAACAAGCCGGGTGGCAACTAAATAACGTAACGTAAACAGCTTATTTGACATTTAGCAAAATATAATTTTCGGTTTTTACCACAGAGGTGTCAGAATGGCTTCCACACATCCGAAATCCGACTTTAAAAAGCAACTTTGGCCACGTCATTTGTGTGTGTAGCTGCTAATGGCGCTTGCGTCTCAAACTTTTCGCGCCGATCAGGTTCTAGTTCCCACAATGCAACGCGTAATTCAAAATACGGGTAAAAGTCCTGTAAAAGAAAAATACGGAAAATTCCTTCAAATTAATATGGTACATTGTACCGT
Source organism: Rutilus rutilus (assembly GCF_951802725.1). Lineage (NCBI taxonomy): Eukaryota > Metazoa > Chordata > Actinopteri > Cypriniformes > Leuciscidae > Rutilus > Rutilus rutilus. The sequence goes on along the minus strand of NC_140221.1, from coordinate 26,628,544 downwards.
ATTTTTACGGAATTTTTTTACAGTGTAGCTTTGTCATCCTTGGATTCTGTAGTCCACTTTTGTGAGATTGATGTTCATGCCACGGCATGCTTTTCCAAGTTATGTTTATGTTTGTTTAAGTCATGTTTACTTCCAAGTCATCATTTTGTTTTATACACATTTTGAATCACGGAATAAACTGCACTTGGGTACAGAAAACTGACTCAACCAACTTTAGTGGAACAGTAACATTTAGATTTACATTCCACCGGAACTCGACTTGTGAACGCGCATACGGCCGTTTACAGAAGCCAGTGATCATAGTTCATAAAGTTTTAATTTATGGATATGTTTCTAAACCCATCGCTTCGTTTCAGAAGGCATTTATTAACCCACTGGAGTTGTATGGATTACTTATTATGATGGATGGATGGATGTGCTTTTTGAAGCTTCAAAAACTCGGGCACTATTCAATGCCATTACTGGGAAGAGCCAGGCAATTATTTATTATAACTCCAATTGTGTTCGGATAAAAGAAGAAAGTCATATCGTGTACCTTGGATGGCTTAAGGGTAAGTCAATTAGGGGATCATTTTCATTTTTGGGTGAACTATTCCTTTAATTACAGCCATGTAATGAAGAAAAATATTCCACCACTTTTTCCATTTTTTTTTTTTAAACTTGCAATATTATGGGAAATCCCAAAGTTTTCTAAACTTGTCACAATAACAAACAAGGGGCAGTAAAGGGCTCAATGCATCAAGTGCTCATTCTACAACACCATGTAGAAGTTCTGAGTAGAAAGTGCTTTTAAGATTGTTCATTGTTTGAATTTGTACATTCCATGCTGAGAACATTGAGAATAATCTCTCTCATGCCCACACACTCCGTTCTCCCCTCTCTAGGAATTATGTTCATTTGGTATCTTCGATTCGGATTTCGTGACCCATGTACAGTCTGTAATGCAGGTCAATGAGTCAAATGTGGGCTGAATACCACAGTCCCAGCAACCTTTAGCTCTAAAATATAGCTCCCTGGTGACTTCTTCCCTCTCCCAACAGCATGGGAAGCATGTGAAGCATGTGAAGCGACAAGCTGCACCAGAAGAGAGGAGGAACACTGATAAGAAAAGACACACTCAGGCGTATTTGAACATATGCACACTGAGTAGCACACAAATATGAGGCAGATGACAAGTGTACACTGTAAAAAAATGATTGTTGGTTTAACTTAAAAAAAGTAAGTTACTTGGTTGCCTTAAAAATTTGAGATAATTGAAATTAAACAATTGAGTTAATGCAATGAAGGAGATTGGTTTAATCAATAGAAACTCAAAATATTATGTTATCTGAAGTTGGTTTGACAAAAGATAAAAAGTTGTGATTACAAATAATGAAAATATTTTTTTACAGTGTAGAATGCACACATGAACACTCCCTCATACAGACAAACGTGATTCGTTTGCACTCAAACCTTGGTCTTGGTCACAGCATGTTCAATTTGGCCTCATTTTCATCTAAATGCAGGCTGTTGTGGCTTTCATTAGCATCAGAAAATGTCCCAGTACAAAATGTCTCACTAAAGATCTTCTTATCTAAATGTGAGAGACAAACAATTACTACCAATGTTTTATCAATTCACTTCATGTACCGTTCTAACCAGCTGGCTCAGATAAATCAAGAGGCTAAGTGAAATGGACTTTTATATCCAGGGTCCAAAATGACAAAGGTGAGTGAATTGAGAAAATTGAGAAACATGAGAAAATATGGGAAGTTGTATTTATACATATATCACAATATACACTCACCTAAAGGATTATTAGGAACACCATACTAATACTGTGTTTGACCCCCTTTCGCCTTCAGAACTGCCTTAATTCTACGTGGTATTGATTCAACGATGCTGAAAGCATTCTTTAGAAATGTTGGCCCATACTGAGAGGATAGCATCTTGCAGTTGATGGAGATTTGTGGGATGCACATCCAGGGCACGAAGCTCCCGTTCCACCACATCCCAAAGATGCTCTATTGGGTTGAGATCTGGTGACTGTGGGGGCCATTTTAGTACAGTGAACTCATTGTCATGTTCAAGAAACCAATTTGAAATTATTTGAGCTTTGTGACATGGTGCATTATCCTGCTGGAAGTAGCCATCAGAGGATGGGTACATGGTTGTCATAAAGGGATGGACATGGTCAGAAACAATGCTCAGGTAGGCCGTGGCATTTAAACGATGCCCAATTGGCACTAAGGGGCCTAAAGTGTGCCAAGAAAACATCCCCCACACCATTACACCACCACCACCAGCCTGCACAGTGGTAACAAGGCATGATGGATCCATGTTCTCGTTCTGTTTACGCCAAATTCGGACTCTACCATCTGAATGTCTCAACAGAAATCGAGACTCATCAGACCAGGCAACATTTTTCCAGTCTTCAACTGTCCAATTTTGGTGAGCTTGTGCAAATTGTAGCCTCTTTTTCCTATTTGTAGTGGAGATGAGTGGTACCCGGTGGGGTCTTCTGCTGTTGTAGCCTATCCGCCTCAAGGCTGTGCGTGTTGTGGCTTCACAAATGCTTTGCTGCATACCTCGGTTGTAATGAGTGGTTATTTCAGTCAAAGTTGCTCTTCTATCAGCTTGAATCAGTTCGGCCCATTCTCCTCTGACCTCTAGCATCAACAAGGCATTTTCGCCCACAGGACTGCCGCATACTGGATGTTTTTCCCTTTTCACACCATTCTTTGTAAACCCTAGAAATGGTTGTGCGTGAAAATCCCAGTAACTGAGCAGATTGTGAAATACTCAGACCGGCCCGTCTGGCACCAACAACCATGCCACGCTCAAAATTGCTTAAATCACCTTTCTTTCCCATTCTGACATTCAGTTTGGAGTTCAGGAGATTGTCTTGACCAGGACCACACCCCTAAATGCATTGAAGCAACTGCCATGTGATTGGTTGATTAGATAATTGCATAAATGAGAAATTGAACAGGTGTTCCTAATAAACCTTTAGGTGAGTGTATATCAGTTTTTTGAAAGAGGTCTCATGCTCAACAAGGCTGTATTTATTTGATCAGAAATACAGTATAAATATTGTGAAATATTATTATAAAGTAATTTTCTTTTGTAATATATTTGAAAATTACATTTATTCCTGTGATGTCAAAGCTGAATTTTCATCATCATTACTCCAGTCTTCAGTGTCATATGATCCCCCCACCCCACACACACACAACTAATGCTGTCACAATAAACCATGACTTTATAAAAACACAAACTCAGTGGGATGCACCTGCATTGAAGGCACACAAGTAGCAAAAAGCCACAATTGTTATGTGCTTTATTGTTCTGCAGATTAAGATTAAGCATCTCATTGCTCACGCAAGCTGCATCAGATAATTTATATGCTCATTCTCATTTTAGTGTCATTTCATAACTCTCTTCATTTCCTCTCTTTTAAACACCATACATGGATTTTAAACACACACTGGCTCTATTTCCCATGACACAGAAAACGTAACGGTTTCCAAACCAGGACAACAATTCCAGTAATCTGATGTTTTATCTAAGCAGTTATTTGGTAAAAACTTACCCCATGCAGGATGATCAAGCCATTTGTCTTGGCTTCTTTTCAAAATGTGTCAGACTGTTTTGTGAAGGGTCACGCTTCATAAATATGATAACACTGGCTGATGTCAAGAGTTGAGAAACAGCCTCGTCTTTATTTATTTAATCCATAATCTTCTATACTTTTTTTAAAATCTACACAAAAAGTCCTTACATTTCTAATATTATAAGTTGGAAAAATGATAAGCAATCAATGATATGAAACCAAACCAACACAACACACACACTGTAATGTGTGACACATCATGAGAAAAATCATATGACACTTAAAGGAGTGAATTCCAGTTAATGCAAAGTTATGGAGAGTTGTGGTTTTTCTTCTGAAAAAAAGGGGGAGGGGGTGCCCAGATGGGCATCATTCAGATTCTCAAATGCAACCAATTCCACTCCTCAGAGTCTGATTATTATAGATTTCAAAAGATGTGATGAACTCTTTGTCTGTGTGTGCGTATAATGACGTGTTTTACAATGTAAACATGGTTTACGAGAAGACTGTGACTGAAAGTTTTCTGTTATGGGTAGGTTTAGGGTTAGGGGATAGACTATATACAGTTTGTGCAGTATAAAAATCATTTTGTGATGAATGTGTGTGTGTGTGCGCTTGTGTGTCAGTTAACGTTTTTTTCAGTTCCTTTTTTACCCTTTCGCTGTATTGCGTCTTTGAAGGGGTGTTTACAAAGACAGCTCTTCCAATACACTAACATGACTGTGACTTGTAGAGGAAGTGGTCACATCAGGTCTCACCCAGGGTGACAGCAAAACAGGACGTGATCTAAATTGTTTCAGAGATGTAGCTCATAATGCTCATATTTTATCTTTGCATCTTCCTGGGTGTTTTAGTTGCATCATAGTCACGTCAGATGATTTACACTATTTTCAAATTTCTGTATTTAGAGGGAATTTACTGTAGGCTATTGATCAGAAATTCAATCACAGTCATACGCATGCGTACTTTAGTCAAGCAGCATAAAGATAGTGTTCTAAAAGTCCACTAAACAAAACTGTTCCAAAATTCGCAAACAGACTGAAAACCACACGACAGACAGAGTACAAACAGACACACACACTTGTTTCCCTAGTTCTTCCTTCCTCTTCGGTTCCCTGACCAAATTGTTTTTTTTTTCACACCCTTTCCTTTAGTCAGGAATCAATAAACATGTTGCATTTCACATGGTTACAATTCTCATTAAGTGAAGAGATGTGGTGTGCCACAGTGCGAGTATATTTGGACCATCTATAAATATTATAAAACAAATAATGCTAGCAGAAAGAGATGCTCAGTCAAAAGTCATTCTTACAGCGACTCCTTTATATTTCTACATTTTCCAAGTAGGCCTGTCTCTTTTTAGATGTCTCTGACACATAAAATTTTTGGAGCTCTACTATAAGGGAGGCGTCCAGAATGTGGAGTGCTGGGTGTCTTTCTTAGAGGATTGAGAAACACCAGATTTATATAACCCTTCCTCATTTAGGACTTTTGAATTACTGAGTGCAAATGAAAGAATTCCTTTAATGACTGTTAAAGGTAATTTATAGTCATGACTTCATGTCCTACCTGCTTGTCAACATATGTTTTCCAAACCTCTGCACCAGTGCTTAATTTGTAAATAAATAATTGCCAGATCAAAACCAGCAATTAAAAGGCACTGTGACCGACACTGACCATACAATTTAAGTTTTCCCGAAACATACAATGACATCACTAAACTGTAAAAGCATAATTCACAAGTTTCTGCACAGCCCTAACTACAGCCTAGTGTATTATTCTGTCACGTATAGCTACGTTGAGATCAAAAATCATTCAGTTCATCTGTGATATTCTCTCATGGACAACATCATTGCCTTTTCCTTTACATCGATTTCTGATTCTGACTGATCTAACTCCAGTTGTTCATGTCTCCTGCTATCCTGATTATTATAAAGTTTCATCTTCGGGATCTCTTTTGATCAGAAACACTTCCAGCTTTACTCGTGGATATGGAAAATGAAAATATGCTAGGCAGTCTTTTTGACATTTTGGTGATTTTAACTTATTTATATTAGAATAATTCATCAGGTATATGCTACACTCTCTCCAAACTTGATGCTACTCTCCAAATGTTACACTTTCCTGCGTGCAAAACAATAAGCATTAAGCACCAACCAATGATAGTGATTTTGAACTTAAAGGGATACTCCACTTTTTTTGGAAATAGGCTCATTTTACAACTCCCCCAGAGTTTTTTTCCCCCAGACAGTTTTACCGTTTTCGAATCCATTCAGCCGAACTCCGGGTCTGGCGGTACCACTTTTAGCATAGCTTAGCATAGATCATTGAATCGGACAGGACCATTAGCATCTCTCTCAAAAAAATGACCAAAGAGTTTCGATATTCTTCCTATTTAAAACTTGACTCTTCTGTAGTTACATCGTGTACTAAGACCGACGGAAAATGAAAAGTTCAGATTTTCTAGGCTGATATGGCTAGGAATTATACTCTCATTCCTGCGTAATAATTCAGGCGCTGCGTCATATCATTACGCCTGCTGCACTCATGGTACGGCAGCAAAGTTTCTTGATTATTACGCAGGAATGAGAGTATAGTTCCTAGCCATATCAGCCTATAAAATCGCAACTTTTCATTTTCCGTCGGTCTTAGTACACGATGTAACTGCAGAAGAGTCAAGTTTTAAATAGGAAAAATATCGAAACTCTTTGGTCATTTTTTTGAGAGAGATGCTAATGGTCCTGTCCGATTCAATGATCTATGCTAAGCTATGCTAAAAGTGGTACCGCCAGACCCAGAGATCGGCTGAATGGATTCGAAAACGGTAAAACTCAACTGTTTAACTCTGGGGGAGTTGTAAAATGAGCCTATTTCCAAAAAAAGTGGAGTATCCCTTTAAGAAAGCTGATCAAATATATATTTGCTGAGGGCCAATAGCAAAACATAACCTCCAAATAGGCTACATTTGTATTAACCCGCGCTCGCTCTGTCTCTCACGATGCGTGCACCCTGGCGCGAAGTGAGCGTTTTCAATTAATTCCTACGGAAGCTCAGCTTTACGCTCACGCACGAGAACTGAACTGTACGCACGCACCATGTAATGCACTTGTTTATGCCGGATCGTTTAAAAACAATGCCGGAACGCAAAAATCCAAAATCTGACATTTACCGGAATAGGATCGGGCTCAAATTAAGCACTGCTCTGCGCACCCTGCTCACACAGACATCACATGTCATCAGCGCATTCCTTAAGGCTATGCAGAGTTGTAGACAGACAGTCACCGAGAACCGCAAACAAACAGCAGTTGCCTTTTACAGTTCCTCCTGAACCAAAACAACAAGCTCATGCTGCTTTTACACCGTGTCATAACCATAATTACGAGATGGCATACCCGTGACATTCTACCAGGAGCTGTTCATGTCCTCAAACTCAGATTTATGCATTTCTATGTGAACACTATCAATGCCGAAATGAATCTGCAGCAGTCAGGAGGTACAAGAAAGAGCTGTTTACGTTCATTATTATTGTAATGTTTTGTGCTTTGAGACATGAGGTAATTTAACGCCATCTCTTGTGACGCTTTGCAGAATCTGCTGTGTTGAAGGAGGCGTGGCTTTGGAGAAAGCGCTCTGAAGGGAGGGTAAGGTCTTATGTTTACAAAGCTAGCTTGCTATTGCTAACCTCTCCGAAAGTGCCAACCCTACCTTTAACGTTGATGAGTTACAAGATTTTTAAGGGAGAAAGACAAAAGCCAGAGACCGTGGGCAAAGATGAACTCTAAAAGCTTTTATGGAAATATTGAGTGCTGATGGAATAGTGGTTTAAGACCCTTTTAGACAAACTACATCATATGTACGGGAAAAGACAATCCATCACCACAAAGAAAATATTCAAAATTTGCTTTTAGAGGTCATCAAACAGATAACTTTATTTTTTTTACACTGACTCATGTCTGCTCATTTTCTAGGAAAGCATAATAACGTTCAACATTAAAGTAAATACCCATCATTCTCTCGTCTTTCATTTGAATGACTTTTAATTACTGCTTATTGACTTTGGTCACAGAAGCATTGAAAATGTAATACAGCCACTTAGTCAGCTGCACCACCCTTCCAAACACAGACAGCTCAATCAACAAAAGCTGTAGTTCAAGAGGCTTTATGTTTCATTAACTGCAGATTAAACATCTATCGTACTAGTGGACTGAGCAGGAAGTTATGCTGAGAAGGTTAAATACATGATGTGTGATGGAGGGTCATCGAACGTCTCAGACAATAAGTAAATACAAAATAGACGTTCTGAAAATACTGCTTCGTGTTGTGAGAGTTGGATTCAATACCTGCACAGAAAATCTATTAGAGTGATGCTCATATACCATTTGAAGTCATCCCCATTTGCCCAGTTTTGCCTATGAGAAACCTGTTTCCACGTAAGAGTTAAAAAAAAGTAACTGGGACCTTATTTCTCATAATTGCACCTTTAAATCTGACAAATGTGACTTTATATGTAAGTTGCAACTTTACTCTTACTGTAAATGAGATTTTATCTCACAATTGTGACTATTTCTTGTAATTGTGACTTTATTTCTCGTAAATTTGACTTTATATCTCAATTGCGACTTGTCTCATAATTGCAATTTTAACTTATAATTTTTTTTATTTCTCATAATTGCAATTTGAACTTTGTCACAATTTTTTTTGATTTCATATCTTAACGCAATGTGACGTTCATTGTGAATCACTACCAGAACTAAAAAGAAGTGCTCTTTGAACACAACCTACCCAGTGATGAACGTCTGCTCTTTGTTCAGACTGAATGTGAGATGTTTAACCATATAGATGAGGGTTTCTTGATATGAGGTAGTGATTGGTGATCACAAATTTATTGTTACAAGTTAACTGGTTCATGACATTGCTGAGAACTATAATTGGCCGCACACTTCCTTTGTACAGCTCAGCTAGCAATAACACCAAAAAGCGAAAAGACACCAAAAGTGCAAACCTCTAAACCACAATGTTCTCTGTTCTCATACATACTCCAATGTTGTTGCTGGTGCATGCATGGCTTTCAAAAACATTGCGTCTGTTGTAGCTTAAGCAGACACCAGACGTCAGTAAGCACAAGGCATATACCACAAGATGACGGAAGCAAACAAATCCAGAAATATCTGGTTGAATGACATTTCAAAAGCTGTGCATTCTGTGAGTCATTGTCAGAAAACCTTGGAGAACTGCCTAGGACAGGTCATATGCAAAAAAAAAAAAAAAAAAGTGAATAGAAAGTGCAATGGCTAAACAAAGTTACAATGAGAAAATTACGGTAAAAAAGAAATCTGATTGTAAAAACCAACAAAAAAAATCCTTCTGACCACACTTGATTTGTTAATTTGACTTTTTTGCACAACAAGTGTATAAATCTCATTGTCAGTGATTAAAGTTTTAGTAAAGTAACATAAAATGGATAGCATATATGTTGTCAACTCCCACCTTTTATGTATGTTATGCATAAATTATACAGTACTGTACTTAAACTCAGGGCCAGAACTCAACATTGAAGGCAGCATGTAAACCTTGATAATTTAAAGATATTTTGTGCACTTTCCATGTGCTGTTTTATTTCTTCCTCAAGGATGGATTAGGGCATGGAAGGTGGATGGTGGATTGGGGCTTTGGAGCGGCTGTCATCACAACACTGTCATAAGTGGCTGTATTACATTTTCAGTGCTGTCAATAGCAGTAAATATGAATATACTTATATTATCATCCTTATATACAAAATTTTTTGGAGGAAAATGTGCTAACAAAATGTGCTATCCATTTTAACACATGTATTATAATGTCACACGTCATAATAGATATTTTTTGCTGTCAGGATGTGCTGCCTTTGTAATTCTCTTAAAGACGGCTTAAGGAGCAAACACATTCTTTATCAGAAAAACAGAACAGCTTAAATCCACATGTAGATTTGCATGTAGGTCTGATTTTCAGAAGAAAGAAACAAAGAAACGAAGAAAGGGCAATGAGTGTAAATTGTGTAGATAAATATTAGCCAAGTCGTTTTTTTATGCGGAGACATATGTGTGTAAACTTGCAGTGACAGGAGGCTGCAAGACTGCGCTCTAAAGCTCGGGGGCGGAGTTGGCAGAAAGCTCTCGGGGAAGAACTTGTGAGTCAGTTTAGTTGAGACTCAGGGCAACTGTGGACTACACACCTCTCACGAGCAAAAACACAGGACTGAATTTGTGGAAGATCGCATGTGTACCGGACTCAGGCGAGTCAAAATGTATCCTAATCCGAGACGCGCTTTGGATATTTTGGAGACGCGTAACAGCGCATGAAACATACGCGTGGAAAGTATGATCGTGGGATCTTTGACATAGATTGGGGAAGTCAGCATTTCACGTCATGCGTCTTGAGCGCGTGTTAAGTGACCGATCTGATTTGAACATATACCTGCATGTGAGAAACAACTCGGTGAAGATGGACCCTACCATCCCGGTCATTATGTTTATATTTGGCGTGGTCGGGAACATTATTGCTATCGTAGTGCTTCAAAAGTCACGGAAAGAGCAAAAGGAGACCACTTTTTACACCTTGGTGTGTGGACTTGCCGTAACTGACCTTTTGGGCACGCTGCTCGCGAGCCCAGTCACCATTGCCACCTATGTGAAGGGCACGTGGCCCGGTGGGGATCCGCTGTGTCAGTATTCCGGGTTTATTTTACTCTTCTTCTCTTTGGCAGGTCTCAGTATTATCTGTGCCATGTCCGTCGAGAGGTACCTCGCCATCAATCATGCCTATTTCTACAACCACTACGTGGACCAGCGGGTGGCAGGCTTGACGCTCGCGGGAATCTATGTGTCCAATGCGCTCTTCTGCGCTCTTCCCAGCATGGGGCTGGGATCCGTGGCGCGCCAGGATCCAGGAACCTGGTGCTTCATCGACTGGCATAAAAACGACAGCTCGAACGCCACTTTCTCCTACATGTACGCGGGCTTCAGCTCCGTCCTCATCCTCGCCACTGTCATTTGTAACGTGTTGGTGTGCGCGGCTCTCATCATGATGCACAAGCGCTTCGTGCGCAGGACCTCGCTGGGGACAGACCAGGCGCGTGTCGCGGAGATGAGGCGCAGGCGGAGTTTCGCGCGTCTGGCTGGTGCGGAGATCCAGATGGTCATTGTTCTCATAGCCACGTCGGTTGTCGTGCTCATCTGCTCCATTCCTTTAGTGGTAAGAGAGATTTGATGGCTTTTGGGAAATGACAGCGTAGGCTACTTTGATTAAGAGCGTGTTGCACAATATGTGTTAACGTGGGATACCCGACTGAAAACAACAAAAACTTAAACTAGGCTAAGATGATTTGCTGGTCTTAGCTCATTTTAAACTGGTTTCCCCGTTAAAAGTCCATGCAATCACAAAATTGTGTTTTACAATTACTATACATTAAAATTGCAGTGTAAAATTACAAGTGAAAAGTATTAATTACATTATAATATACTGGAAAATGTATATTATATTTAGCTAGGCACTATATAGACTATAATATATAGATGTTTTTCTATAAATGAAAAATATGAAAACAAATATATGAATATGAATCTTATCCCAACTTATAAATGGGATACTAATTTACTGTGTAAACCAACCTTCATTTTCTTAAAATTGTAAAAGCTTTTTTTATTTATTCCTTTCCTATTTTTGGCCTTGCATTGTACCACCTGCATCATTGTCAGTGCATTGTACAGAAACAGACACGTTTTAATTTCTTAACATTATATAATACATATTAACATTATATAAATTAATGACATATGTAGTTAGGATTTATAAAATATAGTCAGACAAATGCTATCCCATAATGAATGTTTTTTAAATGTTCATCTTTTCGTGTATTTCACTCTAAAAAATTGTATTTAAACCAACAGTTGGGTTTGTCCATATTGACCCAACCATGGGTTGAAACGACCCTGCATTTTTTAGAGTGACTTAGATTGAAAAACCCATAAAGTTTGTCACACACACTCTAAATAACTTAAGTGTAGGAGCCATCTATTGATTGTTATCCATTTACATTCACCACATGGCTATCTCTATGATCTGTACCCTGATGATTTTATGTGTTGACTCATAGTGGAAAGCTAGCATCTAGTATCTGATATCAGTGCTCATAACATGATTGTGTTTGGTGTCGGAAATCAATGTAGGGTGACTATAGATAAAGAAGTAAACAGATAATGTCTTGTTTCCTGTCTAGGTGCAGGTGTTTGTGAACCAGATGTATCCCACATCAGGAAGGACAGCAGCAGACCTAAAGGCCATCCGAATTGCCTCTGTCAACCCCATTCTAGACCCCTGGATCTACATCCTGCTGAGAAAGACGGTTGTGCAGAAGATTCTTGAAAAGATCAAGTGCCTCTTTTGCCGTATCGGTGGACGTAGTCACGGGAGGAGCCCTACGGAGTTCAACTGCAGTAATGGTGTCCACAGCTCATCGTTTGTCTCTCGTGATTTGCCGTCGCTGGTTCTGCCCGAGCAGCCGGAGGTGATCAGCACGTCACAGACATATTTGTATCCCCTGGACGCGGGACAGGGGATGGGCTGCTGTGGTGACTCTGTGCAGAGCAGGACGTGTTCAACTTCAACCGAGCAAACCCTTCTCTCAGCTGACTCTCAGGTGGTAGACCTCAGCAGCGGAGAAAATAGAACAGAAACGAGCACGGACTTTGCGAACACACATTCGTGCACGCACTCCACCCCAAATGAAGCGCAGTGTTCCAAGCACCAGCCGCTGCAAGTCACCTTCACAGACGAGACTTCGAGCTTAGAAGAGAGAAGCATATGAAACATGCTGAAAGTGAGCCTGGAAAACTCGCTGAGTTCAGCAAGAGCAAAATGTCAGGAGGGGGAATACATTTCAGGAATCAGAACTACTCGGACCGAATCGAAAGAAAAAAATCCTAAAAACTCATGAGAGTAAAATGATAGGATAATTGCGAGAAAAAACACCAATCAGAGTTATAAACAGTAAGTGAAAAGAGAGATGGTTACTGAAGTAGGAAATAGAATGTTGCTACATGATGGGGTTCTGGAAAGGGTGAAAGAGCAGAAGAGGATGGAGAGGCAAACTGGCTTCCTTTTCCGGTAACTGTTTTGTTGAGCAACAGGTTATCCTGCATAATCTAGACAACGAGGCGAATGACAGAGCTCATTTAATGTGTCTATATTGTAAGTTCTTAGTAAGGCTATTCGTTTTTGACTAGATAAAATTGACTGACTGATTTGACCCAGGGAGAGGGGATTTTTTTTCCGACTCGTGATTAGATCGGAAGGATATACAGACCTTATGGGTTGTACAAGCGATCCAATATCTGCTGCCCTACTTCAAATTCCCTTTTTCAGACATTCCTCATTAGGTCACAAGTTCAAGTAACCAGAGTGCCTTGTTAGCTTTTCTCATGCTGGAACTCGTGGTTTAAAAATGTCCTTTTTCTTATGTTAAGGTGACCAGAATACTTTATTTCCACTGATGCATAAAAAAAATAAAACTGTCACCTATTTCAAAACTTATACAAGATGTAGCTAGGCATAACTGTGCAATTTTTAAGGAATTTCCATAATATATACAATATTCTGTGAATTAATCAAGCAATTTCATATGTTTAATGACAGTAATACCGTCACAAAATATATCAGTACCGAAAACACATAATATAATGTAAGAGCACATGATACACAGCATATCATTGTCAAGAACGTTTAGGAGGTGAAATTGTAAAAGCTATTAAGATGTTGAATGTCTTTTGAGGTCATACGTTTTGCACTTTTAAATCCTTGTAACCACTGAAAAAATTCAAACTGTCAAAATCGATCACTAAGGTCTTGATCAGTCAGTGGCCGTCAAGGAGGAACTGTTGAGTTCATCTGTACATATTTGTGATGTTAAAATGTGAACAGCTTCTTATTGTAATGCTCCTATTTATTTGAGTTGTTTTGGACAATCTGTGGACTGTAGTTATTTCTTCTCTGTGAGAAGGTCAGGTTTGACAGTTCTACCCATGTTGAAGCAGTTGTATGGTTTTTGTTTCATTTCACATTTCATGTATCAAAACAGTATGAGACATGATTTAAACTACGCAAGCACCATCCTCTGCTGCATGTATATAAATGATTCAACATTACTCTGTATGTTTTCACCATTTCATTTACACATTTTCAAACACATGCATTTCAAACCTTGTCTTGCTTATTACCCTCAATGTGACCCTTCAGAATGTGGAATTGCCAGCTATTTTATGCTGAAATAAACTATCAACAAATAGAAAATTGAAAACAAAAACAAAATTTGTTGTTGCACTCCTCAATATTAATATAAGCATAGCAGCATTAAAATAATTGAACGATCCCAGTCCTTCAAGTATTACAAATGAATTTATATATATCAGACTATCATAATTAACAGTGGATCCATTTGCAAATTGTAAATAATTACTAACGAGAATAGTCCAGACTTTAGTCCATACTAAAAAACATGATCAGTATTCATCAGAGATGTGCACTCTCATCCTATTCTGCAGGTCACTGGATCTGTATGTGGAAAAATACAGATGACCCATAATGACCCAGAATATATTTTCAAATGTAATGTTTCCAGTGTGTCAGCAATCCTTGTGTCTGCTTTGTTAAAAAGGGCCAGAGCTCATTATCTTTAAAAAAATCATTTTAATAAATGACTGGTCATTAAGTCATATTATACCTCGTAAATTTTATGCATTTATTCTTGCATTTACATCCTTAAATATATAAACTCTGGCATTCCTTTTGATTTGTGGGTCAAACGAAATCAGTCCCGTGAATCACTAGGGTATCATCATGATCCTTACACGATGATCAATGCAGAGGGACAGATCTGGAGACCTTCACCGACTGTAGACATCCCATAATTCCATTAGATCATGAAGGGAAATCAGTTCAACTCTCCACTGCAAGTATTCTCAGCATGAAACACGCATTTGTGCACTTGCAATGACGTACAAATTCCCACCTGTCCTGGGACCTATACGTATAAGTAAATAAGAACTGACAAAAGCAATCTTTCACTGCAGTCCTACCGCAGCACAGTCCATATGATTCATCAGTTCCAGGCACCTCCCTAAACCATCATTAGCGAATACGTTAGTGTCCTCATTTATTCGAATGAAGCATCAATTAGCAGAGGATTAGCGGGAGGCAGAAGGATGCTGGAAGCTTCCGCCAGGTCCCACAGGTGCCAAATAAAAAGCATTAGAGACATAAATCCCTCGGTTTGCAGCCCACGCACACAGCTGGACAGTATCAATGCAGATATGAATGCCTATGAATGATGGGGTTAGTGCCAGTAACAGACAATCATCAACATAAAAATGCAAGGCTGTGCGAGTTTGACCATTGCACATGTCTTTTGCAGCATCATGCAGTACTCGCGTTAAAAGCGTTTTACATTTGTTTCACTGACCTGCGCTTCGTGTTTAACCGCAAAAATAAGAAAGAAGCATTTTTACATTCCACTGCGCTGCTTTTCCATTGTCTCTTAGACCAGTGCTTCTCAAACCTGTCCTGGGGATGCCCCACCACTGCACATTTTGTATGTCTCCATCTAACACACCTAATTCAACTCATCAGCTCATTCGTAGAGGCCACAACTTATTGCCTGCTACAGACGATTTCAAGTGCAGAGGTGTTGTGCGTGCTATGTGAACATAAGGTTATTGTAGTTCTAGACTAAATGTGAGCATACATTTACTCATTTACTTCTCCTGTGTCCTATTCTTCTGTGTTCCAGAATAGCAGCAGAGCGGAAAGGCTTGTTTGTTTGAACTGCGCCCTCCACCGTACAGGCGTAAATTTGCATTTCCTTCAGCCTGAGGCTTATTCATTTCACTTTTGGTGTGAAAGGGCCTTTAAATGTGCCAGAAGTAGAACTTTTTTGTTGTTATAAAAGCAGACAAACAGCCCAGCCTAGATGAGAAAAAGTAACGCAAAAGTAACTTAATGCATTACTTTCCATAGAAAGTAACTAAATAACGCAGTTAGTTACTTACTTTTTTAGGGAGTAACGGAATATTGTAACGCATTACTTTTAAAGGTAACTTTTCCCAACACTTGTCATGGCTACGGAAAAGAAGCTAATTTGGCATGACAATCTTACAAATGGAGCTTGAGGTAACCATGTCGCGTTGATAAATATGCCATTTCATGTTGCATTTTTATTAGCTAGTCAGTAGACGTAGGTCGTAGCAGCAAACACACTGTGAGATGATCGTGCTAAATTTCTGACACTGTCTGAACATTATCGCAGACTATCTTTGGTCGCAAGACAGTGACAACGGCCATCTTGAACCTCTCTCGTTGTGTGATTAAAGGAGCCACGACCACAGAAATCGGCACGATTGGTCATCTTTCATCTGGGAGAGCCTGATACCAGGCATAAAATAGGTGTGTCTGAGAGACATTCAAAATATGGAGGTGGTGGTGGTGGGGCTTTCCGTGTGAATGACCCCTTCTGGATCAAAACCTGTTGCACAATATTTTACCAAAAAATGACCTGAGGCCATTTAACGAACAATTTTTGGGGGATTTAAAAACATGAGACGGAGGGCAGTCAATGAAAAAAATAATATTTTAAACAATTTCAGAACGTGCAAGAATCTGGAAAAGATGCGAGCGGAATGGCTAAACATGTCCATGGCATGTTTCCACGGAAAACCAATGGAAAAGTGTAATGCAAAAATGCATTCTGTGTAAATTGACTTTATTTGGAGTTTAAAAACGAGTAAAAAAAAAAACCTATGTGAGGTCAAGAGGTGCATTTTTAAAAGCTGAACCTCTTTTAACTTGAGTGCTGCAGTTTTGTCATGTGCAAGTCGAAGCGGAACAGTCAAACATGTCTGTCTAGCATGTTTACATGACAAGAACAATGGAAAAGCAGCGCATTGGTATGCAAAACGCACTCTGATCTGTGTGAATAACCCAGGCCTTAGACAGGAACGGGTTACGTAAAGATTATAAGAATTTCACCACCAAAAAAATAAATAAATAAAAAATGAATTATTATAATAAAGCACATTAACTAATGGGTTGTTTTCTACTATCTCTCTAGATCTAGATCTCTAGACAGACAAAAAAATCGTATCACTCCCTGCATGACCTTTAGCTCAAGAGTTTAACCAATGACTATAATACTGCTACTTCATTTCTAAGTAGCACTAACTAAACACCAATAGTCTGTAAATAGGTAATGGAGCAAGTGTGTGTATCATGCTCTTCCCACTCAGTCCGGGCACATCAGAGTTTCACGCTGCTATAACAGCACTCTGGTCCCAGCGAGGGCTCACATCTCACATAAAACGAGACTGAAACAAAGGCGACTGGGAATGACATTCCTAATCAAGTGTGTACATTAAAAAGGGATTTCTCTGCTATTTTTAGAACTTGAAAGCGATGAAATAACAACAGAATTCTTCAGTAAAAGGAAGGAATTTATGGTCTTGTTTGAGTGAAAATTATCCAGAAGCATTTCAGATTCTTCTGGGAATCAGGTGCTCACTTTACAAATTCACAGGGGATAGTTGAACAACTGTGTTGAACACTATGAGGAAGCCAATCAGAACCCTGGATTGTCAAATCAACAGTACATACATAATCTAAACAAAAGACACAGATGAGGAGACACAAAAACAGCCTCCATTTCCCTCAGAGTCCTCGTGCCTTGACTAAAACACTCTGTGAGGATGAAGTGGGTTTGTTGTCATCCTCGACAACCACCTCTTTGGTCACCCCACATGTGTCCACAACAACCGCCGTTTTTTTTAAGTCCTCATATTTTTTCTGTCTATCAGCCATGGCTGTGCAAGCCTCAATCACTTCATCGCTTTCAAAATCATAATCGCTCTTTAGCTCTGGAGCTTCCACAAGGAGCCTTCGGGCGTCTTCTTCCTGTGTCGCCCTTTCACGGAGAGCTTGTTGCTTCTCCCGGAGCTGTAAGGCCCAGCTTAGGTCTTCCTCCCAGAGGAGGCGTTCAGACGGATGCAGGTGCACCGCCACTTGGAAGGACCGTACAGCCTGGAACACACACAGGGAACATACAACATACGCAAAGGTGAAACTACATGCAAAATGCATAGATATAGATATACCGTACCGTTAAAAATTCTGGGGTCGGTACAGTTTTTTTTTTTTATGTTTCTGAAAGAAATCTCTTTTGCTCACCAAGGATGCATTTATTTGATCAAAAATGCAGTAAAAACAGTAATATTGTGCAATTAGTGGCCCTAACAGGCGTCAGTGGGAGGAGTTAGTGTAAATAGCCTCTGCCAACAAGGCAGTTTTTTTTTATGCTTTCTTGCTGAATAAAAGTATTAATTTCTTTAAAAATTTCTTACCCTAAACCTTTGAACATTAGTGTGAATGATATAGATTTGGGTGATACAGTATACCAAAATGGTATGATTAAAATTTTTCAATTTAATATACTTTAGATTTCAAAACAACTTTAAACTGAAATAAAAACATGAAATAATTGATATCACTTTTGCTTTATCATGTTTTTGTGCTTTGTGACCCAGACTATTCCTATATTTATCTACAATGTAAATGGTTTGATATGACATCACTTACACTCCAAAATGAACATGAACAGATGTTTATTCCACATTCAAACCGAGGCATTCACGACATCTCACTAGTTCTCAAGATAAAATAAACCTCGGCAGTCTTCTGGGATTACTGAACATGTACTAAAACAACTCCACTTGCACAAAAAGACATTTCCCATTTCTTCCCAAAAACCCACTTCAAAAAATAACAGTTCTAAATGAAACAGGCATGTGGTTTCAGCTCAATAAAACTATGGGCTGATAATAAGCCTTAACAGATCACATCATCCATGCTTGCATACAAAAAACAGCAACTGCAACCAACCACTTTCTCAAGACATTTGCTCTCTGAGAAAATAATGAATTCATAAATAGGATTTAGTGGGGTGTTTTACCTTCATAATTGCCCTATTGACTCAACAATCTACAAAGGAACGATCAACTCTTTCAACAGAAACACTAGATCACATATCTGCCTGAAAGAGGAAGAAAATCTGAGCCAGAGCCAAGAATCCAGCCCTTGTCAAAAAGAAAACCTTTAATGAGGAATAAAGCCATCTGATGGCTTTGGGAGACCTTTTCTCCTCCAGGGTCCTGATTGATTTAACAGAGATGATTTCAACAGTTGTGATGAAGTCATGGAACAGATTCATTCGATTTTGCTGGGTGACTTACACATCAAACTCAATAGTGCTGAATCCTACAAGATGTTTGTGTGTGCGTGTGTGTCCATAAACAAAAGTTACTTGACATTTTTATGTGGTTATAACAATAGCATAGGAATGTCAACATGAAACAGAAATTAATCTATCTATTTTCTAAAAGCATCTTGATATTATTGTAATTGATCCATGCACGTTTCATGTTTTTTTTTTTACATCGTAATTTTTTATAATATAAAAAATGTCATAACGATCTTCTGGAGAAACAGCAGACTTACTCTCTGGTGATGTACTTCGGACTTCTCCAGTCATTCAGATCTCTTAAAGGGATACTCCACCGTTTTTTCATATTAAACTATGTTATTCCCTTAACTAAGACGAGTTGATACATACCTCTCTCGTCTCAGTGCGTGCACTAAATCGCTCTGGCGCGCGGCGAAACTTTGTTAGCACTTAGTTTAGCCCAGTTCATTCAATATGGGCCAAGCAGAGAAGCTACCAAACACCTCCACGTTTTCCCCATTTAAATACAGTTACTCGCGTAGTGTAACTCGACCTAGGACGGTGACACAAAACAAAACGTTGCGCTTTTCTAAGCGTGTAAAATGGATAACTATATTGTATGGCGGAATACCATAGCAAGTGCTTGGAAGCACTTCGACTTCGGCGCAGTAATATCTTCACTAGAGGGAGCGGGGGCCGGTGAGAGGATTTTTCACGAGTGAAGATATTACTGCGCCGAAGTCGAAGTGCTTCCAGCTATGGTATTCCGCCATACAATATAGTTATCCATTTTACACGCTTAGAAAAGCGCAACGTTTTGTTTTGTGTCACCGTCCTAGGTCGAGTTACACTACGCGAGTAACTGTATTTAAATGGGGAAAACGTGGAGGTGTTTGGTAGCTTCTCTGCTTGGCCCATATTGAATGAACTGGGCTAAGCTAAGTGCTAACAAAGTTTCGCCGCAAGACAGAGCGATTTAGTGCACGCACTGAGACGAGAGAGGTATGTATCAACTCGTCTTAGTTAAGGGAATAACATAGTTTAATATGAAAAAACGGTGGAGTATCCCTTTAAACCCTGTCCCTTCAAAACTGACCGCAAGATCTCATTCAGATCTGCCTCAAAGTACTTTTTTTGATCATTTGTTTCACTCGATGTACATCACTACATCACTACTGATCTGTTGTTTTTTCAGTTTCACTGCCATTTTAAATAAAACAGAACGCCCAGGAAATAAAATAACAGTAATTTCTAAGAAAAATTTTTCTACACCTTTTGTGCAAACATTTCTGGAAATATATTATAACAGGAAAGAAAAACAACTGACATTTAATCACCAGCCTCTTAATTTATCGCTCAAACAAACTTTACAGAACTTTCCATTGGAATGAACTGTAGATTTCCAGGAACAGCATCATTAAATGTGGTAAAACTGATTGGATATTAATCTAATGTTGGCTGGAATGCTTTTTACATTGTAAAACAGTTATAAGAGCCGTTTTTCTCTTTCTATTATGCAATAACGTGATTAAAAACGGCGGATAATATGAATCAGAATCAAGGTAAATGCTAATCACAGTTAAATGAATGGAGACAGGCCTCATTTTAAAGTGATTACAAGTTAGCAGCACAGATTCAAAAGTTTAAACAACGCATTAACTTGATAGTGTGAGCTTTACAATGACACAATATAATAATAATCTGTTCCATGATTCTGCAAAAAATTAAAACCCTCTTAAAAATCACGGAACGTAAACATTAGTCCTCCTCGATCCTCAGGTTATTTTTCTCTTTGGTTATTGACTTGACATGGCATGCTCAGCCCAAAGTTGTAAAGTATTTTTTCAAACTCTAGCCAACATGTCAAGCTCAGTGTGTACGATGAGTGTTTAGATTATACACACACACGCACACACACTAGTAGTTACTAGCCAAAGAACTGTTGGATCTGCAAGGTTTTCTTTCATTAAGCATTTGTGTCTAATGCACACAATCACACACAGGTCGGGGCATGTAAGGTGTGGCAGTGTTCCTCTTCAAGTACTCTTCCATGCTCCTGGGCTTGGATGTACTGAACTACACACTTCATCACAATGACGCTTGATCTGAGTGATGGATAAGTGGCAGAAGAACTCATGCACCTTATGCTGACTGACAAAGATGCAGAACCTGATTTCACAGAGTACAACATCTTTGTTGATCCTGGAACAACATTCCAATCAACCAATCAGTTTTAAGGGCCAAGTTTACAGTTTATGTCAAGTTTAGACTTACAACCAGGGTTATCTACATCAGTGTTATTCACCCATGCTTTTCCTCTGGTTTTATGGATAACTTATGGGTAGGGTTAGGTTTAGGAGTAGTTTTTCAGACAGGAATGTTGTTCTAACATGCGACAAAGACACCGATACCATAACATGACTGGAAGACTATAGGTTGTTCTGTTCACAATGGAAGAGATGCCTCAGTATGCTGAATAAACTGCTTGTGTGGAAACAGTTTATCACCTAATAAATTGACTCCAACGGTTGGCTGTTTATACAGGCTAAATAGTGCTACTGATGGGCTGCTTATTAAAATATATTTTCTTGTACATTTTTGGGGGTGAAATTTGTATTTATAGCCATTCAACATTACAGTATAACTGAAAGCCATATTTTTTAACATTGAATAGGCCTAAAACATATATAACAACTTTTATTTTTAAGTGAACTTGTGTGTTTGTATATAGTAATATGATGTTTCTGTCAATATCAGCTCTCTCTGTTTATTCTTATTTTATTTTTGCACAGTAATTTTCACAATAAGTAAGACAATTACAAGTTAAAACATTTGGTATCAATATTTTATGTAAGACACTTATTATACACTGTGCGCTATTAAAAATGAACAGAACTATTACTTATTTTTAGTGGGTTCTCTTAAAAAAAAAGAAAAAACAACAACAACATGCAGAAAATGTTGCAGTGGTTCTATCATTGTTAAGACCCATTGGGGCTGATTTAACTGTATCTTAAACAGGACTGACTAGATCAGTGTTTCCCAACCTTTTTTTCGCCAAGGCACAATTTTGATAAGTAAAAAATCCCACGGCACACCACTATATAAAAATATAACAAAATTGCACAAACATGCATAGCTTTAAATGGCATTTAAATCTAGATATTAGGCTACATAAAAATCAGTACACACATTTAATGTGAAACTTTTAGGAACAGGTAGGAACACAATAAGTATGATGTTGTTGGTGATGATAAAACAACGAATTTACATATCGGAAACCTTGTATTTAATTAAACACTTTCGTCGAAGTTGGTATAGTGGCTTTATATACTGTAGCTATGGTCAGACACTTGCATGTGTCATTAATATTAACATTTTATGAAATTCAAGCTAAAATTGAGTTAAGTTACAAGGTTTTTGACTAGCGAATGACAGATATAGTTTGTCACTGGAACAGCATTTGAGGCAGTACGTGCATCTCATTACGTTTTCATCAACGTACAGGATATACAATTTATTGTAGCTATATGGGCGCTTAGTTTTCTTGTTGTTGAAATCTCATGATCAAAATCTCATGATACAAAAGATGAAGTGCTCCGCACAGGATATTTAAAACACTATATTTGCTTCTAGACTAGGCGGCAAAGACTAAGACTATTCTCCGCTCTTCAAATACAAAAAGACGTTATGGAATGCGTTTCTTGAATAAATAAAACGCTGTACTTACGCAAACATCAGTTCTTTATTTTCCCTTGCATTGCAAACAAGCAGAGATCTCTCCAAACTGTGCACGGTACATTCTAAATGGAGGCGGGTGGAGTTATGAGGTTTGAGTGACAGTTTGAGGAGCAAATGGTTTAGTCACAACCTCTTTTGATTTTTTTGAATGGTTAAATATTTGTAAAACCCACATACAGCCTTAAAGGACGACCAATAGCATTGATTAAAAAAAACAATGACGAAATATAGAGATTCAATGTTTCGGCCCAACAGCGCAATGATATAATCTTATTTGTAGCATTTTTTTTTTAATTATGTTTTTGAATTTGATAATTTTCCACGGCACACCTGACAACCTGCCGGTACAGTGGTTGAGAAACACTGGACTAGATAACCGACTATGATGTAGCTCATACTTACTAGCTCTACTTCGCCAAGACTTATTTGGGCGCGTCCGAGAGTTTGCCACGCCTCCCACCAGAGGGGACGGAGTTTGGTGGCCATCTCTGCAGACTGCACAGCCAGGAACACCTCTTGAAGGGTGATCAACACCTAAGGATTACACATTAAAAGGTTACAGACTCACCTCTTGAAACATTCTCAGCACAATTATTTAATTTTTTTTTAAATCTGAACAGATTTTAAAACACTAGGCATCATACAGTTGCCAAACTTTGTAAATGGTTACAGAAAAAGACTGGGCATCATAAACCAAATGACTGAAGATCACACACAACCAGACTTTCAAGTCATTCTGAACACAACAAACTCACACAAAAACATGAGCCTCGCTGCTAGGAGATGCATGACAGATGAAAACAATGTGTTCTAAAATCGACTTGAAATATCACATCAATATCAACATGTTAGTCTGAAGCAAAAAAAAAAAGAAAAAAAAAAAGACCAAGACTGTGCCTCTCATACACTATTTGATTTTCAGTGAAATCTGTCTCTGACTGCTCAAAATATTAAGAATGGCTCTGACTTTCGGCAACTAGTAAGCAACTTACATTTTTTTAAGCATACAACAATTTTGTACTGTATACGAACAAAAAAAGTTATTTCACCACAGACCCATTTTAGTCAGATATCCAAAACTACTGAATAAAAAGCACAGATAACGCAACTGTAGACTTCACGTTTGGCCAACAAATTAATGTCAAGTCTAAGAAATCAGTTACATCAGTTACCAAGCTGATGTAATTTAACATTTTATTTTAAACATCAATAAAGTGTTGTCACGTTGCTAAACATCCACTTGGGTCATAAGTGAGAGACAATATAAATGACAATGAGTAAGCAAACATTGCACTACGTGGCAACGCAGGGATGTTCTTGCATCACAGATGTTTCCATTGTGGAGTTTTATTTACTTAAAGCCTTTTAATTCAGATCAGACCAATAATCAAAGTAAATACCAGCTTTATACAACGCAGGGTGTTGCCAGGGTAAGAGCAGTTGAAGGACAAAACTGAGCTGTAATCTTAATTTCCAGCAGGTTTGGTTCTAAATTTGCAGGCAGACTGAAAAACTTTAGATTCACATGTTGAGGTCACCATTGAACAGGTGTGTAATAAGCAGATGCTAGGAACATGGTGGGAGAGGATAGAGGACAAATTGAGAAGGGAAATTAAAAATCAACTTGATGCAAATTCAACTTGATGGCAAACATTGCTTGTAGATTGATCAGGGCAAAACCAGAGCCAACCAACTGCTCCAATGTGATCAGATTACTAATGAGAGAGAGACACAAACACCTTCTCGTTCTTTTCAGGTGACTCCCCGTATACATGATCATGAGATCAGCCAGGAAAAGGTCACTACTTTGGTTTACAAGAAAGGGAAAATAAGGACAGCCTTGTGACCAGCACTGAAACAAAACCCTGACCTATGCTGCACTCAAGTGCTTCTGGGAAATCATAATGACATGATGTACGTTCAAGTGATTTTGTTCAGAATAAAACGGACTGACTGGACAATTTCATATTGACAGGAAGCTTTTAGGACAGAAGAAAAGTAAATCAAAGAATGCACATTAGGTGTTCAGTGGCAAACAAATAAAAAAAGTGTAAACGTCAACATTCACACAATGATGTGTTATGATCAATAGCAATTTGAAAGATCCAGAGTTTTCTTCTGGTAACTATGACTTTACGCTGTCGTTCATGTGCGCTCAACTCATAAATTCAATCATTCTGACAAGACTTAAATGCACCAATACTATATGTTTGACCTATAGTGAAGCTTCACTGACTGCCATCCATTACCAACAAGGAACGCAAGGCTTTTGTTTACAGTGATATTATTTGGTGATGTTATTTCTTATTAAATATAATAAGCTTTAGCTAAAATAAACAAGTCGTAAACAAATTCATACCATTTTCCATTGATTCCCTCTTTTTAACACTTTCTCAAGTATATCTTATGGAAAAGAATGTGTTTAAATGCACATACTGCGCTTTTGCAAAACTATAGAGACCCATTTGTATTGTAAAACCTGTTACATCACATTCAGAGTTTCGCATAGACTATTTGATTTCGGCTTTATCCAGTTTCTGGAGTTTACACCCACATAACGAGACTGTGTTAGAACTTAGATCTCTGAATGAGAGAACTAGATGAGAAAACATGCATCTGTTATTGCTTTGATAGGACATATAATCAGGAATTCAATCACTTAAAAGGTGCGCAGAGTCCAACCTGTCATTCAACGCACACTCTTCTGTGCAATGAAAAACAACACTGCAAAAGGCAGGGTTACAGAGACATCAAAGACAATACACTTACGCCAAAGATAAGATGAAGAGCGATGAAAGAGGAGATTATAAAAAGTGAGCAATAATGGAGGGAGAGATATACAGAAAAAGAGACTGTGAAAGGATGAGATAGAAAAAACAGGGTCACAAGTGGATAGAAAAGACCAAGTGACTAGATGCAATGACTGCTACTGGATGCAATCTGTTTTATGTTAGTGATATTAACGAGTAAACAAGTGTGTTTGTGTACTCAGCTCAATGAGCAGCTGAGCCATTGAACATGCATATATGTATTTCTAAAGCACATATGTGTATGTGTGTGTGTGTGTGACTAAGCAAGTACGCAAACATCTACATTTAGGCCCATTCAGTAAATTTTGTACAGGCCACTGAAGTAAAATAAAAGAGAGAAAACCAAATATTGCAATCCAAGACAATTCTTGAAGTGCTTATATTGCAAACAAATCATGAAATTCTAGTCTTAATTGGCCTCTTGTTAAAATGACAAAACATACTTGTGACTATAATCCTGATAGATAGGAGAGAAATTAAAATTTATTACGATTACATAACATTAAAATCTATCAATACCCTCTGTTAAGTGTAAAATTAAATTCTATTCAGTTGTCAAAGGGATGAAAATGCTCAACAGAAAAATTCTATGTCTGTGCCAAATCCAAGATCCTGTAATGTCCTATCAACAGACTCTCATTTTGACTGTCAGAGCTAAAGCTGAGATGAGATCATGGGAGTGGATAATGGACAGAAGAGAGTGCAAAAGACAGGATATTAAAGGTAAGATGAGTGAATGAGGTAAAAAATGGAAGAGGAGATACTAACTGAAAATAATAGGCATCTTTGGCTTATCATAGCCGGAAACAACTGGGCGACAGATTTGTTAACTTTGCCATCTGAACAATAATACTATCTTTTCTAGGGTATGCTTTTTTGTTGCATATATACCATGTGATTTGTGTAGAGCAGCCGCTTGTCAACAAAGTCACTGGATAAAGACGTTGCTCCAGTTAACGCTGAAAGGAGCAGCCCTCCTGGAGGGCTGTTTTTTCTTTTCTTTTCCCGGCACATTATACGGTCATAAAGGATCTCTGGTTCCCCCGAAAATTCTGTCAGTAATTACTCATGTTGTACTCATGTTGTTCCAACCCCGTAAGACTTCGGAACACAAATTAAGATATTTTTTTCGAACATATCTTAATTTGTGTTCCGAAGATGAATGAAAGTTTTACAGGGTTGGAACAACATGAGGGTGAGTAGTTACTGACAGAATTTTCATTTTTGGGTGAACTAAACCTTTAATGCTCTCATTCATCATCATAAAACAGGTTTATATTCATTACAAATTGCTAACATGTTAATGTGATCTATAAAGTTGAACTTTTTCAGAAACAGCCTACTATTAGCTGAAGCAAGCTCAATGACTCTGTTCATGGCATTACTTTAACCAACATTCAGTAAATAACAAAATATGAATAATACATTTATAGGTATGTATGGAAAAATTAAAATTAAAATAAAGAAATGCATTGCCATTTTACATATTGCATTGTGATTTTGCATATTACATTTCAAATTGAATATTGCTACCCATAAGCTTCCATAGTAGAGTTCGCGCCAGTTGGTTACGCTGTCTGAAGTGGAAGATGTCGGCAGAAGCGAGTGGCTGTTTTACCAAATGGAAATATTCCAATTACTTCACTTCTTTGACACAGGTAGACAAGAACATTACGGTACAATGTAAGCTATGTCCTGGGGAGAAAAAACTATCGGCCGCTGTCAATAGCAAGTAATCTACTGAAGCACCTGACAAAGCAGCATCGACGAACACTTTTGAGTGATCCGTGTTCGTCGACAGATAACGCTACGGCAACCCCTGTTAAAGGAGACATATCATGCTTTTAAATTGTTCCCTTTTACATATAAATCATACATTTGTAGTCTATATAAAGCGGAACTGCAATGCTTGGGTCTGAATTCTTCATTATTATAGCTCCACAGGCCCCTTTTCTACCCCTTTTCTGATGTGCGTCTGAGAGCAACTCGTTTTGGTGCGGTCTCTTTAAATACAATTGAGACACTTCATACCCCGCCCCCTCTCCAGGTTGCAGAGGTTCAACTCCACCCCGTTCGGCCATTTTTGTAGTTTGATAGCAGAGATACGATTATCTAGCGGCACAGAAACTTTTTATTCGCACGTTATTAACAAAATGTCAACAACGGAAGACTTGTCCAGCCAGCCTTACATGTTCTAGCCAGAGTCGGAGCCGGAGCGAGATGAAAATGAAGACGACGAACCTGTAGAACAACGTCTTCATATGGATGTATCGCACTGGTGTGTACTGTATTTACACATGAAACTTTGGTCTTCCGACCTACCACCGTGTCGATTTATTTTGATTAATATGTGCGAGGGAGAGAGAGCAAGACAGCGTCTAGTTTGGAGACGGTGATGTCTTGTTTACACTTTCGCCTGGCTCTGAAGAGAGAGAGTGAGCGCGCGCGCGACCGGGTCTCTCTCTCTGCTCGTTCTTTCAGTTAACGTAAACATGCGCCCTTGTCACAAGCGCGGCAGTTTATCTACATTAGACGGTGTAATGAAGCGTGTGGGTTACTACATCCAACAACCGAACATTTTAACTTACCTTCTCGTAACTTCTGCATCCTTTAGCTTGGACTACAAAATTGCAGCGAGAAATAAAAATGGCGGATTGCTCGAAGTGTTGGGCTGGAAGTCAATGTCCTTATTTGGCAGTTCCGCTGCAAATACTGTGACGTAATAGTTCAAAAAAACGTCATAGATAACAGAAAAATCGGAACAGGTTGAAAAATATGACCAAAACTGAATAAGATTTCAACGAAGCACCTGAAGAGAATAATTTCATATTTTCTGTACTTCTAAACACTCCAAATATACAACAAAATGCATTTAAGGGCTAAAAAAGTGCATTTGGCATGATATGTCCCCTTTAAGCAGCCAAAACTTGATTTTACACCGGCGGTGCAGAAAGTGTCTGAAGGTGGGCTTAAAAAAATATTGCAGGCTAAAGGTTACAGTGAATTAGAAATTAGTTAATTTTGTTGAAACACATGACTACATTATGTGTCACACATGACACACATAGGCTACATTATGTATGAAATATAAAATGGCACTTGTTGCTTTGAAAGCAAGTTTCACGTTTACAGCTTGATGCATGTCATTTAACTTCTCTTAAGTTAAGCTTTTTTGTTATTCAGATATGTAGCAGAATAATTCTATTTTTTTGTTATTCAGATATGTAGCAGAGGAATTCTGTTTAAAAAAAGGTTAATTTTGTTACTAAAATGTTTAAGTATTATAGTATGTTTTAATAAAGCTAAAATGCTTTAAAGGATAAACTATTCCATGTTTGACTCATATTGAATTATTAAAAGAGTTTCATTTCTATTGTCTATCCGGTCAAGGTTTATAGAGATTTTAAGAAGTAATTTGTTTAATTACTTGTTGAGTAATTAAATTACTTTTCATACAGAGTAATTAGAAAAGTATTTTAAATACAATATTGATGATGTAATTAGTAATTAATTACTTTTTTGAAGTAACTTACCCAACACTGGTCATACATGATAATAAAAGAAAAGCAGCAACAAGTGTGAAGCACTCCTTCGTTCAATTTGCTTGTTTTTAACATTTCATTGTGTTCAACATAATTCTTCACAAAACAGAGGTGGTAGACAGATGGTTACACATCTAAGCTACTAACACAAAGGATCCGAGGTCCGATGGGAAGTAAATGTGACTCATGAACTGGTAAGTTAACGACATACTGTAATAACCTTGTTTGAGAACCACTGTGCTCTTGAGCAAGACTCTTAAACCCAGTGGGGATTTCCCTACATTAAGACACAAGAAAGCATCTGCTAAATGGTACCATTAATTTATGCTGAAGCAGGCTGTATTGTCATGACTGATGTCTAAAATTTGCAGAGTTCACCCTCCATCCAGAGTGAAGGAGAGGTACAGTATGTCCATAGTGTTCTCACTGTAAGATACAGTTTGTTTGTGCACTACCAGCCCATTACTGTGAGAGAAGAGAAGAGAGAATATGTGGGGAAAAAACTAAATGTCAGAAAGTTCTGTTATAAAGCCAGAGATAGGGAGTGTGTTTGAAGAGTGAAACTGGGGGAGGAGGAAATGAAAATAACAGCAAGAGAAAAAGAGAGAAGCGAGGAAAAGAGTGTGTCAGCATAACAGCTGTGTGCCTCTACATCTGCAATATATTCCACTATTGCAGAATAACCATCAATTTTATAGTGTGTATAAAGAAAACTGTTTTTCGTTTTTACCTGTGACTTCATCTCATACAGAACGGCATCATCTGGTGTAAGCTGAAGAGCGTCGTCCCACCTCTTCAATGCCTCCCAGTTTCTAGAGCAAACACATATACAGAAAATACTCCTATCAATTTTCATTTAAAGGATCAAACACACATAACTGCAGTATATTCAAATGCATATTCAAGAACGCAAACACATCTACTGACACTGTTGACCATTATCTTGATAAATCTCATTTCTGCAAGCAGCAGGTTGCTTCATCATTTTAACAAGTGATATCAAACAGTCCTCAAAGTCTTTAAACCTCGCTCTAGCATGTAAAAATAGTTTATCAGGATTAATTATCAAGCAATTTCAATTATTATACAAGACCAAAAAAAAAAAAAAAAAGCCAGTAAATGGTATTTTACTGATACCTATAGCAAAACAAATATTTGTTGGGCTGAATGAAAAGAAAATTAAAACTGATTCAACAGATGACGCAAATACATCTTTCAGCTAATCTAGTCAATGGCAAGTATTAGAAAAAAAGTGTCAATTTTAGTAGTTAGAGTCAAAAAGAGCAATTTTAGTAAAGAGAACAGAAATAGTGATGACCAAACAAAGCAAGCATTTTGAGTGGCCTATGAAGATAAAGACTTGGAGAATAATTAAATCTTCATTGTTGGAGGTTGGGCTGGATTTCAGGAAGCCTGTTCTAGACTAAATGAAATCTTAACTGAAATGCAAACCGTTAGGCAAAATATTACAAACCGGCAATTAAATATACTGTACTTTATGTATTTAATCTCACTTTATTAACCAATGTATTTGCTGCTGACCTTCGATGATCCAATTCATCAATGCTAATTGCAAAAATTACTTAGATCAGTGGTTCTCAACCTTTTTTGGGCCAGCGCCCCCTATCCAATATCCAGGTCCCTGAACGCCCGCAAGAAGCTGCTTACATTAACCTTACTTTCGAAAAATAAATAAATACAATCATGATTTTTCATGAAAAATTATGTTAGAATTGTAGGCCTAAAATACCTTGGTATCAGCTTGTTTTCATCAATGGTATAATTAATACAATTACAATTAATTTGGTTTGTCATTTTCTCCTTACTGTCTTGCGAGTTAACAATAATGCCTGACCATTAAATTACTTGGTGAACAAAGAAAACATTTTGGCATTAGGGATTGGAATTAGTTAATGCCTAAAAATGTAAAAGTTTTACCTTATAAATAGAATTTAGTTTAATTAAAAAATTTGTCGCCGGAGTGAATGGGAACATGATTTATTGAAAATATTTGAAAAAATAAAAGTGTTTCTTAAGTCAATACTTTTTAATGGCTTGTCAACTTTCCATTCCATTCTTAGTTTTGAACAAGAAATAATATCAAGTCGTCAAAATACAACTCGTCAAAACTCCGTGAATCACAACAAACGTATCGGTGTGAACACTCATTTAAACAGCATATAGGCCTACACCACTGATCTATATAATGTCATTCTATATAGGTCAGTGGCCTACACACACCCGAACTTGACTGCACATCATATTTTTGCCATTATTGATACTGCATTCAATCGTAATGCAATAGAAATGAACACAAAAAAAACCTGCCTAGTGCCTACCTACAACACTGACGTTGGACTTGCGGTCAGGGGTAGAGCGGCTGCGGACAAAAGTTTTTTTTTGGACGCATGTGCACACACAATATGACATCACACTTATACATAGTCCTCACGCTTTTTAAATAGCCCACTTAAAGTGTTTATTACAAATACATTAGCCTACTAAATGCTTAAAATGAATAAAAGTAAATTAACAAAAATGTGCGTTATATAGCCTATTTAAACTCGTGAACGCCCCCCTTTCAAAAATCTTGCTTCCAATGCCCCCGTTGAGAACCACTACTTTAGATAAACATCATATTGGTTTCATTTTTTGTTTTGTTTTTATTTCTTAAGAGTGTTGAAAGGGCCTTTATATTTGCCAAAAATATAATTTTTTTTACTATTATAAAACAAGCAAGTCCAGCCCAGGTGAAAAAATGTAATGCATTATTTTTCATTCAAAGTAACTAAGTAACAATTAGCTAACTAGTTTTTTTTACGCAATAATGTATCACAATACTTTTAAAAGTAACTTTCTCCAACACAGTCAATCTTGGCAATAAAGACAAACACATGATTCTAGGCTTAAATATAAGAGATTTCTGGTTCAAAATGCTAAATATATAATACACACAAAAAAAGTGTGTCATTAATTTTGACAATGTACATATACACACACACAGATCTTCACAATGATTCTGGCAGACCGAGCAACATTCCCTGTGTAAGGTATGCATGGGGTAAAAACAGGATATTTGTCGACGGGTTTCACACATGTAACTGCAAGTCTTCTCTTGTTTTCTTTCCTTGCAGAGAAAGCAAACTGGCAAATGAGTATAAATACGTGTTTTACTATTTCATCATAGCAGGGGTAAAAATAAAAGAAAAATTAAACAAGTTTACCCTGCTTGTCAATTAATTGTGAAAGAAACTAAAAGATTTCTTGGTGGTTAATTGGGAACTGTTTGAATGATAGATCAACTGTTAAAAAAAAAAAAAAAACTTATGTTTTATGTCAGAAAATGCAGCTTTCTAAGAAAACCAAAGTAATTACTGCACCTACGTCACAAAGGTTGAAATGTCAAGTTCAAATTTCATATAACGTCTCTTGTTGAAAATTCAGGGGTCAGGGTCAGACCTCATTACATTAAATTAAAGACCTTTAAGGCCTTGCAGCTTCCCATAATTCCCCAGACCAGGCAGTCACGCTGGTGGTTGTAGTAACAAGCACGAAGAAGAAGATGAAGGCAATCAAATAACATTTAATAAATCCAATGGGTACAGCGACAGAGCAACATACAACACATCCACATACTGACAACACTGAACTGAAACAGAACCGAACATATATACAGGTGATGATGATGCTTGTTATTGAGTGCACAGCTGAAAATCATTAGTGTTGGACAACAAATGAGCGATTAACGCAGACAATGATGAAACACGAAGAGTCAAACATGACTGTGACGGTCAGCTCCTCTTCACAGAAGCAGTTCCTGTATTTGCACAATGGGAAACTTAACTAGTGTTAAACATCAGCTGTGCAAATACTGCATGCTGTTTTTCTGAGAGTCCATAAAACGGTCCAGCTTCTTTAATCTGCGCCATGTCTGTGTTTATCATGCAAATAATGTACAGTGATTAAACATAAGTGCTGGGTACTTTTTTTACAAAGTCCCGTGGTAAATGGTGTAATAGATAAGGACTTACTATATCAAATCACCACCACTGGGTAAAAGAAAAAACAACCTCAAAGTCATTTACAAAGAATTTACTAGATGGTTTCCAGGTACGTGATTGTGAAACACGTCATAAGCCTGTATGGAAAGGCAAAAAGTACATAGTGTTACTGTACCTGCAAAAGAGGGCGTAGGTATGAGGAAAGGTGTACGTCATCCTGTCATCTTTTCACAAGTAACAAAAAATTGTAAATACAACTTCATACTGATACTATATATAGAACTCTCAGCCAGGTCAGCCAGTAATAAGTAGTTTTAAAAAACAAATATGCTCTATCACTATCTTATTGTGTGTTATTAATGGAAAAGAAAGATTGTGACAGATGTTTGCAAAAACATTTAGCACCTTTTCTTGTTAGAATTGCCACAAAAAACATGTGTTGCTGTAGCTATGTGATAAGTGTGAAAGCGTGGTTGGGTGTGGTATTGTGTGAAAAATGACATGGAGGGAATTCATGACTCCGCCTCAATAAAAAGGATGTAAGAAACCATACAGACTCTCTGTCAGGTCTTTATGTTTAAATTATGTGGTCTTCATTACTGAACATGAATGAAATCCTCATATTAGATTTCTCATTATACAAAGGTTATGAATAACTCTACTGTACAAGATCTTGGGCATTTGCAATGAGAACAGAGACAATATGAAACAGGAAGAAGGTACACAGGCAGATTCACAAACACAACGGTGAACTAAATGCACTTGAACAGTTGGAGCTAAGCAAAATGGCATGAGAGCATGAGAGACCTCAGTGTAAATGGTTAGGTCAGATATCCAATTTTTAAGTTAATCTAATGGAACATCAACATTCATCATAATTGTCTGTTTGATTTACCCATGGCATAAATATTACAATTATTTATTAATTGCACTATATGAAGTAGTATTACACATAAAGGTGCACAAATATATTTGTTTCAAATATTGGTTTCACTTGCTTTCAACAGTAGCAATAGATGTAAAATGTAAATTAATACATTTAGGACAAGATTTTACTCTAATTTCAAATTATAACAAAAAATATATATATTTTCCAGCATTCAGTGTGGGATTTAATTGTTTGATTCAAAGACTAAGTAGCCTATTTCAAATGGATCACTTATACAGATTACAGACTGTTTTTTTGGGGTTTCTTGGACTAGTCGGTTACAAAATTTCTGTTTAAATGTTATGGAAATTAGTCATCATGGTGCACATCCCTAATTTTTATCATATTACGACAGAAGCATGTTTTCCATATCAGACATTATTGACCGATGTCTGATATTGACGCAATGTAAAAGGTCATGTTATGTGAAGACAAAATTTTTTTTAAATATGAGCAGAAAATTAGACTTGGGTACAAGGGTTAGCATAAACAGCCAATGATGCACTGAGCTAGCAAAACATCTACAACATCACAGTTCAATGTGCTGGAGCCTGGTATGTTGTCTTTATAGCCATGTAGAGCCTTGAGTCATGTGAAGCTGAGAGATGTTATTAACTATTACCATCATCCCTAATGCAAGTGACACTATGACACTACAGTGTCAAAGTACTATTTGTCCTTCACTTTGTAACTATGCATTAGACTTTCCCTGCTGAGACATCAATATTTCAGGAACCCCCTGGAGACTAAATCAGTTTTTAATTTAAAAAGGCAGATAATATAAGGACAAAAAATGAGGAATTTAATAACATTGGAGCATTAAGTCTTAATATCACTGATTATGCTTAAGAAAAAAAACAAAGAACAAATTCATCAGCAAGAGATGAGATATTAAAGTTCAGTCCAGCATTAGGAATATATGCTGACTAGGTAATAACAGATCACCTACTGTTGTGTTTTCTGATGTTTGGCAGCAAAATCTGGCCTGTTGGCACTTTCGGAACTTAAATTACAGATGTATAAACATTTATAATCGATTCTGCAATGGAAACTTAAAAATGGTCTCATTCCACTTAATAAAGTATTGCAGGAAAGTTTAACTCGAAATGTATGTCATCCAGGAAATAGCTCCACTAATAGCGGAAAAGCTCCAACATGTGTCAACATTAGTGACAGGAGACATCTGTCCTGTCACTTTTTCATTGAAGACAACTAAACATCAACAAGACAAGGATTAAGAGGGCGTTCACATGCCCTTTTTAAAATTTGGGTCACACACTGGTCAAAAAAAGGCAACTCTACTGAACTGAATGTTTTGTTTAATGTATAATTTAGTGTAAAAAAAACAAAGTACCTTCCAGTCTAAAAATTATGCATGAACATTTGAACTTTTATTGACACTGTTCAACGCAAGTGTCACAACATTTCAGACCAAATGTAAATCAAACAGCTAATTATAACAAATTACATACAAAAATGATTTCCAACCTAACTGTTCACACTAAAGTCACATGGCAAAAAGTCAGATCCTAAATTATTTTCACATATTAAAATGGTAGAGTTTTGTTTAAACAAGTTACTGTAGAACTGCAGTTCTACACCATGCAACATCAGTAACTATGGTGTAAGCCTTGATCTCTAACTGAGTGGAAGTTTATAAGAAAGAAAAGTCCTACCAAAAAGTAAAAGAAACAATCTAAGTTGAATGTCATGTTAATACTGGGGTAACTAATAGGACTCAGGGTTAAATGACAAAGTAGGCAAATTCCTGAGAAAAGCCAACTTTCAAATATCCCATGCAGATCAATAAGTAACAGCGTTTGAAATAAATACACAGCATCTTCTACGCATGGTAATACTGCTGGATACCAATACAACATTTATATGCACCAGCAAAAAGATATAAAAACACAAGTTATTAAATGCAGTCTCATAGTGAGTGCATTGTGCTGACCTGCACCCACTGTCCTCCAGCTCCATGTAATTTCCTCATCACAATCCACTTATTCTCCAAAGAACTTGATTACAAGAGTCGCCGGGGCAACACGCCTCTTCAGGGGCTGCTGGGGTTTCACTTACTGGTGTAAAGCATAAGCCAGAATCATTGTTTAAGGGGGTATGGTCACTGACCCCAGCCATAATGGCTTCGAAAGAATGTGAATAAGTCACTTCAAGTTACCTGCTGTAGTAGGCTATCTCTACAACTCTAATGCAAATATGGTTGGCTTTTATAAAAAGTGTCTTCTAAAAGACAAAATATAAACTTTTGATGAAATATTGCTTCACTGTAAACCCAGATTTTGTTTCTAATTAAACATACGAGTGATCATTACTTATTATTTTATGTTTAGTAAAAACCTGCTATCATTACTAAACAACATTAGTTGTTTGTACTATTTAACTGAAAGATTCATTGCACTAATCAGGTTTAGCAGAGACAACTTGGTATGTTTAGTTTCATAAGGAAGGGGAGGGGCCAAATCAAAAACCTGCCTGGTCACGTGAAAAGACCCGCGTCTAACGTGCGTCCAAGGGGCTCTACACCTGGCGGGACGAGTACTGAGAATTGTATTCAGTATTGTGAAGCAGACGGTATTGAGAATTAACAGAGGTTTAGATGTTGATGAATTATTGTTTAATTTGTAGTCACCATAATGGTGATAAGTGTTGGCTTTAGTTGGGCTCTTGCCCTTGCCCTTGACAATTGAACATTAGATTTTCTCTGGCTGCTTTATACCTGTGTGTTTAAAAGGCACAATTGTTATAGCAAAAAAGCCAAGAGTATAGTGATCCAGTGACTATGACTGCATACTGATGTAGTCATCTATAAAGATTATAAGTCATCAGCACCTCATTTCATCTGTTTAATCTCTTATTATCTGGGTCTTTCCATATGATTGATATGAATGTTAATACCACTCAACATGTTTAGTTTCAGTTTGTGTAAAAAGTTAGGATTCCATGTTAATATAACTCAACATGTTTAGTTTCAGCTTGTGTAAAAACTAAAGTGGTATAAGGCAACGGGTTTCCACGCGATTTGCGAGTAAAGTCAACTAATTCGGGTTAAGAGTGTTGATGGCTCCAGAAAGACACTGCATTTCTACAATAAAAATCTCAGAGGGATAGATGGACTTCTACGAGTAATGCTATCTTCCTATTCAAACATAGCCTAAATTGATTATATGAGCACTTCCACAATCTAACTGTAAAGTTTATATGTAAATGTGTGTATTTTATGGATTCTCTACCAATTTCAATTTCAATGTGTTCTAGATCTCCAGTACTGTACTGAACTGAAATACTGTACATTCAAATCTATAAGGGTCTAGATTAACATTCTCACAGAATAATGATGTATGTATGACTGTACCAAGGTCAGATGAGCCTAGATAACACTTTTCTATTTAAGTCCTCCCTGGTAACACAGTGCTATTTTTGCCCTTCACAGTTAAATGGGCCACTTAACAAAAAGTACAAAAAGACATGTAATGTAGTGTTCAAATCCATTTCCCCCCATTTTTTAAATTGAATATCATCATATGAAAAAACAGTCCAAATGTCCAGTAGCAATAAACAGGGATGAATTAGCCTAACAATTGAAAAGGATGAACAAACAGGTACAAAAACCAGCAGAGTTGAACCATGTTCATTTTCACCAACAACATCACCACAGTTATCTATAATTATTTAAATAAATAAAAACTAGTGACAACATTATGAGCCCAACTTTAAGACTGTCTTGATCAAACGCAAAACAACAAATCTGCAGCCAAAGATCACTACAGAGAGCCGCAGGGGTAATCTGCAGGGGTAATTCATTATACATAAACACTAAAACCAGTGGCCCTGTCATTTACTTGACTTGATCTGGCAATAAATAAATTCAACATCCCACCAAAGACCAGCTGCTATCAAAACCTTAGAGACATCATCACATTTCTGGCAACCACCTTTAATTCCTCTTGAAAAACAGGTGCAACAAATATTGGCACAGTGCTACAGTAATCACATCACGAGCGCCAGCGACCTACAGCACACTGTTACAGTTAGAGCCAAAGCGCTGCTTAATCATTAAACAACATTTCAGACTACAGTCTTAAAGAATCTAAAGACAGAGAGCTATGGAGAAGAAAAGAAGGAGCTAAAAGGTTGTAAAATTGAAGAGTGACACTCTACCCTGACCCCTCATGGACTTGTTAAGGCTTAACAAGGTATAAGGCCGCAATAACGGCAGCTTGTTTTTAATCCACGTCTCTAAACCATCTTCCAGTAAATTTAAGCAATTCTTTTATCCTCTCCAAGCGCTTGCTGGCTATGACGTTTATAGCCTTTCTTTGGACACTCAGAAAACAAGTGGCCTATTTTGACTTATTGTTCTGGGTAAGTTCTCAAGAAACTTGAGAAAGAAGCCCTTTTTCCCTCTCTGTCTCATCCTTTGTAAGGACTATCGTAATGTTTATACGGACACACCTGATGCACTGATTCATTTAAGAAATGCTGCCTCAGGAACAGAAAGTGCATATTAAACAATGACATAATTACTTATTATTTCAGAAAATAAATAACTAAAGCAAAATGCACAAGTTGGGAGTGTATTACCTTTCAGCAATACACTCAGTCTTGCTTCATGACCGTCAGTTGAGCTTTTCATAGACATGCTAAAACTGAAAGTCCCATTTGAGTGCTAAAATGTTCAGCTTCTACGAGCTGCACTGAACTCCTGTCTAGGCCTCTTCAGCTGGTGTTAGGCTTAAGAAATGATATCCAAAGTCACTGACAGAATGTATGTCAATAAAAGTACACGGATGTAATCTTTTTTTCTACATCAGATATATAAAAGTACAAGATTTGCTTTGAAAAGTGATATATTAAACACCTTTATCCTTGCTAACCTGAGTTACCTATGTTTTCATTCAGGATGGATAATGTTAGTAGTTGGCTCATCTCAAAAGGTCAGTAAACCCATACATTTAATTGAAAAAAGTTGTGAATTTTTTTTTTTTTTTGAATGAGAATCTGATCTG
The DNA here is from genome assembly GCF_951802725.1 of Rutilus rutilus. Taxonomy (NCBI): domain Eukaryota; kingdom Metazoa; phylum Chordata; class Actinopteri; order Cypriniformes; family Leuciscidae; genus Rutilus; species Rutilus rutilus. The sequence goes on along the minus strand of NC_140221.1, from coordinate 26,589,608 downwards.
TCAAGCTCAATAATGCCACAAATGGCACCATGAAAAGTATCATACTTCATTCAGCTTCTGCACTTTATTTCAAGTCTTCTGAAGCCAAACGATAGATTTGTTTGAGACAGCACATTTAGTGAACTCCTTGAACCAAACAAGTGACATCCACATGCAGTAAGTCCATAGTGAACCCACAGCCCCATCTGTTGGATGAATGCGGTACTGTTATAATTGATAACCTAAGACCAGTGGTTGAGAGCCCGTGGCCTTTGACCAAAATCATCAAAAAATTGTGTCAAATCTAAATTATTTGAGTGGAGAGCGAAGCTTTTGTGTCACGCTGCGGACTTCTATGGAAGATAGAGCCTGAATCTGAAACCTTCAGATGACAGACACAGCTCATATCTCCATCTCTGTAAGTTGTACCAAAACAAAAGAAAATGTACCAAACACAGCGGTTCTTTTGCATTGTTGTCCAGTCCAGTTCACACAGCAGGGGTTTGCAGAGAATGTGGTTAAAAAAGGTGTTTAGTAAAATAATAATAGTAATAGTAAAACATCCGTTTTTGCATTAGCTCTTTCGAAAAAATGCATTGAAAAAAAAACTGGCTCTTTTGTGAAAAAAGGTTCCCTACCCCTGACATAAGACCAGCCGCATAGATTATTGGCTGATGAATTCAAACTCTGTTTTTATCATTGACAATAACTGCTGTGTCATGTCGTTGGCCAATGCATTGACCTGCTTAAATAACAACTAACAGATGAATAACCGTAAAAGGCGAAATAGCTGTCAGTTTGTTTTCCTGGAAGGATTGTGCCTGGCACTTGCCTATAGAGTGTGGAAAAAGAGACAAAATCAAGTAAGATGAGAGAAGAGTTTTTCACAGGCCTACGTGTATCTTAAAATGGGACCTATCATTTCAAATCAAGCAGATAGCTTAGTCACACTTTAGATTAGGTCATTAACTAATATGTACTTACACTACAATAAAAAAAAAAAAAAACAGGTACAATGTACTTATTGTGTTCATGTTGTATTGCAAAACACTTTTGCTGTTATTGAGGTGAGATTAAGGTACGGTTAGGTTTAAGGGTGGGTTGAGGGAAGGATCAACAGTGTAATTATAGATGTCATTACAGAAATTAATTACAGATGTAATTACATGCAAGTGTTTTTTAAATATAGGTACAATGTACAAAACATGTACACAAAAAAAAATTGCATTGTATCAAATGATTAATTTGAATTTGGCCAGAAGCAAGTCATTTTACTTTAAAGTTTTAAATATGAATATTTTTTCTTATGCAAACTCTTCGCTTTGCTTCAGAAGGCCTTTATTAACGCCCCAGAGCTGTTTGGAGTTTGTTTATGATGGATGGATTCACTTTTTTGAGCTTCAGACTGTTGGTTGCAATTCCCTGCCATTATCAAGCTTGGAAGAGCCAGGATATTTTTTATATAACTCCGACTGTATTCGTCTGAAAGAAGAAAGTCATATACACCTAGGAGTAAATCATGGGCTAATTTTCATTTTTAAAGTGACCTACTCCTTTAAGATAACAAAACATAAAATAATATGTATTGTTTAAATGAACTAAAAAGGAATTCAAACTAAATAGGTTTTATAGAATAAAGTGATATGTCATGAAATTGTCAAATTATTTAAAAAGGAAATAATGCACTTGGACACAAAAATATGCACGTCATGTCATTGACCCATATACAATGTATACTATGTAGCAAGGAATTCAAAACTGACACTTATTATTTTTTATGCAATATTGCAGATTTTATTATTAGCGATTTATCCGTGCACAAACTGCACACGCACACACACACACACATATACACATATACATATACAGTGCAATGCATAAGTTAATACACCCATGCTAAAGTTGACTAAAAAGAGGAATAAAAAATCATATTTTGGAAATTGAACTTAATCCCTTAATTTAAAAAATTAGGAAAAATCCAACCTTTAAGGACACCAATTTTCTTTGTGAATGAATAATGTATCGTAAATAAATAAATGTTCTTCCTGAAAATACATGGTGCATAAGTTAGTACACCCCTATGTTAAATTAAAGGGTTAGTTCACCCAAAAATGAAAATTCTGTCAGTAATTACTCACCCTCATGTTGTTCCAACCATGTAAGTCTTTCGTTCATCTTCGGAACACAAATTAAGATATTTTTGATGAAATCTGACAGAATTTTGACTCCTCCATAGGCTTCCAGTGTGACCGAAACTCACCGGCCCAGAATAGTTATTAAAACATCGTTAAAATAGTCCAAGTAACTACAGTGGCACTACATTAAGTTTATCATGCGACGAGAATACTTTTTGTGCACAAAAACAAACAAAAATAACGACTTTATTCCACTTTTCATTTCCTTCTCTCTGGGCCTCGTAGTGTTTTTGCGCTGCACGTCTGTGTTGCACGTCATCACGCAACACACACATGACCGGCGTCGGCCAATAGTGAGCCTACGTGGTGACGTGTAACACAGACGCGCTGCACAAAAACACTACGCGAACCAACTAGAGGTCGAGAGAGAAGGAAATGAATAGTGGAATAAAGTCGTTATTTTTGTTTGTTTTTGCGCACAAAAAGTATTCTCATCGCTTGATATACTTAAGATTGAGCCACTGGAGTCACTTGGACTATATTAACGATCTCTTTAATAACTTTTCTGGGCCAGCAAGTTTCGGTCACATAGAAGCCTATGGAGAAGTGTAACATGGCTCAGATTTCATCAATAATAGCTTAATTTGTGTTCCGAAGATGAACGAAGGTCTTACGGGGTTGGAACAACATGAGGGTGAGTAATTACTGACAGAATTTTAATTTTTGGGTGAACTAACCCTTTAAATTCCCATAGAGGCAGGCAGATTTTTATTTTTAAAGGCCAGTTACTTCATGGATCCAGGATACTATGCATCCTGATAAAGTTCCCTTGGCCTTTGGAATTAAAATAGCCCCACATCATCACATAGCATTCACCATACCTAGAGATTGGCATGGTTTTATTTCAGTTAGCCTAAAAGCTAGTTTGATTTGCATTGCTCTCAATGGCATTTTAAGGAAGAACATTTATTTATTTACGATACATTATTCATTCACAAAGAAAATTGGTGTCCTTAAAGGTTGGATTTTTCCTAATTTTTTAAATTAAGGCATTAAGTTCAATTTCCAAAATATGATTTTTTATTCCTCTTTTTAGTCAACTTTAGCATGGGTGTATTAACGTATGCATTGCACTGTATATATATATATATATATATATCTCATCTTCTCTGATGGCGTGTTTACTGGCACGAGGGCGGTACAACCTGTCACTCACATCCGATCACAGCAAAATAGCAAGCCACAATGATTCAACCATCCAGTCAATTACCGGTGGACAAAATCAAGTCCTGCTCTACATTTTTTCTTGTTCAAGAAGCGATTCACTCGAATATAAATCACAATAGGGAAGAAAAGACAATCGCAACTTCCGCTTCATGCTGATTTTAAAAACACAAGGCTAGTAGAATTAGACATTTGGATTTAACAAGCACACAAACACCTACCTGCCCTGCTCGGCGAGCAGCGCTCCTTCATCCTTTAGTCTCTTGCTCTTGACAGCACAATCCTCCAGCAGCACCTCTCGCCGCCGTTTGATCACGTGCAACCAATCAACTCCCTCCTTCTCCACATCACCCTCATCATCCACCTTCTCTGAGTCCTGCTGAAACTGCTCCACCGTCGTCTTGGAAACTCTCTCCCCCACCTTACGCTTCCAGCCGAAGGAGGCCATCCTGGCAAAACAAAACTCAAATTAAGTTCTGTTATTTTCAGCTTATCACGCACATTCCTACACAAAGCACATTTACACATTTTATCTTAGTTACATGTCATTACCGAAATGTATAATTAAGGAATATGTTTTCAAGAAAATAACTAATAAGGACATTTAAAATTATTCTGAGGCCAAACCTTGAAGGTATTGGTATTATATACAATATAATTTGGGAACCTAATTCACGCCTTAGACCTATTTGTTTTGTAAGAAGATAATTGCATGATTTGATTACAAAGAGTATATTATAATAATACTACACTGCTTTTACCATGCAAAGGCTCTGACATTTTTTTTTTTTTTTTTTTTTTTTATATGAACAACGCTATATTGTATAACTATATTTGCCTTTGAAATCAAAGAACAGAAATAGACTGAATGAGTTTCGTTGAAATGTTGTTAAGGGTTTTCAAACGGTTATTTCTACATTTATTTTAAAGTGGTTTAAATGACCCAAGTAAAGTGACATTTTAAAAGTCAATCAACACACTTATTTTATATATATATATACACACACACAAAATTATATATATATATTATATATATTTGGCTGTAGAACGTATTAAAATAAATGCATCTTAAATTATTGTCTTTGCATCAAAAATGGCTTAATTCGGCTGTAAATTTCTAGGTACAGTCGTCTCATAATATTGAACCTGTAACTGCAATAAGGTCAAGTGCACTTGTAATGCAGCCAACAACAGTCTGGAGCTGAAGGAAGACATGGGTGTTTTACAGCTGCACAGGTCACACTCATACACACTGTCTGAATCACAAAAACACAACGCGGCAGCCACGAAAGCTCTTTACGTAGATTTTATGTTATGTTAACATAATGTTATTTTATGTTAAAATATAAGGTCGAAAAAGCCAAACCTGATTCATAAATAGCAATTAATTCACGACAGCATCACTTGACAGATTGTGGTTCTGTCGCAACAACGCGTTACTTACGAATGTTTTGGACTTGTCCACTCCGCCCTCTAACCCGGAAGTAGCCTACTGTAAAACTCTCTTAAAGGTAAAGAGACATTTTAAGAACCAATAAACGCTCTGACAAGCGAGGCTGGTCCTGTTTTTGTTGTTGTTGTTTTTTTCTATTTATATAATGTGGTAGCAAAAACATGGGCATTTATTTTGTAGATAAACAAATGAACTTACATTGATCAATTAAATAATCATGTATTCATCAAGAGCCAAGACAAACCTCCTGTTTTTTCCACATTATTTATAGTAAAACATGATTCTAATAATCTTTTCATTATTATTATTAATATTATTTTCATAATTTTCATGATTGTACATTACCATTATGTTTAGCCCTTTGTTCAAACTGACCTATAGATGTGAAAATGCAGCAAAGATTAGAGAAGAAACATTAAGGAACCTGATATTTGTAATGTAAGTTTGTTCTAATCTTGTGTAAGAATCCTACTGCCCCACTGTTATGTGGCCAATTAACCTTCAAAGCACACTAACCTTTGAAGTGCACATTGATCACGGACACCCTGTGCACATGAACTGTTTCTGCTGACAGTTCTGAACTGCTGATCAATCATTAGTCACAACAACTATGCCATATGTGGATCTTTAGATAAACAGATAAATAAATGTTGCAAAATAACATCTGTAGAGTAGAATAGCTATATTTAGTGATTTAATCATCCATCCTTTTTAAAACTTCATTGTAAGCACAGATCTTAAAACTAAGATCTACTGTAGATCAAATTTGCTGCATAGATGTGAAGAGCAAAAAGTTAAACAGTCAATCACAAATCAGTCAAACTGATACAATCAGCTCCATTGATACTGACTGACTGTCCCCCTGAGTGAAATCTGTGATAAACTCTATGGACTTCGGCCAGGCCCTCACCTCCATTAACTACATGTGCAAAAAACCACTCCTCCCTTCTAACCCTTCCTGCAATTGGCTAAACTACCATCACTCCCCCTTTAAACCCAGTCAAATATCTAGACTAAGTTCTAATGCATCCTTTCTGACAGGAATCTGCAGGAACTCAGAGGAGGTTTCACGCTCCAGCAGTCAGTCATCATGTCAGACAGAGGTGCATTTGATACCAATGTGGTGACCCTCACTAGGTTTGTCTTGGAAGAGGGCAGAAAAGCCAAAGGAACGGGGGAGCTTACAACCCTTCTCAACTCCATGTGCACAGCCATCAAAGCCATTTCCACAGCTGTCAGAAAAGCCGGGATTGCCAATCTGTGAGTAGCCTATTGTTGCATCTTCACCACGCAAACATTTGGACTTTCACAGAAACTGTAGCCATATTAAATAACAGTATATGACTATAATTTTTGCATCTTATAGTACAAAAAAGTGCGGTATTCAATGTACACTATATACAATGCGGTTTGGTGTCCCATTGATCAGAACCTTTTCAATAGTTTAAACCTTCATTTTCATCTGTGCAAAACACTTTTTCCGGATGCATCATGCTTGCACAATTGAATACATATGTCAATTCTCTGTTGTAGTGGCTGGTCAGTTCAGCTACTTTACAAACACACTTTAGACTGAGGCAATGATTAGACCTTGTCTCTTGTTGAAATAAGAGCAAAGGTTGACTCATTCCCGTTATCAGCACTGTAAGAGAAAAAGCATACAGGCCACACAATTCTGCATGAATAAATCACTGTTATAAATCTCCATCTCTCTTTCTCAGCTATGGAATTGCCGGGAGCACAAATGTTACAGGTGACCAGGTGAAAAAGTTGGATGTCCTGTCCAATGATCTTGTTATAAACATGATTAAATCCTCCTTCACATCCTGTGTCTTGGTGTCTGAAGAAGATGAGAAGGCCATCATTGTAGAGCCAGAGAAAAGGGTGTGTCATTGTTGTTGTTGTTTTTTTTTTGTTTTTTTTGACCAACCTTAAATTAAAAGTAAAATTATTTTTTTAAATTAAAGGAATTTTGTGTTAATAATTTTAGTCTGCATTTTTAGCCAAAGTAATATGTGAATAATCCTACTTGTTTGTTATGGTCTGTATTGTGGTCTGTGAAATCATTTTGTTTGTTGCTTCATTAAATCCATCAGTATTAACTAGCTACTTTAATGCATTTGTGTTGGCCAATAAACTACATGACGCTGTCCTTTCGTTCGCCCAGGGCAAATACGTGGTTTGCTTTGACCCCCTGGATGGCTCTTCAAACATTGACTGCTTAGCTTCTATTGGAACCATTTTTGCAATCTACAGAAAGGTACAGTCCAGACTTTCAGATCCACTTCAGTACAAACAGATATCTTTACAGTCATCTAAATAAATGCTTTTGTTTGTTTGTTTGTTTGTGTGCACATGATCTCCAGGAAACTGATGATGAGCCCTCAGAGAAGGATGCCTTGCGGAGCGGCAGACACATTGTGGCAGCAGGGTATGCTCTCTATGGCAGTGCTACCATGATGGTTCTCTCCACAGGCCAGGGAGTCAACTGCTTTATGCTTGATCCTGTATGTCAGCATTATGTTACATACCTTATATTCTGAAGTTTATATACTTTCAATGCATTACCTCTTAAAAGTCTAATCTTCTGCATCCTTTCCTCCTCCATCGTTAGGCCATCGGTGAGTTCATACTTGTGGACCAGAATGTCAGGATTAAGAAGAAGGGAAAGATATACAGTCTCAATGAAGGCTATGCACAGCATTTTTACCCAGATGTCACAGAATATCTGCAAAAGAAGAAATTCCCAGCGGTAAGAGCCCCCAGATTCTGAGCATATCTCACTGAAGGGTCCGAGCTAGAAAAAACATCCAAGAATTATATTGTATCTGTTTAGTAACTGTGGTGATTTTAGTTAACATCATGGTAGAGTCAAGTCTGAACTAAAGACATAAGAAAAATTACTGCTGTTTAAAAGTTTGGGGTCGGTAAGATTTTAATGTTTACGGGGGAAAAAAGTCTCACGCACATCAAGGCTGCATTAATTTGATCAAAAATTATAGTCAGAACAGCAATATTGTGAAATATTTTTTCAATTTTAATTAAATGTTTCTATTTCAATATATTTTCAAATATATTTGCATGTATTATATATTACAATGATGGCAAAGCCTAATTTTAGAAGCTATTATTCTAGGATTCAGTGTCACATCATCCTTCAGCAATCATTCTAATATGCTGATTTGATGCTCAAGAATCAATATTCAAAACAGTTGTGCTGCTTAATATAATGCATAATATTTTTTTTCCAGGACTCTCTGTTTAATAGAAAGTCCAAAACAGCATTTATTAAAATTGAAATCTTTATTGAAATCTTTAATTTCTTAATAAAAAAAAGTAGTCCATTAAAGTAAAAAAAAAAAAAAAAAAAAAAAATCCTTTCCCTTTAAAACCTCACTTATCGGGCTTATGCTACTCTGAATAATGCCTGAACTTCGTATTTTGAGCACTTCTTGCGTTGTTGTTGTTTTTTGCCTCTTCATGATGACTCGCTTAATTTAGTCCTGATTTGTAAGTCGCTTTGGATAAAAGCGTCTGCTAAATGACTAAATGTAAATGTAAATGTAAATGAAAACATTTTTACTTTCACTCAAGTAAGTGTTTGGAAAGTTTCAATGAAGTTTTGACTGAAATAATTTCTCAGTACCTTTTTTTTTTATGTGCAGTATAGAACATTATATAGAAAGTTTGTCAAATTCAGCACAGTGAATATTTTTAGCCAACATAATAAGCCTCTTCCACTGACTGTGAAGATAATGTTCTTGCTCTGACCTGCAGGATGGTAGCTCACCCTATGGAGGGCGCTACGTGGGCTCCATGGTAGCTGATGTGCACAGGACGCTGGTCTATGGTGGAATTTTCCTGTACCCTGCTAATGACAAGAGCCCCAAGGGCAAGGTGAGAAAAAAATATGGTTAAACAGTGAATGCTTTGAAATGCTAACTACAGTACACAAGGCATTTGTGTTATAAAAAGATCAATGTCATATTAAAATGTATTTTGAGGCAACGGTCTCACTGATTTCATGTTTCTTTCTTGGCTCCAGCTGAGGCTGTTGTATGAGTGCAACCCCATGGCGTTCATCGTGGAGCAGGCCGGAGGTATGGCAACAACAGGAGCCATGAATGTTCTAGACATCAAACCTGACTCAATCCACCAGAGGGTTCCTGTAGTGCTGGGCTCCCCTGATGATGTGCAGGAGTATATCTCCATCTACAAGAAACACGCCAAATGAGATGCAACCAGATGCACTAATACAACCATCATCATCCCACTGAACCTCAAAAACAAATAGTGAAACCGAAGGACAAAACATGAAGCATGTTGTATATAGGGAACAAGAGGTTTCCATTTTAAGTTTCATTTTCGCAATTGTTTTTTTTTTTTTTTACTCTTATGGCCCCTAGTTATGGGATTCATAATAATAAAAAGAGATTATAAGTATACAATTTGATCCCACAATGTAAAGTGCCATTAAGCCCTAAATATCTCTGTTCACCTTGAAAATAAAATCAGAATTTTGTTTGAACTGTGTCTGCATTAAACATCATTTGATGATCAGAATGAAATCATTGCAAAAAAAGCTATAAGCTTTAATTTATTTGGAGTCATATACAAATCTCATGTCATAGTGTAAATATAGCCGCAAGCAGCAATCATTGGGTCCAAGCACTAATGGCCCATGAATCATTAGTTATCGATTTGAAAATGTATCTTATGATGGGGTTTTAGAGCAAAGATCTTGAATCTTCATTTAAATTTAGGGTTGAATAAAACAGATCATAGTCACACACAGGTGTCAAAAGGGACTACTGCTTTAAAAGAAATCACTCATTAATAGAGAATTGAAAGTAACTGCCGTAAGTCATGCTAAAGCTATATAGTTGTGTATGTGTGGACATCATTCAACATTTAAATTGGATGAATCGCATCGCATGTCATAGGATGTCACAGGTTTGTGTGAACTGTTGTGCTTACTCTAATGTGAACATGTATTTAAAAGTAAATAGCCTAAATCATTTCGGAATAGTTTGGTAGAAATTATAAAAATAGCCTATAGCCTACTGTAATGCAGAAACACTACATAGAATTCTCGAAAAACTGTCATATTACTTCATGATAGAAAAGTAAATAAATGGAACAATTCGTGGGTCGCTGGTGCAGGGGTGGCCAACGTCGGTCGTGAGAGCCACAATCCTGCAGGGTTTTGCTCCAACCCCGATAAAAACTCACCTGCCTGTAGCTATCTAACCCGTAAGACCTTGATTGGTTTATTCAGGTTTATTAGAGTTGGAGCAAAACTCTGCAGAATTCTGCCTCTCCAGGACCCTGCTATATGCTAGGCTATTTAAAAAAATAGAAATGACAAAAGCACATGACAAAATTACAAAAATTAAAATGAAAACTGATTCATCTAATTCAAAATATTTATAGGTCTAAATGCTATAATAGTATATAAATAATAGTAAAATAACACTGAGACAAATAAAGAAAAGTAAATAATTTCGGTTATTCATCAATTCGTCTTTATCATTTTACAATCCTGCTCTGATAGGAAGGTATTTGTCGCCATCTAGTGGTGCGATACTCGAACAACAGCGGAAAAGTAGGTCAAAGTGTGGTGACGTCAGACGCAAAAGAGCGTCGCTGTATTTTCCTCATCGATCGCAGGTGTCTTTCTACCGGTCACCGCGAAGCAGTTACAGTGCGTATTTAGGTAACATCATTTTTAGTTCGCATTCATCCACAAAGTATTTTTTCCTGTGTTGTAATCGCGTTGACTGGATGTCTCAAGTATTTTCTTTGTAGACACATATTTTAAAGCTAGCTAGTAATGTTTACTATTGGTTAGATTGCAGCTTGTCGCCAAGATAATATTGTGATTTTGACACAACAGTAACTAATTTGTAGAACTGTATCGATTAGTTTGTGTAACACCAAGAGAAAGCCCATAGCCAGCGGCAACTTTTGGACACTCAAGTCATATATTTACCGAACACCAATTCAGACTTCCTGTATGTTATTCTGTCTCTAAAACCGTTTAACACGCGCTTTGAACTCTCTTGTCTAGTGCTTACTAAACTGAGGGTTTCGTTTGTGGTTTTTCCAAACAATATACAGTCAATAAAACAGACATTTGCATTCAGGTATTTGTGCTTGGTTTCCTCAATCCTCTTATCAGCAAAGTCACAGCAATGTCAGTGTTCCACATGCTCTCTCAATCTGTCATGAACTCGGTAGTTTTCACACTAGTAATGTTGTTAGCTGTTACCCATAAACTACACAAAATAATCGTTTTAATCGTTGATGCACAGCAAACCAGTTTAAGCATTTTTAATCTGCAGGATACAGCAAAACGTTAACTTGCATGTAAACAATATATTTTAACAATTATTATTATTAAGTTGTTCTGGGATCTGTTTTCATCTTTGTTTGCTAAAATACAATACTACACATTTCCTGTTTGAGGCTATTAATGGTAAATTATGCATACAATGCACATTAGTTACTTTACGTGTTGTTGACTATTGGTAGCATGGAGATGTACTTTAATAGGTCAACTATTAACGTATATCTTTTTTGTTCAGAATGACAGTGGGAGCGATTGCCTCTGTGATCCTCGCCATAGGAGGAGCCGCAATGTTTTCTGCTCTTCATAAGATTGAGGAAGGACATGTGGGTGTTTACTACAGGTCAGTTGCTCAAAATTTTCCAATAATCTGCTCCCAGAACCAAGCAGATGCTGCACAGCATGTCAGTCTCTGCTCTATGGCTTGAATAACTGTGTGTGCTTCTCTCCTCTCAGAGGTGGAGCTCTGCTGACCGCCACCAGTGGCCCTGGATTTCATCTGATGCTGCCATTCATTACTTCATTCAGATCTGTACAGGTAAAAGGCAGACTTTTTATGTATAGTTAAACTCAGTTTTCTTTTTCTTATTGCATCCTCTCTCTTTTCGTAAAGACAACCCTACAAACAGATGAAGTAAAGAATGTTCCATGCGGCACAAGGTGAGGTTAATTGTTCATTCATCAGAATCATGTGCATGCAAAGCAAGAGCAAGAAAGCCAGCTTTAGTGTAGGCGTTTGGTTTTCTCTATTGCTACATACCAAATTCTTGTTTGTTGAAATCTGGCCTGCAGTTCTGTATAGCCAATATCATATAGGCTGGTTTCACAGTCAGGGCTTAAGCCAGGATCAGACCTTAGTTCAATTAGGGCAGTTAAGTAGCTTTTATAAACGTGCCTTAGAAAAAACATTACTGGTGTGCATCTTGAAACAAATGTTATTTTAAGATATGCCAGTGCAAGTTGCTTTTAGTTAAAACAGCTCAAACATGCATTTTAGTTTGGGACTAGCTTAAGACTTGTCTGTGAAACCGGGGGACAGTGTCGTGGAAAAAGTATTCTCCTCTTTGTTAGAAATCTCTTGAGTCACAGAGTTCCAGATGCCCAAACTTCGACTTTATTGGTGGAGGCAACAAAGCCGAGATGCCTGCAGAACATCTAACAACCTCAGTCAAGACTGTCACTTTTATACAGTCTCTTACATCTCACCTGATGTTCCTCAGTGGCTGGTATAGCTAGCTGGGTGTTTTGCTCAGAGCTGCTGAAGTGAGACATAGTGCACTTTGACCTGAGGCCTTCTCTGAGATTTACACTACAGGCTGTAAAACATATCTTAATGAAAACACTTTTCAAGAAAAGAATTAGTCATTGCAGGGTGAAAGAAACTTTGCATGCTTAAAGCCTAGTCTGACTGCACCTTAATAGAGGCTCCACAGCAGTTCAGGAGAATCCTACCTAGGCTGAAGGTTGAAACTGTGTGATAGAACATCATTTACTGAGCAGACACAATTGATCGACTATAGTACAGAGTTTAGGTTAAGACATTTAAATCTGGCTTAAAACATTTCACAATTCTGTTCCCTCCTCCTTTCCTTATCATTTCCTGTCATCTCTCTACTGTTCTAAACAAATAAACTTGACAAAAGTCCAGATAAACTGGTTAAAAATAAAACGCTTATTCTTCCCTGAGGTTTTTCAGATTATTGCTGTAATTAATAACGTATTTATTGTATTTGATTATTATATTTACTTAAAGGTGCAGTCAGTGATTTCTGAGAAATGATGTTGAAAATGAAATCAACACCTAAACAAACTATTTAGTTTATTTGCTAGATGTCTGTTCTGTGTGTGTGCTAAAAAATTGTGTTTGTACATAGTACTGGCGGTGTAAATATGAGGAAAAAAGTAGATTGGACCGATCCAAGCGGGACATTTGTAGAAACTAAAGAGAGATGGCAGAGATAATCAGAGGAAAATAATTGGAAGAATGACCAGACAAGAGCTAGGATCCGCATTAATATTGGAAAAATAATTCCAGCACTAGAGAGACGTTAGAGACCGGGAAGGCCTGAAAGTGGACACTGAGGTTGCTTTGTTTCTGCTCCGTACATGAGTACTATTGGTTTTTGCTATGTTTCCCAGAACCATATGCTGTTGTTGTTGTTGAATCACAGCTGATTTATCCACACTTGCGCAAGCTGTCTGATGTTGTTAGTGGTTGCTTGTGTTGCATAGTGTGTTTATTTTGGGGGCAGAGCAATGAAGGGAGGGTTGTGTTTTTTTGGGTGTAGATTTCAAATATCAACAGTGTTTCTCAGTAATTGCTTACTGCAACTTTAATGTGGGTAAATGTGTTATATCATACATTTCTTTAACCCCTTAACGCCCACTGTCGCGAATTTGCAACAAACCCCTTCCATTCAGACTGCAGGCGAGATAGCGTGTGTTTTCCCCCAATGCCTGTTTGTGCACATTCGATACATACCTAGGAACATTTTGCACGCACTGGTTTATCGTAGGAGCGGTCGGAGTGGGAACTACATCCGGTTCACCGAAGCTAATATTTTGTTTTGCAAAATCCGCATATCAAGTGCGCAAATGTGGAGAAATTTCCAAAAATTAGTTAAGTTGTGCTAAGATAAAAATATGTACCAGCTTATTGATTGCTTCTATAGCTATGTTATTCATATAGACTTCATGTGACGAATATTTTTTACGTACTTTGTAGATTTCTGTTTGTAGCAAATTTGCGACATTGGTCCATAACGGCTGGATTGGGCTAATGGCTACATATTATAATAATGCTGTATTTAGATGGTTTCAGCCAAAAAAAAATATTATTTTTTTTCCCACAAAAAATAGCATGTTAGGATATAACACTATAAGAATATATAATGTATGCACTGGAGAAACAAGGAAAGAGTTAAATAGAGTGTAACATGGAATGTATAAAAACTACTGTCAATGTTAGGGAGTAGGAGAGTGTTTTGTTTCTTGCTGTTGTCAAGATTCATTAATTTGTCAAAGTTTATAAGTATAAAGTTTATAAGTTCTAACAACTTTGTGCTATGAATAAAATCTACATTCCTGAGATGGGAAAATGTGTTTTATTAATTTTTCCATTTTGTAAAAAAATACCCTAAATGCCCACTGTCGCAAATTTGCAACATACCAAAATTTCTATTTATTTGTTGTGCAAAAGTGAAATTGATAATCTCAACATTATTTACCATCTACCTAAAGTCAAAAACACACAGAATTTTTTTTTTTATATACAGCTTTATAAATTCAGGCGTTAAGGGGATAAAGAATGCTGTTCAAAAGTTTGGGGTCAGTAAGATTTTTGATGTTTTTGTTCACCAATGCTGCATTTATTTAATCAAAAATACAGTCAAGGGAGCATCATTACTCAGTGTCACATGATCCTTCAGAAATCCTTCTAATATGAGGATTTGCTGCTCAAGAAACATTTATCTTATCACAGTGGAAATGTGGAAACCATTATACATTTTTTGCAGGTTTTTTTTTTTTTGGATGAATAGGACATAACTTGTAACATAAATGTCTTTACTGTTGTTTTTCATTGATTGAATAGGTCATTGGCGCTAAATGCTTTTTAAATTACAGCTGGCATAGCACAAGTTCACAAAACATTGTCAGCCGGGTATCACTGATCATCTCAGACACATGCTGTTGTGAGAGAAGACCCTGCGTGAGATTTATTTTAGAAATAGATTTTCACACTTATTCATATATGGCAACATGTTGTTTTGCTTTGCAGTGGAGGTGTAATGATCTACTTTGATCAGATTGAGGTGGTGAACTACCTTGTTCCCTCAGCAGGTAAAATACATTTTTTTGTTATTTATATTGTAGAGGTGTATAAAAGGGTGGACAACTGGGAACGTTTTCCTGGGCTTGTAACATGGGAGGGCCTACTAAAGAGCCTTTTTGGCATAGCCTGCTTGCTCATAAATATTTTATCCCGCTCCCCATGAATTTACGTGATGAGTCAGACTATAACTGTCTTTTTTTTTATGTGCCCTATTCATCTCTTTCTTAACATCATTGTTTGTTCTGCTGCAGTTTATGGCATTGTGAGAAACTTCACTGCTGACTATGACAAAGCCCTGATTTTCAACAAGGTTCACCATGAGCTGAATCAGTTCTGTAGTGTGCACTCACTTCAGGAGGTCTACATAGGTCTATTTGGTAAGTGTTGTGTTGCTATACCGTGTTAAATTATTTTATATCATTAAACTTGTTCATATTTTGCTGCTTTAAGACTCATATTTCAAAGCAAGGGTCTCTTCCTTGCAGCTGACAGCAACTGCCTCACAAAAGACTCTCTGTAGAATGCAGTTTTTCCCCCCTTCAAACTGATGGGTGAATTTAAATAATCGTATGCATATTTTTCTCTACTAAAATGTCAATACACCCTGAATGCACAATATAATTCACTAGAAAGGTTTAGGAAACATTAAACATGATCTTTTTTTCATAAGGAAACACCTTAACAGTAATTAATTTGGATTTTCTTTAGCTCTAGAAATGCATGTTAAAAATGTTGCAGTGTGAGAAGTTCATAGTGGCTTTATATCTCTAGAACAAATGCACTTCACAATGGTGTGAGGGGATTACAGCCCTCTAGTGGTGATGTGGCGGTGTTGCACATGTGACTAGAATTCACCCAAATAGTATTGTAGTACATAAAGAATTTTTATTTTTGGGTGAACTATCCCTTTAAGCTTCCGAAGTACTTTTTATTTGCAGTTGTGAAAATTGTTCAATTGTAATCATAATATATAATATAATGTAATCATAATATTTTTTTTAAATTCAGATACTATTGATTTTGCTATGAATATATACACTCACCTAAAGGATTATTAGGAACACCTGTTCAATTTCTCATTAATGCAATTATCTAATCAACCAGTCACATGGCAGTTGCTTCAATGCATTTAGGGGTGTGGTCTTGGTCAAGACAATCTCCTGAACTCCAAACTGAATGTCAGAATGGGAAAGAAAGGTGATTTAAGCAATTTTGAGCGTGGCATGGTTGTTGGTGCCAGACGGGCCGGTCTGAGTATTTCACAATCTGCTCAGTTACTGGGATTTTCACATACAACCATTTCTAGGGTTTACAAAGAATGGTGTGAAAAGGGAAAAACATCCAGTATGTGGCAGTCCTGTGGGCGAAAATGCCTTGTTGATGCTAGAGGTCAGGGGAGTATGGGCCGACTGATTCAAGCTGATAGAAGAGCAACTTTGACTGAAATAACCACCTGTTACAACCGAGGAATGCAGCAAAGCATTTGTGAAGCCACAACACGCACAACCTTGAGGCGGATGAGCTACAACAGCAGAAGACCCCACCGGGTACCACTCATGTAAGTTGCTTGGAGACCTGGGCTTCAACACCTCCATGTGCAACTGGATTTTGGACTTCTTGACCAACAGACCCCAGAATGTTCGATCAGGCTCCAACTGCTCCACATCCATCACACTCAACACTGGTGTACCACAGGGCTGTGTGCTAAGCCCGTTCCTCTACTCCCTCTTCACCTCCGACTGCAAGCCTGTGTACGGATCTAATTCCATCGTCAAGTTTGCGGACGACACTACGGTGATTGGTCTCATCAGCAACAACGATGAGACTGCCTATAGGGAGGAGATCAAGCACCTGGCCACATGGTGCACCGAAAATAACCAGCTCCTCAACACCACCAAAACGAAGGAGCTCATCGTGGACTTCAGGAAAGTGTCAAGAGGCACACACGACACCATCCACATCAATGGAATGGCTGTTGAGCGTGTCTCCAGTTTCAAGTTCCTGGGGATCCACATCTCGGCGGACATGACCTGGACAACCAACACCTCCAGCCTGGTCAAGAAGGCTCACCAGCGCCTTTTCTTCCTGAGGACACTGAGGAAGAATCAGCTTTCCTCCACTATCCTGGTGAACTTCTATCGCTGTGCAATAGAAAGCATCCTGACCAACTGTGCTACAGTGTGGTATGGGAGCTGTTCTGTTGCAGAGCGCAAGGCACTGCAGCGGGTGGTGAAAACCGCCCAGCGCATCACTGGGACTCCACTACCTGCCATCGAGCACATCCAGAGGAAACGCTGTCTGCATCGAGCTCGCAGCATCCTTAAGGACTCCTCTCACCCAGCCCACAGACTGTTTTCTCTCCTGCCCTCCGGCAGGCGTTTCAGGTGCCTCCGGACCAGGACCAGCAGACTAAAGAACAGTTTTTTCCCCAGAGCTGTCTCTTTATTAAACTCTAACCCTCATTGATCCCACTCCCCTCATATACTGATTGACTCTCCTCTCCCTCCTCACACCTGCCTCCATTTTGTCATTTGCAATACTATAATGTTCATTTGCACTGCTGACTGTTATTACAGTAACAACTGTTTACATATGCATCTTGCACTACTACCTTGACTGGAATATGCTCAATTTGCACTGCCGACTGTTTATTTACAGTACCGACTGTTTATATATACATTGCAATATCGTACCTTAACTGTAATATGCAATTACTTTCCACTGCACTTTCACTCGGATAGCTTCTGTCCAAACTTTATTTGCACTACTTTAAATCCATTGTTATACTGCTCATTAGCCTAACTTATACATATATCTATTTGTTAAATTCTGTTTATAGTAATAGCCATCTGTATATTATGCTCACATTCTGTTTATAGTAACAGCCATCTGTATATATATTCATAGTACATATCTATCTGTAAAATTCTGTTTATAGTAACAGCCATCTGTATATTATATTCAGTACATATCTATCTGTAAACATTCTGTTTATAGTAATAGCCATCTGTATATTATTATATTCAGTACATATCTAGCTGTAAACTCTGTTCACAGTAATAGTTATCTGTATATTATATTCATAGGACAATCTATCTGTAAATTTTTGTTTATAATAGTATTCAACTCTATATTTATTCAGTACATATCCATGTTCTGCACTTATGGAACCACTGTATATCCTGCACTTGCTGCTATTGCACTTCTGGTTAGACCTAAACTGCATTTCGTTGCCTTGTACCTGTACTTGTGTAATGACAATAAAGTTGAATCTAATCTAATCTAATCTAATCTAATCATCTCCACTACAAATAAGAAAAAGAGGCTACAATTTGCACGAGCTCACCAAAATTGGACAGTTGAAGACTGGAAAAATGTTGCCTGGTCTGATGAGTCTTGATTTCTGTTGAGACATTCAGATGGTAGAGTCAGAATTTGGCGTAAACAGAATGAGAACATGGATCCATCATGCCTTGTTACCACTGTGCAGGCTGGTGGTGGTGGTGTAATGGTGTGGGGGATGTTTTCTTGGCACACTTTAGGCCCCTTAGTGCCAATTGGGCATCGTTTAAATGCCACGGCCTACCTGAGCATTGTTTCTGACCATGTCCATTCCTTTATGACCACCATGTACCCATCCTCTGATGGCTACTTCCAGCAGGATAATGCACCATGTCACAAAGCTCAAATCATTTCAAATTGGTTTCTTGAACATGACAATGAGTTCACTGTACTAAAATGGCCCCCACAGTCACCAGATCTCAACCCAATAGAGCATCTTTGGGATGTGGTGGAACGGGAGCTTCGTGCCCTGGATGCATCCCTCAAATCTCCATCAACTGCAAGATGCTATCCTATCAATATGGGCCAACATTTCTAAAAAATGCTTTCAGCACCTTGTTGAATCAATGCCACGTAGAATTAAGGCAGTTCTGAAGGCGAAAGGGGGTCAAACACAGTATTAGTATGGTGTTCCTAATAATCCTTTAGGTGAGTGTATAGCCATTGATGCTGATATGGCATTAAATCATAAAGAAAGTAAATATTTGCAGTTGTGTTGTGATGAAAAAACAAGTTCTGTGTATCATTCATAAAGTGACCTGTTGATTCTTCTCCGGCCTTAGATCAAATAGATGAGAATCTAAAGCTCACGCTACAGGAGGATCTTACCAACATGGCACCTGGACTCATCATTCAGGTGGGATTCATAATTTTTTGCCAATTTAGTCTGTTTTCTGCTCCAATCCACAGAGTTATGTTCTTGTCAACATTCTATCTTCTGTACAAGTTATACATTAGTGCTTAGGTAAAAGAATAGTTCACCAAAAAATTTTAATTAGCCCATGATTTACTCACCCTGAAGCCATCCTAGGTGTATATGACATTCTTCTTTCAGACAAATACAATCGGAGTGTTGAGGCAAAAACAAGTAACTAACAAAATAGCATCAGGCATAAGAGACATCAGGATTCAAATTGTCCTTAAAAGATATTTATTCTTGCAAGAATGTTCCCAGTCCATCCACAGTCCAGCTGCAGGCGGAGTGAGACCCAGAGCAGAGGTTGGCCAGCATTTTTATAGTGTTATCTCTTGTCACCCTTCACAGCACAAGGAACAAAAGGGACCCCCCTTGACCCCTCCCCAGCACGGGAATCTCCTTACCTCTGAAATCTCACACACACACACCCTGCAGCTGTATCAATATCATAAAAGAAACTCAAAATACAGCCAAAGAACGCATGGCATTCGTTTGTTAAATCGTTGAAAATAAAATACAAAGAAAAGATGAATTTTCCCACAACAGGAGTTATATTAAAAAATGTCCTGGCTCTTCCAAGCTTTATAATGGCAGTGAATGGGTGTATGTCTTTGGAAGTCCATCAAAGCGCATCTATTTATGATTAAAGTGCTCCACGTGTGTCCGGGGGTTAATAAAGGCCTTCTGAAGTGAAGTGAAAGCAATGCGTTCGTGTAAGAAAAATATCCATTTGAAACTTTATCGACTAAAATAACTAGCTTCCGGCAGACGGCTGTACTCATCGATTTACGCCAAAAGAGTAACACTGGAACTATACACTTGAACACTATAACTCTGATTGTATTCGTCTGAAAGAAGAATGTCATATACAACTAGGATTGCTTCAGGGT
Organism: Rutilus rutilus; assembly: GCF_951802725.1. NCBI lineage: Eukaryota > Metazoa > Chordata > Actinopteri > Cypriniformes > Leuciscidae > Rutilus > Rutilus rutilus. The sequence continues at coordinate 26,569,488 of NC_140221.1, read as the reverse complement.
AAGTAAATCATGGGCTAATTTTCATTTTTGGGTGAACTATCCCTTTAAACGGGTCCTTTGAATTTAGGATAGATAACCATGGTCTTTTGTAATTTATTACAAAAACATTCAAGACTTTATCTTGTTACACAGTTTGTAAGAGCAGAGATAAGATGCTGCTATAATCTCTGTGTATTTGTGCGTGTGTTTGTCTTTCATTATTTAGCTTTGGTTTGGCAGGAATCCGATTTCCTAAATCAAATCCCTTTGGTGCAGATTAACCAAGTTTTCACAGACTCAAGCAAAGAAGCTTAAAACAGCCTTCCTCGTAATAAACTGTGCAAGCAGGAGATTTCCTTTGTTACCATTTCTCATCTATTATCACAAAAAATGTGCAAGTCATCAGTGCAGCTGGTACAACACTGAGATCATTTGTAATCTGATTCATTCTTCCTTGTAGCTTGAATATTCTTATGGAGCTTTTGTGGGTAATGTGTCATTCACTTAATGCACGATGAGCTATGAGTCACATGAGGAGTATGTAAACATCCACTAATTTTGTTCCGAGATCCATTTGTTCTGACTTCTTTTCCAAGGCTCTTGCAGCAAAAAGGGGAAAAAAGAAGAAGAGAGAAAGTCAAATATCTTTTGATTATTAACAAAAAGGATGTCTGTCTGTCTGTCTTTAACTTTTTTTCTCTTACTCTCTCCTCTGTTCCTCCCCCCCCCCCGTAAGCAGGCAGTCCGTGTTACCAAACCAAACATTCCGGAAAGCATTCGCAGGAACTATGAATTAATGTGAGTTTATGAGAACCTTTTGCATGTAATAGCTTATGTTACAACCAGGACCCAAAAGGAACTAACACTAACACTAACACAGTGAGTGAATGTAGTGGTAATAATTGTTTCTAACTGGCCATGATTTATATTATGCCTCTATGACAAAGGAATTATTCTTCTTACATTTTTTTTAAATTAATTGATAATCCTGCATATTAGTGACACACAGTACAGGTTGTTAAGTTACTCACAGAATGTATAATGTTGCCATCTTGCAAGTAACTTTGTACTTGCATATGAGACTACATTTTGGACCCTGGTTACAGCATAACTTGTCATTCTATATCTAAACTGCAACACTGTATTTTGGTCTAAAGTAAGAATATTCTGTCAGTCCTTATCAATTGAGCTTGATTGAAACAGAATCTCTCTTTTTCTTTACTTTGTGTGTCTTCTCAGGGAGAGTGAGAGAACAAAGTTACTGATTGCGGCTCAGACACAGAAGGTGGTAGAGAAGGAGGCAGAGACGGAGAGGAAAAAGGCTGTCATCGGTGAACAAAGATGTTTTTTCTTAGCACTCCGCCTGATAAGCATGTTTGGTCGTGTGGATTGGATACCGATGAAGTTGTTGCTTATTTAAAAGTAAATGAATGTTGCTCTACTTTTTTCCTGTCTGCAGAAGCAGAGAAGGTGGCACAGGTGGCTGAAATCAAATATGGCCAGAAAGTTATGGAAAAAGAAACAGAGAAAAAGATATCAGAAATTGAAGGTAGGTGAATGTGTGTTCATGTTCCCTCAGAGGTTCAAGACTGCAATGTAGGAGAATAAAAACAGGTTGGATTAACCATATGGGCATTTGGGCCCTGATTTGATCAAAATATAAAATTAACAATGGTCAGGGTTTGGAAGAAATGACCCCATAGCATTATGTACCTATTTCATAAATTAAATATAAGTTCTGGTTGAGTAAGATTTTTTTTTAAAGGAAATTAATACTTTTATTATTCAGCAAAGGTGCATTTAAAGTGTCTACCAAACCAGCATGCAGATCACTTTTTGAAGCACATTGTTACAGAAGCTGTCAGGTTCAAAACTTTCATCAATACCTCTAAGAGTTTGTCTCGTCAACGTGAAAATTATGTGAGAAAAACAAAACTACAGACAGAATGAATGATTGCATAGAAGACGAATGCAAACGATTACATGCAAAGCAAGTCATTGTCATTAGTGCAAGACATCTACAAATCAAACCAGTGTGTCCATTGACATACTATCTTTGTTACAAAAATGAATGATGTATTATTTATGTATCAATTAATTATGTGCTATTTACATAGAATAGTTAACCAGAATATATACAGTGTGTGCAGAATTATTAGGCACGTTGATTTTCTGATCATATTTTATTTCCAGGAACATTTTGCCAATTCCAAACCATATTAATCTTAATAACTACTATTAATTTTGTATTTAATCATGTATAAGTGATATATAATTGTTCATGAAGGCTGGAAATGAAAAATGTCTTATTTTCAGGTGTGCAGAATTATTAGGCAAGTTTTCTTTTACAGATAAAATAAGCCAAAAAAGAGATTTAACAAAGACTGAAAAGTCAAAAACTATTAAATCCCCATGAGAAGAATGCAAAACTAATGCAATACTAGAGATTACAGTTAAGGCATGACCATTGGACAGTGAAATGCTCATTGGGTCAGCAGGGTCAGACAAAAACAGGTGGAGAAGAAAAAACACATGTTAACTGCAAAAGAATGAAGAATTAAGGTGAAGAATTAAGTGTGAAACCATCGGGAACCCTTTAGTCTCCAGCGCCACCATTTTCCAGAACTGCAACCTACCTGGAGTCTCCAGAAGAGCAAGGTGTCAGGGTCTCAGAGACTTGGGTTAGGCAAAGAATCCTAAAAAATGACCCTTTCTTAATAAGAGTCACAAGCTGAAGTGTTGTTAAATACATGAAGACTGTTTTTTTATAGGCTTTATAGACAGACAGATTGAGAGTGACTCTTGAAGGACCAGCAACACATCCTCTTCTACCACTGTTTGAAGAATTCATCTTCCAGAATACATTTTAATACGTTTTGGGAGTTAATTTTTAGTCCATCTCTGCAAAACGGACTTCAGGGTAGGAGATGGACTAAAAATAAACTCACAAAACGTATTAAAACGTATTCTGGAAGATGAATTCTTCAAACCCAAGTCTCTGAGACCCTGACACCTTGCTCTTCTGGAGACTCCAGGTAGGTTGCAGTTCTGGAAAATGGTGGCGCTGGAGACTAAAGGGTTCCCGATGGTTTCACACTTAATTCTTCACCTTAATTCTTCATTCTTTTGCAGTTAACATGTGTTTTTTCTTCTCCATCTGTTTTTGTCTGACCCTGCTGACCCAATGAGCATTTCACTGTCCAATGGTCATGCTTTAACTGCAATCTCTAGTATTGCATTAGTATTGCATTCTTCTCATGGGGATTTAATATTTTTGACTTTTCAGTCTTTGTTAAATCTCTTTTTTGGCTTATTTTATCTGTAAAAGAAAACTTGCCTAATAATTCTGCACACCTGAAAATAAGACATTTTTCATTTCCAGCCTTCATGAACAATTATATATCACTTATACATGATTAAATACAAAATTAATAGTAGTTATTAAGATTAATATGGTTTGGAATTGGCAAAATGTTCCTGGAAATAAAATATGATCAGAAAATCAACGTGCCTAATAATTCTGCACACACTGTATATATAACTTCCCACTGGCCTTCTCCCAGATTCTGGCTAACTATTCTATATAAATAGCACATGATGAAGCTATATCAGCTGACTCTTCAGTATGTTTTCTACTGTGCAGTTTTTGGAATGTTTTGGTAACACTTTAGAATAATGGTCCATAGTTAACAAGTAGCTATGCAGGAAGTAATAGGTAGTACTGCATTAACACCGAACTTAATACTATTAACAAATATGGAAGCAATATTAACTAAGCAGTAAGTAATAGCTAATTTAGTACAAAGGTAGTTCCTTGGTAGGTATTTGATTATTACTAAAGAAATATATCCTCATTTAGAACTACTTGTGAACTAAGAAAGAATAACCAATTAATTACTAATCACAAAAGTAACATGTCTAAAAAGTGAACAATTGTGTGTTTTTTTTTTTACTTTTAACATGGTCGTAACATTTCAGAAGCTTGTGCCTCAAATGGGTTCTTTGTGGAAACAAGTAACTTTGTGGTTTATGAATATTATATCCCTCCAAATACATTAGCTACAGGTTGAGATTGTGACTACTACTCTTGCCAAAGGATGGACGTATGTTCTCTGTTTATTTCAAACTTAAACATAGAATAATACTAATAATGATAATTTGTTCAAAAACGTTAATTCCTCACTAATTACTCAAGCATTACCTTGTCATCCCGCAGGAACTACTAGTGATGTGGCCCATTATTTTAAAGTGAAAAACACTTTATATCACTAGTAGTTAACGCTTGTGTTACCTTAACGCAAGGTAAAGCTTGTGTAATTAGTGAGGAGTTAACACGTTTTTCACTTTAAAATAATGGGCCACATCACTAGTAGTTCCTGCGGGATGACAAGGTAATGCTTGAGTAATTAGTGAGGAGTTAACGTTTTTCACAAGTAATACAAGTTATTTAATTTTATATTTGACACATACTGTACATGCAAACATTTCTGTGAGGCACTAGTAATATTCTAACAAACATTGTAATCTGGAAGATGTGGTTTTGCGCTTATCGCAACAAATGCAGCCAATTTCTTCATTAAGGATGCAAATTGTTTTTGACGAGAAAACATCAATGTTTATATTCATATACTAAAGAGAAGTCCTACTCAGGCGGCTACTGTAACATAAAGGTAGGTCTTTGGAGTCTGAGACATATTGAACTGACACTCAATAGAGCTCATAATAGTGAACTAATCCAATCATGAGTTTCAGCATCACTTCCTAATTATTTACAATTTTGAACAAATTATCATTATTAGTATTATTCTATGTTTAAGTTTGAAATAAACAGAGAACATACGTCCATCCTTTGGCAAGAGTAGTAGTCACAATCTCAACCTGTAGCTAATGTATTTGGAGGGATATAATATTCATAAACCACAAAGTTACTTGTTTCCACAAAGAACCCATTTGAGGCACAAGCTTCTGAAATGTTACGACCATGTTAAAAGTAAAAAAAAAAACACACAATTGTTCACTTTTTAGACATGTTACTTTTGTGATTAGTAATTAATTGGTTATTCTTTCTTAGTTCACAAGTAGTTCTAAATGAGGATATATTTCTTTAGTAATAATCAAATACCTACCAAGGAACTACCTTTGTACTAAATTAGCTATTACTTACTGCTTAGTTAATATTGCTTCCATATTTGTTAATAGTATTAAGTTCGGTGTTAATGCAGTACTACCTATTACTTCCTGCATAGCTTCTTGTTAACTACGGACCATTATTCTAAAGTGTTACCAATGTTTTTTTTAAGGTTAGGTTTCTTTGCTTTCTAACTGTAATACTGGGAAAATGACTTTCCTGAGAAAATGGACTGAATCATACATGCCAAAAGCCACAGTGTTAAAGGGTTAGTTCACCCAAAAATGAAAATTCTGTCAGTAATTACTCACCCTCATGTTGTTCCAACCGCGTAAGACCTTCGTTCATCTTCGGAACACAAATTAAGATATTTTGATGAAATCTGAGAGCTGGATCACTCCTCCATAGACTTCTAGGTGACCGAAACTTGCTGGCCCAGAAAATGTATTAAAGAGATCGTTAATATAGTCCAAGTGACTACAGTGGCTCAATCTTAAGTATATCAAGCGACGAGAATACTTTTTGTGCGCAAAAATAACGACTTTATTCCACTATTCATTTCCTTCTCTCTGGGCCTCGAGTCTTTTCACGTAGTGTTTAAGCGTAGCGCGTCTGTTACACGTCACCACGTAGGCTCACTATTGGCCGACGCTGGTCATGTGTGTGATGCGTGAGACGCACAACACAGAAGCGCTGCGCAAAAACACTACGTGAACTAACTCGAGGCCCAGAGAGAAGGAAATGAATAGTGGAATAAAGTCGTTATTTTTGTTTGTTTTTGCGCACAAAAAGTATTCTCGTCGCTTGATATACTTAAGATTGAGCCACTGGAGTCACTTGGACTATATTAACGATCTCTTTAATAACTTTTCTGGGCCAGCAAGCTATAATGTCTTAGAAGCCTATGGAGGAGTGATCCAGCTCTCAGATTTCATCAGAAATATCTTAATTTGTGTTCCGAAGATGAACGAAGGTCTTATGGGGTTGGAACAACATGAGGGTGAGTAATTACTGACAGAATTTTCATTTTTGGGTGAACTAACCCTTTAAGGTTTTATGAGAACATTTGTTAGGAAGTTGTTATGGAGTGTCTGAACTAATGTGAAGCTAAAAACTGGGTAGAATGACAGATATTTTATTTTCTCAATGTTTGTGCAAGATGGTGTTGTAAATGCAGATGCAAGGACTGTTTGCTCTGAACATGCTTTAGAACTTTTTTATAATCATTTAATATTATGCCCGTATTCATTATAACACAATATATATAGTTGGATGGAAAGTCAATGATGATCAAATGTGTTAATCATAATGAAAAGAGATTTGTTTTTATCTAGAAGGCCTCATCATGTTTTGATCTCTGACAGGGTTGCTTAACAAGTATAAAGGGGCTGCTGTATACGGTCTCGTAATGCTTGGATATCCGCTGTACTGGTCTTTCCAGCGGTACTGAAACTGGCCAGAATGTCTTAGCAATTCTCAACTGAGTTCTGAATGCTGTTTGTAAAACTAGTGACTAATCTGGCAGGAGTGCAACAAAGTCAGTCATTTTTTCCCCACATTAAAAGGTTTTACATATAATGAAAAAAAAACACATTAAAATCATGTAGACAGTCGTACCAGTTGTCTGCTTTATTTTATGTGCAAACTGGTCGCCTTATGGTGGCTAACATGTTGAGATACTAAGATGCTTTCACACTATGTCGGAATTACGACTATGACTTGTAAAAAGCAGTCACAAACTCGTAGTTTAAAATTACAACTTGTTAACTGAGTTTTCAGAGGTTTGGGTGAACCGCCTGAATATATTATATGAGATGCTTAGCATGAATTTAAATAGCATTGACTCTCCTTCATCACACAATTCTGACTGAATGTTGCTGTGATTTCTGTTGTTCATTTTGCACTTTTTTTGTTGTTGCTGATTTTATAGACAGCGCTTTCCTTGCTACGCAGAAAACAAAAGCAGATGCAGATTTCTACACCGCACAGAGAGCAGCTGAGGCCAATAAGGTAAACAATTAAAACTGTACCCCATTAACGTGCTCTTTGATTTATGAAACATGTTATTCTCCTCATCTCATCTCATCTCATCTCATCTCATCTCTTCTCTTCTCACAGCTCAAGCTGACCCCTGAATATCTCCAGCTGATGAAATTTAAGGCAATAGCAGCTAATAGTAAGATTTACTTTGGAAGTGAGATCCCTCACATGTTTATGGACTCAGGACCAGGAAGCTCCTCCGCTGCTTCCAAAGCCATAGACGCCCTCTCAGAGGGGATCCTGGACTTGGAATGACGAGAGATGGGGTAGAACTCTGGGTTGTAGCACTGAGAATAAATTAACGGGTAATGAAAGACTAATAGTCTGTCTGTAGACTGCATTGGGACAATCTGCAGCTGAAACCACTTCAGTAAAGTAACACGGTGCTTTACCTGTATCTATACCCTGGGGACTTGATCACAAGCCAGTGGTGCTTGAACAGAGTATTATACTTTTCAAACAGAACAGAATGTGGCAGTTTAAATTTGAATGTGACAATGTACGCTTGAGATTTGTGCATGTTTTAAAATATATATTGTTTATAAACTTAAACAGTCATTCAGTTTTATGTTGTTGTTTTTTTTACACTGGGGGATTGGTTTATGTACTTAATAGACATCTTTGCATCTTAAAGGCTCTTATACCTCAGGGATTATTTTATTGGCTTTACTTAAAAAAAAAAAATCTCTTCTACAACCCTCTCAGAATGAAACAGTATGTATTCAATTAGGATGTTCTAAAAATATTTTCCATTTGTTTTGCATTTTCACTTACTCAATAAATTAGCTCCATCAATGGGGAAAAAAATGGGGACATTTGGCTAAGTACTGAGAAAATCTTTTGAGAGAGGTAAGAATTTCTAGTGAGAAGATAGTTGTGTAAACTAACAGCAGAGTATAAGGTCATGTGATAACAGTGTAGCATAAAGCATTTGTTGCTAAATATAGAAGTACTGCATCATATATATGTATAAATTGTGTGCAGAGTTTTAGTATTTTGAATGCAGCAACAAATTTTCTCTCTTAAGCAGTGTACGGATGTCCTCATTTAAATCGGCAGGCGTTTTGTGCCTTTTCTAGCTCGCGTGCAGCACTGATTAGCCCAGAGCAGGACTGTGATCTCATAAACCTTCCAGTTCTTCTGTCACTTTCACATTTCAGAGGTTTTCGGTGTTGACACAAAACAGTTTTTGTCTCAGTCTGGTCATTGACCTTGAAAAATGTGGCATGTCTGTGGGCTGTTTCTCACTCATGGAATGTTTATTCTACTTTCATTTCTTGGTTAGTTACGTTTTGATTATGTTCCATAAACAATTTACATTTCTCCTAAACTCAAGTTTCATTACAAAATATACAAGGCTTTTTTTTTTTTTTTCTCAGTGTCTAAAATTGTTACATATGAAGATCATGTACAGTATATCTCATTCTAGTACCTCTAGTGGATCAACTCATCTGGATCAATAGCTTGCTTCCATTTGTAGTTAGAAGTCAGGTATGTTAACATTCATGCATATCTGGAACTTGAAAGAAGTAAAAACTTTGTCACTGATATGCGTATAAATGTTTTTACAAATGAACAGCATACCTCATAGTTGTACATTTGAAATGATATATTAATCTCATTAGTGTTACTGTCTTTGAAAGCTGGACAGCTTAAATTTAGTGAGAACTTTAGTGTGACTATTTATTTCAGAACAGTTGTGGTTAGGCAGAGGCTTTTGGTTTAAACATTTCAGCAGATTGTGTAATACTCTGTTCAAAACTGCAGAGACTCATCAGAAATTCCCAAAGACCTTTATTGTTCTTGTCTGTGTTTCGCTGGAACACTGAGTGTGTATTGAATCACGGTCTCTGTTTAGTGTATTGTCAAGTTCAGTTTCTTTATTTCATGTACATTAACAGTACTTAAAAAGTTGGCTATGTATTGGGTGGGTAATTGTTTATACATTAAAGTTTTTTCTTTTTCTTATTAAGCCTTTGTGTTCAGATTTTATGACATAAGATGACATCCTCAGAAACATGCTTGGTACAGGCAGGTCAGTGTTACTTATACACTTGAACACTTTAATCCTATGTGAAAGGTGCATTTATGTATTTTTCATAGGTCTAAATACACTTGCCAATGGAAAAATCTTTCAAGAAGAAAAGGTAACTCAAGATTTCAAAATTCATGTGTTCAGATTTTGCATCGACTTTGTGAAATGTTGGTTGACTTTTAGAAATCCTTTGTCGACACTTGGACATCCATGGAAGGCTGTTGTGAATATGATCACACTAAAATAGGGTCTTCTTTTTTTAGAAAGAACATTGTCTCTTTATCCAGATACCCGGAGTTTAGTTTGAGCTTGCAGTGAGAACATTACAGTAAAAATAAATTTGTTATGCTTTCTTGTGCAATTTCCTGATGATGAAGAGATGTGATGTAATGAACATTGACATCATGATAATAGAGAACAGCAGTTCCAATTTAAAGTGGTACAACTGCACAAAACCTGAATTCTTTTTTCAGACACAGGCAGCATTTCCAGATGGTTTCATAATAATAACAATAAAGAGATATGTCATCTGGACATGTTAATGAAAATTCTGTCATCATACTTATTACCCTTATGTAGTTTCAAATCTGTATGACTTTCTTTGGTGGAACATATAAGATATTTTGAAGAATGTTGGTATAACCAAACAGTTTTGGTTCCCATTGACAAAAATTACTATGGAAATCAATGGTTGCCAAAACTATTTGGTTACCAACATTCTTCAAAATAGCTGCTTTTGTGTACTGCAGAAAAAAACTAAATGCATACAGGTTACGAATGACATAAGGTTTGAATATCCATTTGAAGTGTCTCACAATGAGTTGATGTTTGTGTAGGTTTAAAAAAAAAAAAAAAAAGGTATTTATAAATGGCATAATATAAAAAGTCTTACTCAAGGACCACCCACATTTTTAAGCCATATCTTTCAGTAATTTGTTTTCTCTAGATGTATGTCTGTATTACATTCGTATTTCATTGAATATCCATTGTTTTGAAATAAAGCATTGTGTGTATAGGTGTCTGGAGAGCAGATTCATGGATGCTGTGAATGACACTGCTATTCCTTATTCAGAGATTCCAGCAGCTGCCAAGGAGATCTTTGTACTATTCTTTGGGTTCTACAGTGGGCAATTGTTCTGGCAGTGCAGGGCGGTTTCCTAACATTTTATTGAATTTGGTATCAGATCATCTGGTGTAGGGTTTGTTTGTTTTTGTTTTTTAAAAAGATTTCTTCCTCATCAAAAAATGGGGACATAAATATACATAAAAAAAGTAATTAAAACTATATTGTACATTCACTACTGATCTGCATTATATGTTTTTTTTTTTTTTTTGTGGTATAAGAAACTGAACAAACACTTGCTCAGATTACAACCAACAGGCAATAAACCTGCACATATGATGTTTCATAACTAAGTTAACACGTTCAAATAGCCTAAACTATCCAATCAACTCGTCATCAGCAATTATATCCTATCAGCATGAGAGGAAGCATACACACACACACACAGACACAGACAGACGCACACACACACAGTCGACTCACCGACATTCCTTGACAGTTTTCAGCATCCCTCCACCCCGACTCCTCACTCTTGGTTTGTTCCAACCACAGCCAGGAATACAGGGAGAGCACTCTGGGTTCGGGACAAATTCCGAGTTCAGAGCCCTCTACTCGGACAGCATGCCAAACACGCAACTCGTGAAATGGTAGTGGTACTGTAATAGTAGAATTGTTCTTTTTTTACAATGCCTTTTGTTTACTTTATACACAAATTTGGATGGATGTTGATGATGATGGGAAGTATGATATTTTGCTGAAGAACACATACAAAGAAATGGCTGGTCGAGATGCTCTCCACTCCATCACACATCATGTTTGTGAGAACAGGAATGCTGGACATTTTGTGCCTCCAGAAGCAAGGCCATTGTTGCCTGCTTTATTAAGGAGGGGGTCTTCAGGTTCTAAAAAAGCTGAAGTTCATCAACAATTATGTTTTTGCAGCAGTTTAAGAAATTATTTTATTATTTACAGAGGTATTATATGTAGGAAATTTAAGAACTATAAAAAGCATGTCAAAATAAAGTGTTCAGTCAAAGTCAATGGACCCTTTTCACAGACTGTGATGATGCATTTTAACGGTTATCTGCATCGTAAATCCTGCAAAGTTTTTTAGATTTTCTTTTTTTCTTTATGTTACACTATACTTAGTATTATATTACCTTTGCATCAAATTACCAAAAAAAAAAATTGTTAATGCTGCTGAGAGACAAAGGACCTTTCTGGAAATTAACATTTGAACACTCTTGTGAAATTAGCATCACCATTCGAGACAAGTCTCACCTAAGCATTATCCTAATCTACATCTCTTTCCCTTGACCCCCCATTCCCCCGTTCCTTCTTTCTCTCATGCTGAGATCACCTGAAATTCACCCAAAAATCTATATGGTTTAATATGAACAATTATCATACAACACTAAACATGTTTGATATCATTTGGAATGTCTCAGTGCAACTGGTACAAAGGTCTCATCCCCAAAGAAGTAACACAAAAGGTAGTAAAGTTTTTAAGAGTTTAGAAATATCTTGCTTATAGAGGGTTAGGGTCCTAGGTGGGTCCTCCAGGCAAATGGCATCTTGCCCAAAAGGTGTAAACTCTGAATGCAAATTCCCATTGTTAGCAAATGTTTCCATGTGAAAGAAGTTTCTGTCTCGGTCAGAGTATTTAAAGTAATGTGACAAGAGGCGATTTATAATGAGATCAGCCCAAAATGTGGACTGTCTCTCAGACACTCAGCATCATGTATTTCTGGAGTCAGGCAGGCTCATATTTTACTCTTTGAGCATTTGATGATTTTGTATTGATTGTATCATGATACATTTACCTGACATAGTGAATTGTTACATTTTAATTGATTCTAAATTACTCTGAAATTATTTTCTCAAGTAGATTAAGCAAAGTCTTATGTTTCCACAAATCTGCGTCCAGGGTTAAGTACATACTAGATCCCAGTTTAGATGGAGCATGAGGCACATCTGGTGGTAATCTAGATTCCTGACTAACTGCTTGATTTTAACTAAGTTGTTATGCAGTCGCAAATAGGGGGCTAGATAAAAATACTATAACGGTAATAGCAAGCGTTGAATAATCTTAATGTACTAGCCATAACCTCTGGTTATTGATTGGGCTTTAACTAAGCTGTTACATGGGCAACTGTAGGGGCTACATGGCTACTTTTTAACAATAGCAAGCGTGTGCGGCATTGTTGAACTGCTTTAGCCATAACCTCTGGTTTTCTATCAGACTGGCGAGCTTGTGATCTTGAGATCCGCGTAAAATAATGGCCGGCACAAGACTCTCTGAGCGACATAGATTCCTAATGAACGTGTAAAATATAAAGTAAAGAGTTGAATAGAATAATCAAATGTATTGCTGAACTATTTTATAATTGACCAATAAGCAATTGGCAATCTAACCTAAATTCGAGGTCGTGATAAAATGGAATCAGATAAAAGCTTAAATGGAATCAAATTACTTTGCCATGCGGAAAGACAGAAACGCGGAGAGACCTTCACCCATTCTATCGGAAACCCCCATTGGAACGATTTAGACGGGCTTACAAGAGTGTCCTAGGAAAGAAGGAATGGGTGGATATTCCAGAGCAACTTGGCATTTCTGACTGGCCATTGGCCATCTTGATTTGGACTGGAAGGGGAAAAAATCGACACACAACGGCTTGCAACTTGGTGGCAATGTATAGGATGATGCACCAGGGTCCACTGTAGAGGTTGATGTGCAACTATGCCATCAAAACCCATGCAAATTCAAGAAAATGCTTTTTTAATAGCTGTCCACTGTAGTGACCTCTATGCATGGAAGGGTAATATGAAGTAGGCTACTTGTTTATTGAACTATAGGCTACTGCGCTGAGTCGCTAAAACGGACTTATCGTGTTGTGTTTACCAACAAGGGTGCGACTGCTTGTCTGTTTCTGCTGTAAAACATGAACTCGCGATGCCTTGACAGCGGACAATACCGGCTTTTGTGAAAAAAAAAACTTGTTTAGGGTTCAGTCAGTCTTGTCAGGCGTCTATTTCAGATGAGGAAATTAACGTTATAAAGACACACCGGCAGACATTATGGTTGGTGAGTAAACGAAAATGTGCGCTTTGGCGGAAGGATGATACGTGAGAATGTGGAGAGTGTCAAAATAAAGGTGTATGTTAAAGATGTATGTGCACAGATGTACTGGTTTGTCAACATCTAATCCTCAACCTCGATCAGAAGGTTTGTAAGCAAAGAAGTTCATGACAGCTCCAGTTCCCAAGCATTGATTTATGCCAATAAATCCACAAGTAGTTTGTAGGTTTATGTGTGTGATTGTGTGTGTGCAGGTATCATTTGAGAAAAGGACCTTGATATTCCAAGATTATCAGGGCTTTGTGTACCTGGTCTTGTGTCTGCATAGGCAAGCTGGCACTACGTTGCTGGATGGACTGCTGCTGACTGCCTGAGTGAGGGACTGACCTTTGATGTCCAGCACCTGCAGCATGAGAGATTAATAAATCTTGATGCATGCATGGTGAAACTTTGCCTTGCTCTAAAGACATTTGTAATGTGGTTTGTAGTTCTTTGAGTTGTTCTTGAACATTCCAAACACACTCCTCAACTCTACGTAACCTTGTAGTCTCAGTGAACTGCTCAGTCCAAAGTCTATCAGGAGTTGAAGTTCGATAGTCTACATCTGGAGCAGAAAAAGTCTCACTAATATGCATATGGCGTAAAACCTCTTGCAATGGGGGTGGAACAAGCTGCCGTGGTTGGGAAGTAAGCACAAAGTCCTCCAGATGTCCAGGAATTCGTCGGATCCTGCTAGGACGGAGACTCTGATGTTCTTCAATATAATCCCGAGATGCTGCCATGAGGATAAGATGTTACATCCGGCTCAAAGGACCACTTTGTTAAAGATGTATGTGCATAGATGTACTGGAGCAGTCATGAACTTCTTTGCTTACAAACCTTCTGATCGAGGTTGAGGATTAAATGTTGACAAACCAGTACATCTATGCACATACATCTTTAACAGTGTATATAGATATTTGAAGTGTGGAATCGATGCATCGTATCGTTAGACATTATATCGATGCATCGATCCATATCGTTACACCCATAATTTTTACGTTTTCAAAAAACATAACTTATTTATAGGCCTAAGCTATTTTCCCAACAACAACAACAAAAAAAAAAATATTGCCATCTTTGTGGGGCATAATTTGTAGGGTTGTACACACACAAACTCACTCTCTCTCTCTACACGTCCCTAGCGTCCCCACTAAATTATACGCCCCTGGGAGGAACACATTCAAAAGATCTAATCAGCACAAGAGCAGGA